>NW_006256867.1:5216269-5443473 GCF_000478725.1 Eutrema salsugineum
TGGCATGTACGCAGGATTTTATCCAAATCAAACCGTCGACAAGTACATGTTTTCTCCGTTAAATTGACAACATGTGCAGATGTTGTGCCTAAAACCTCTGCACGATGCTGATCAATCTCTTGCACAGGTAAGAGTTTAGCATCTTCAACTCTAGCCTGTCGGCAAGGAATTATTCAGAAGTTATATAAGTCTACCACATAGAAGTAATAACTCTACCAAATAATTGAAAGTCTACTAAATAGCAGAGATAAGTGTACCAAGTCTACCAAATAATAGAAAGTCTACCTAATAGCAGATACGAGTCTACCACATAGAAGTAATAACTCTACCAAATAATTGAAAGTCTACTAAATAGCAAAAGATAAGTGTGCCAAGTCTACCAAATAATAGAAAGTCTACCTAATAGCAGATACAAGTCTACCAAATAATAGAAAGTCTACAAGGTAAAGTAGTGTCTACCTCCAGCAACTTTTCAACGCCCGTTGTTAGAGTGGTAGCCATGTTATTGGCATTCACACATCTTTTAGCAAACCACCTGGTCAGGAGACTCCTTATATCATCCACTAGTCGTACGATAGGCTTACCTCTTGCAGCAGATAGCACCTTGTTTAATGACTCCGCTATGTTGCTAGTGGTGAAATTGTACCTATCACCTTGGAAGTGTACACGACTCCACATACAAATATCTGTCTTCACCAAGTATGCATGCAGTGCAGGATTTGCCTCTTGAATCTGAGCAAAAAGGGCATTGAACTCGAGAAGTCTATAAGCAGTGGCAGCCTTCTTAACAAGCTTGAATGTTTCAGCGCCTCTGAATTTCACCATAATGTTCTTATGGAGATGATATGTACAAATACCCCGACTAGCAAGAGGATAAACCTTCCCTATAGCATTTCCTATGGATTTATGCCTATCAGAAATAATGGCAAGTCCTTCATCATCAGGAATAACACGGTGTAGTTGTGTAAAAACCATTCCCAAGACTCATCGTTCTCAGTATCAACAACAGCAAAGGCTACGGGAAAAATGTTGAAGTTTCCATCTTGCGTGGTGGCGAGTAGTAGGGTACCTTTGTATTTTCCATGTAAAAACGTACCGTCGACCACTACCACTTTCCTCATGAAGGGAAACCCCTGTATGCTTGCGCCAAATGAGAGGAACATAAATTTGAATCTATCTTCCTCATCAACTTCTAGCTTGATTAGTGTACCCGGATTTGCTCGCCGAATCATATATAAGTATGAAGGCAGATCTTCATAACCACTTTCAGACGTCCCTGATACTAGTTCTCGAGCATACTTTAGGGCCCGATGTGCTTTCCAATAGTCAACCTTATAATGAGAAATAATATAGTGACGTCTACGAAATAAGATAATAACTCTACCACAAAAATTATAACTCTACCATGGTAGATAATAACTCTACCAAATAAATTATATAAGTCTACCAAATAAATTATATAAGTCTACCAATTGAGCTAATAACTCTACCAAAAATTAAAAAAAGTCTACCAATTGAGCTAATAACTCTACCAAAAAATAAATAGTCTACCAATTGAGCTAATAACTCTACCAAAATAATAAAAGTCTACTCAAAGAGATAATAACTCTACCAAAGAAATAATATAACTCTACCACATACCTTTATACTATATCGTTTGGTCAGAGCTTCGGCGACGTGATTTGGTAAGACTTTTGGGCCAACACCGCCGACGAAGTCTTTATATAGACGGCCTAGAACCTCATGGGTTGCATGGCGGGTGCGTTGTGATCGCACAGTCACAGAACACGTGTGTTCTCGAGTATAAGTTTTAACCCAAAAACATTTGCTGCTCCCAACAGTTGAAGCGCGAACCCTCCATTTGCAACCATCTACCCAACACTTAACAGTTAGCAATTTCTTACTCGAATGATCGACATTGTAGTCGAATTTGTGAGCAATGGAAAGAATTTTGAGTCGCATCTCGAAGTCCTCTTTTGTTTCATAACGCTGGCCAACGGCTAAGTCTAAAGATGAAAGCTCTAGACTTTGAAAGTCGGGAATTGTAGTCGGTCCCCTTTTCTTCGGTGGTAGATTTAGCGACTCCTCCTCATCTGAACTTTCACCATCTGGACGTTTCTCACGTTTTCCGTACTCTTCGTCATCGGAACTTGCACCATCAGGATCTTCACATCCATCAAATCTGGTTGACAAATCCTCTTCTTCATCATGCATTTCTTCGTCTTGTCCAACTTCGACACCTTCTTGCGGACGATCTTGGCGCACTTGTTCTTCAGGGAATAGACTAGGACATGCATCTCGATCTTCGTCTTCATCAACAACTCCCTTCTGAACTTTTTCTTTGATATCAACACATAAACGAACCGTTTCGTTTTCGTTCTGGAATTGATGCAAAAAACTCTGCAGCTGTCTTGAATTACCAACAAACACAGGAGGTGTATCCAGAGGTAATTTCCGCCGGACTTCAGACGACAACATATAGCTGAACTGAAGCTCATAAAGATGTTGATCCAACCCAAAATCTTCATATGCGATTTCAACCAAATCGGCAAATGACGTTTTGCGGTCTATCCCTATAAAACTACATCTCCTGGACTGATCTACGATGAAGACCCACCTCGTTTTCTTTAAAACCCAGTTACCACAAACCAAAACAACTTGATCCATGAATATAAAAGTGGATAAGAGGCAGAAGATCGAAGTAGAAGGAAAAAATCAAGAGTTATCCCAAGTTTAACAGCTCGACGGCGAAACCTAGAGGTTGAAGATGGACTCTGGTTTTGTTCCGTACTTTAGACAATACATACAGGGCAAAAAAGTAAAATCGCACTGCCCGATAACTAAGTCTACCACATTGATATTGAATCTAACAATTTACAAACAAATCTACCATATAGGTTACTAAGTCTACCATTAATAAAACATATGTACTTGTAATGTTTATAGCTCTACCAACTAAAGTACAGTACATTTAAGCAGGTGGAAAACCAGTACAAGTCCGTTTCCTTATGTTTAGTAGATTTATATTAAGTCGAATGGTAGACTTATATTATATTGTTGGTAGATTTGTTGTAAAAGACTTGTCATGTTCCCAATTTCAGTCGAACGAATGGTAGACTTATATTATATTGTTGGTAGATTTGTTGTAAAAGACTTGTCATGTCCCCAATTTCAGTCGAACGAATGGTAGACTTATTATTATTTTTGGTAGATTTGTTATAATTAATAGCTTTCGAAATGAATAACACATAAATCTACTTAACACAACATAAATAACACAACATAACTTCATAAGTCTACTTCATAATAAAAACAAATCTACTTAACTAAACAGAAGTCTTTTTGACGACTATTGATGCAATCAACGTGGCCAATCCATAGCAAACGACGGTACTACCCACCAGAAATTGGCACACTCCAATTTCCAGAAGCAGGATTCACAAAGTTGATCCCCATACGTCTCTAGCAGGTATTCATCTCCCATCCATTGCATGTCTGGTACTTTGAGACAACCACAAATCCTTGTAGTTAAAGACTTTTTATAAGCCTCGAAAACCATTTCCACCAGTTTCTCGGGCTTCTGGAAATTGAACGCAGGCATGAAGATCTTTTCCATTGCCAATCTCATTTGCTTTGCATCTTCCCGGGAGAGAGCTTTGACAGAGTTGAATACCTCTGATGTGCCATCCATGGTTAGATGTAACATAGTGTGGCAGTACTTACCCATGAGAAATCCGTTGTCTGATGCCATTCGAATGAGATCACACCCTGCTTGGAGGTTATGTTTGAAGAAAATCAGCGATAAACCTCTTCGCAATTGTGCGGATGGATTTCCTGCCGCCAAGCACCGTCTGAAGAATGCACCGACCTTTCCGTGAACATCCCACCTCCACGGCAAGATAATGTTGATTAAATCAACATTCCTAAGAAAACCCGCTTCGTTAGAGATGTTGTTAAGTGTTTTGGATGAAACTTTTGCAAGACAAAGATCCGCATACGAGTTTGAAGATATTTTCAACAATATCTCGTACAAAAGATCAGAAGGAAGCGACTCGAGATTCGCCATAGGGTTTAGAGGGATGGGAAATGAATCGTAAAACTAGGTTGTGGTATTTATAGAGAACTCACACGAGAACTTGAAGCGACTCGAGTCAATAGAAGTTCTCGAAATCGAAGCGACTCGAGTCAATAGAAGTTCTCGAAATCGATGCGACTGTTCGTTGGAAAATGCATAAGTCTACCATATGCGACGGTTCGTTGGTAACGGTTTATGGTTACCGTTACCATAAGTCTACCATATGGAAGAAAATTGCAAGACGTACAACACTGAAACCATAAGTCTACCAAACAGTAGGTTTTTTTGTAGATAGAACAATTCTTTTGGACAAAAAAGAAATTTTTACTCCATAAAGTCAAATGTCTGCCAAACATTAAATACTAAGTCTACCTCAACCATGACAAATAACTCTACCATATAAACAAGTCTACCATAAGCATGTCATATGTCTACCAGATCAAGGTTAACTCTGTAAATACCAAACTTAATTAATCTACCACATTGTTATTTCAACAAGTCTACCATACGACAGATAAGTCTACCAGATTACATAAACTCTACCAAACATACAAACAAATCTACCAACATCTTGTAAGTCTACTTCATGTCATTATTAATCTACCACAAATCAGAATGAAATTTTTTAAAAATATAAGTCTACCACAAAACAAATAAATCTACCAACAGTTTTTAAGTCTACCTAATGTAAAATATAGTCTACCACTAACCGGAATGAATTTTAACTGAATTAAATCTACTACAAGTCAAACAAATCTACCACAAAAGCGAAAACTCTACCAATTATATATAACTCTACCATGAAACAGATAAGTCTACCGCACGTATTGACAACTTTTTTCACATAAATCTACCGCTAAAGGAAATAAGTCTACCAACTCAGAAAATAAATCTACTTCATTGTCAATAAATCTACCGAAAAAGTCAACTATGCGAGAAAGTCAACGTTTTTGTTAACAAGTCTACCAAAACTTTTGACAAGTCTACCATTCATAACAACAAATCTACCGAAACATAATAAATCTACCTCTCATCGTCAAAACTCTACCAAGAAAAGTCTACCAACATTTAAAAACTCTACCAACTCTTGAATAAATCTACCATCGCCCTAATAACTCTACCAACAAAATTTCTGCGTTGACCAAAATTTCATAAGTCTACCACAAAGCTTGGTAGACTTATGAAATTTTTAGCGCCAGAATCTGCCTACGTGGCATTAAAAAAGTAATGGCATTTTCGTAATAAGGGTTTTTTCAACAAATGCCAAAAGGGTGTTTTGGGTATGCTAGGTTAGTTTTGTAAAAAAAATAAAAGTGCGTCGAACCAGTAATATAGATACTTTCTAAGGTTAGTGTAGTAATCCTCCCTTTATTATTTTGTTTTATTTGTTTTGGTGTACTTTTAAAAAATTGAACTACCAAGAAGTATATATAGAACTAAAATCATAAGTTTTGACTTCAAAATTATCTTTATTAATATATATATATAAAGAATATATTGTGAAATTTAATGGATTGGTTGACCAACAAACGTTTTGGATTTAGAAAAAAGGGGGCACAGGCTTTGGAGAGATGCGTTACACGCGTGAGCGTGAATCAAGACTCTCTTTCGTACAGTTGCAGACTGAAATCGCTTAGGACACTATGCTAGAATGTTCTTAGGGTTTAAATATCATTCGGTCATATTTCTAAAAGTTTCAAATACTCTCATTTATTGGAATTATCAAATATATCCTTAATGAAATTAATTTTATATTATATTTTTTTGTGTTTTCTGAATATTATAAATAAAAGAAAAATAAATGAGAAACAAAAATGAGAAACAAAAAAAAACAAAAAACCCGTAGCTGAGCTTCTTCTTCTTCAATACCTCCTTCATATTTTCCCTCTCCACTGCATGAAGCGGATTCCGCTAACAATTATTGAAGCTGAGTATTTTTATTGTCAAGTATGTTATTAGTTGAAAAAAATGTACACAAATCCTTTGAATGCAGATTTTATTTGGGAATTTTTGTTTTTGGAAAGAACAACTGCAGGTTTTGATTTTTGGATGAATTATTGAAGCGTCTGTTGATTGTTATTGAACTTGTATTCATCTCCACTATCTGGGTCGATTAGAATATATGTTTGGTTGAATTGCATTATATCGAAACAGATTGTATTTTCTCAGGATTTGGTTTGATTGTTGGATCGGTAAATACGAACATCCACTCCAGATTTGGTATTACTGTTAAAACTATGTATTACTAAGATTGATGGAATAACTGTAACAACTGGGTAATACTGAGACTACTGGAATTACTATAATGGAATAACTGGTACAACTGGGAAATACTATGACTGAGACTAGTAGTGGTGCCGATTAGTAATATCAGTTTTCCCAATTGTGCCGTTTTTCAAAATTTCATAAGGACTTCAGTTTTGGCCGATTAGTAATACCAGTTTTCCCAGTTGTGCGATTTTCAAATTTGTTCTAAATATGTTTTGGCCGATTAGTAATACCAGTTTTTCCAGTTGTGCCGTTTTCAAATTGGTTGTAATTCTGTCTTGGCCGATTAGTAATACCAGTTTTCCAAGTTTTCCCAGTTGTGCCGTTTTCTAAGATTGGACCGATGATTACTGAGACTATTCGAATTACTGTAATGGAATAACTGGTACAACTGGGAAATACTAGTAGTATAACTGGTACAAATATGTATTACTGAATCATTTTATAATTATTTTTTGCAGGATTCAATGACCAAGGGTTCCATAATCATTAATTTTACTACTGGAGGATATACCAATGATGACTACCGATGGAAAGCAAAAGAAACATTGCATGTACTTGATAACATTCAGAGCAACATCTGTAGAAGAGATAACATATAAATTGTTAGTGGAAAAGATATGCGAGAAGATTGGGGTAGTTGAAAACACAACGAAACTTGAATTGAGTTTTCTTCCGGTGCTAGTGAATGATAGTTTTCCTGTTTATGTGGATTGCGATGACGATGTTTATGGATATTTTTCCGTTGTGGATGATCGTGGCTGTAGAAATGGTCTGCAGGTGGAAGTCATAGAAGATCCGTGGGGATGTGGATATAGTTCATTTGGTGTGAATTATGGAGGTGATGGTAGTGCCATTATTGCACAGTTGGAAATGAGGGAGATAAAGCTTAACAAGAAGAGGCGACTGAGGATATCATAGTTGAAAATGATAATGCGTCACATGCTATGATAATGCATCATGTGGATAACAATGGTGATGACGGTGGGGAGAACAATGGTGGTGACAGTGGGGAGAACAATTCTGATGACGATGGGGAAAATAATTGTGAGGACGATGGAGGGAATAGTTCTGATGACGGGATGGATAACAGTTTTGATGGTGGGGTAGATAGGGGTGCGATAGTTGAAATTGAGGAGTTCCCACGTCCTTCTCAAGGAAGCCAGTCAATAGAAGCACGGGAAGATGGGACAGGCCTGGAGTTAAGACAAGAGTTTGAATCCAAGAAAACTGTGATAGATTTAGTTCGGAGAGTTTCATTTAGTAAATGTTTTGGGATCTCACTTAAGAACTCGGATAAAAACGGTGGGTGGTGAAATGTGCTGCTGAAAAAAAGGTTGTGCTTGGCATATTCGAGTAGTGAAAGGTGCAAAATCAGGATTTTTCAAAGTTACCAGATATAATAAAATGCATACATGCTATCGGGTGTCATGTAGTGGCTACGCTAGCACAAGAGGCACAAAAAGATTGGTTGCATCTTTGGTAAAGGAAAAGTGTGCAAGTCAGTTGTAGACCACAACACCAGCTGAAATTATGACTTTGCTTCAAACAGAGGTCGGTGTGTCAGTGTCTTATGCTACTGCATGGAGAAGGAGAAATATAGCTCGTAATGAAGTGATTGGGGATCCAGAGGAGAGTTTCTTGTTGCTGCCTTCTTACTTATACATGCTGGAGCAAGCTAATCCTGGAACAAAAATGAAATTATGTTTAGACGGTGAAGAGAGGTGCAAGTACTTTTTTGTCGCACTTGGACCTTGCATGGAAGGGTTTGAAGGAATGAGGAAAGTTATTATTGTAGATGCAACATTTCTGAAGGCTGGCTATAATGGTGTTTTAGTTATTGCAACAGCTCAAGACCCTAATCATCACCATTACCCTCTTGCATTTGGTGTTATTGATGGTGAAAAAGATGCAAGTTGGAATTGGTTTTTCGAAAGGTTGAAAACCATTTTTCCAGATAATAGTGAGTTGGTTTTTGTAACTGACCGTAATCAAAGTTTAGTTAAAGCGGTTGGCGAAGTGTACCCGAGGGCTCAACATGGCTTTTGTATATATCATATGTCGCAAAATGTGAAATCTCATGTTTATTATGTGGACAAAGAGGAGGCCGCTAAAAAATTCAGAGAGTGCGCAAGGGTGTACACAGAAGCTGAGTTCCTACAAAAGTATGATGAATTTAAAAGGAGGTACCCAACCACTGTCACTTATCTTGAAAAATGGCAGGAAGGTGGCACAGAGACCATCAATAGTGTGAAATACTGGGCAAGGTGTTATTTTCCTGGTGAAATGTACAACATTGACACTAATAGTGAGACTCAGCAACAGCAAAGGCAAGCGAGCGGTATAATAGTGTAGAGTCGATAAATGGTGTTTTTAAGAAAGTTAGGAGGTTACCGATTTTGGCCATGATCGATGTGATTGTAGCAAAATTTAGTGAATGGTTTAACAGACATAGGAAGGAGGCTGCATTTGGTCAGGTGACAGAGAAATTAGTGCCTTATGTGGAGAATATATTGCACTCGAGATGTTTAGTTGCCAAGAAACTAGTTGTTGTGGAACTAAACAGTTTCGAGTTCATATACAAAGTTACTGGAAAAGATGGAAATGCTTATGTGGTACACTTGTTACAGAAAAATTGTGAGTGCAAGCATTTTGAAATAGACAAGTACCCATGTGTACATGCGTTAGCTGCAGCTATGAAATGCAACGAACAAAAAGATGGATCCAGGTATTTCCATTACCATGATCAGCGCTCTAGATATTATTGGACTGACCAGTGGAAGTTGGCATACGTGAGGACGATCTATCCAGTACCGACTAGATATCAGTGGTTAATTCCAGCTGAAACATGTGGTTTTGTCTGCAAACCACCAGATTTTCCCAAGCGAAAGAAAGGAAGAAAGAGGGATAAGAGGTTCACATCCACGGGAGAACACCGCCGTGGTAACAAACGGGAGCCAGGACAAAATTTGCAAGGACTTGGTTACATTGTAGTCAAGGTTCGGAGACAAACGCGGAAACGGACGGGACAAACGCTGAGTCAAACCAGACTGTGTAATTTGCATTTTCGAATTTTGGTATTACTGGAACCACTTGGAACAACTACCCGACTATTTGTAATTTGTAATTTCTTTTTTTGGTATTACTGGCACTACTTGGGACAACTACCCGGAGATTTATAAATTATATGTTTACGTATTTGGTATTACTGGAACTACTTGGAACAATTACCCGGCTATTGTCCTAAACATTGTTTGTTCGAGTTTTTGGTATTACTGAAACTACTTGGAACAACTACCCGGATATTGTCCTAAACATTGTATGTTCTAGTTTTTTGGTATTACTAGAACTACTTGGAACAACTATTTGTAAAGTTGTCTATATATTTAATCGGGGTTTAGATATGTTATTTTAAAAAATAACATATATTTCAAGAGTATATGTAATTAAATATCTATATAAATGTATAATATGTACTAAAAATAATGTGTATTCTGTAATTTACAAATGATGAAATCCGTTTGGATACACTTATCCCATATAATATCATAGGTTTTATGGATACTTTAAAACAAATAGCCTTGATATAAACTAATATCATCAAACTTTGACATATCCTAAATATTATTTCACAAATGTGCTACTAATCTCTTTAATTTAGCAGTTATGATTGGTACAACCAACACATGTTTTATTAATCATAGGTAATACCAAAAAAACTAGAATTCTACAAAAGTACAATTGTTTGAAAGTATGACAAATGTATAGTTTTTGGCACAATTTTCAAAATTTTAAAAATTTTGAAATGGCGCCATTTTGAAATATTTCAGAATTCATTATTTTTCTATTTTTCCTACTTAAAAGGACCTCTTCTACTTCGGGATCTACTTCGTTCCTCTTGTACTTATGTCCTCTAAAACTCTTTCTCTATCAACAAAAATATATCCTCCCCTCCCAAACTCTTGTTATGGATCCCGAGAGTTACGGCGAGTTCAAAAGAAACAAAAAATACATTGACATGTTGTATTGCATGGCGGATGGTGACTATGGAATTCCGACGTATCGTTGTCCATGTGGAGGACAGATCGTTGTCACAGATGGGTCTTCTCAAACGAGATACTTTCAATGCGAGAACTTCAAGGTCTGTCTGTTTTGCGATTTCGGTTGAACTTATTCATTTTCTGGGTTTAGGTTTGCCAAATTTGGGTTTCGATTTTACTTTTTTTCATTATGTGTAGAATGATGGCTTACATGTTCGCAAAGTATGGGCGGATGCTGTTGGAGAAGAGATTGATAGGATCAAGAAGGATGTTGCTGCTAGTGGAGAAAAAATTTGAAGAATGGCCCTCCTTGAATTTCAGGTCAAACAGATGCAGATGGAGCTTAAAAAAAATGCTGAAGAAATTGCTAAACTCAAGGAGATTTTAAGAAATGTTTAGTTGCTTCAAAAGCAATGCTGTAAAATAATGATGGATCTAATGTTATTTTATTTTAAATGGAGCCGATTAGTAATACCAGTTTTCCCAGTTGTACGAACAAACAAATTTGTCAACAAACATATTTAGCCGATTAGTATGAATTTATCCGAGTAGTAATACCAGTTTTACCAGTTGTGCCAACAAACAAATTTATCCGATTAGTACGAATTTAGCCGATTGGTAATACCAGTTTTACCAGTTGTGCTAACAAACTAATTTAACCGATAAGTACGAATTTAGCCAAATTTGTAACTAAACACATTTAGCCGATTAGTAATACCAGTTTTACCAGTTGTGCCAACAAACATATTTAGCTGATTAGTAATACCAGTTTTACCAGTTGTGTCAACAAACATATTTAGCCGATTAATACAAATTTAGCTGATTAGTAATACCAGTTTTACTAGTTGTGCCGATTAGTACGAATTTAGCCGATTAGTACTTCCAGTTTTACCAGTTGTGCCAACAAACAAATTTGTCCTCCAACGAATTTAGCGGATTAGTACTTCCAGTTTTACCAGTTGTGCCACCAAATTTGTTCTAAACCGTACAAATCTGGGTTTTAAAACCAAAATATTACAAGCATAAGTTTTAAAACAAGGTCCAACCAAAATAGAGTAGCAAAATAGTACAAGCAAAAGTCTTAAACAAGGTCATAAACCAACCCCTAAACTCTAAGTCTTTTGTTTCTTTCCCTTGGGAGCTCCCTTCTTCTTTTCATCCTTCGTTGACCTTTTCTTCCCTTTCTTATCTTCTGTAAAAGGGGTTTGTTTGTATTGAGATTTTTTACTTGTTCGTCCACTAGTCCTCCTGGTTACACGGGTTGGCCATTCTCCGTCGATTTCCTCGTTCTCTTCTCTATCCTTCTCCACATCAGCTCCTTCCTCTTTCTCGTCTTTATCCTTCTCCACATTCTCTCCTTCTGTTTGCTTCTTCCCAGAACAACCAGCGCCATCATTTGCCTCCTCACCACCGCCATAGTAATCTGCATCAAAGAAGTTAAGACGATTCTCTTCGTCTTCTTGATTTCTGTTCTTCTCTTCACCCACATACAGCTCCATCTTTTTGATTCTTTTGTCATGATCAGCTAACTTATTTCTCATTTCCTTAAACATATCTTCCACTGTTTTCGTCAAGCCCTCTAAGCCTGCCATCAGTTTCTCTAAATCAATTGTAGTTGTAGGAGTCAATGTGGTTTTACGAGCTGATGCGGTTTTACGAGCTGGTGTTTTAGGACCCGATGTTTTTCCCTTTGTTCTTTAGGCTATTGACATATTTATTGAACATTTCCTGAAAGAATATCTCACTTTTCTCCTCCAGCAAAATCGATTTCCAACCATCAACAACATAATCCGCTACATCTTGGTCTATATCCTCATCGTCCATGATGAGAGCCAACAGTTGCTTCTCATCATTCGATGGAGCCAACACACTATGAATATCCTTTTAAAACCGAAAAAAACCATTCAGGTTGATCCTAGCAATGGAGAATATACTCAATTATTTGCTAAGATTTGAGTTCTAACCTTTGTTGCACCAAGTTGAGAATTTATTTCCGAAAGTGTAAAACCTTTCAAATCTCCTTTCTTGAACCTGCTCTTGCACATCCTTGGACAGTTATCCTCGGCTTCTACAACAGCTTCTCTAAAATGTCTACCAAGGGCTGGAATTGCCTCATAAGCTAGTAGCTACGCATTACACAACATGAATTAGTAAACAAAATGAAAAGGAACATACATACGAAGAATCAGACAACACATTATAACAGTTATTCTTATTTACCTCCATAGGAATGATGAAACTAGGAAACACTTTGTTCGAACCTTCAGGCACATGCCCATTTAAATTCTTCACTATATTGCGAATGTCCTTCATATTCTGATCAAGTGCAAATCGTCCCCACGGAAAAGTTTCACACAAATCTAAATCACTAGTCGCTTTTAAAAAGAAAGGCTCTACACCTGCAGCAGTATTACCTGTCTTCGTCTTCCCAACAATTATGTTGGCTAAGAAGTAAAGGACAGCAATATTCATCCTACCTCTCACTTTACTGGATTTCATTGACTCCATCTTCTCATCTACATCCTTCAGTGTTACTTTCTTCTTCCCTTCACCAAAATAATTTGCAACAAACTTACAACTGTCACCACCTAAACTTTTGTAGTTATTAGGGTAGCTTCGACAGTTCAATCCAGAAATAAGACCCAACTCTCTCAAAGAATACCGGATGGGCACCTCATTTACTACAAACCAGCATTCCTTCATTTTGCTTGATGGCACCATACGCAGCATAAGCATCCACATCCTCTGTGATTTATGATTTTCTTCCAAGTACATGTGGAAGAAGTGCTTAAACTGAGGGTGCGTTTTGAACCATTTCAACTCTCTATCATCTAGCACCTTTTCTAACGTTTTCACAACCTCCTCAATATAGCATCTTCCTGACAGCTTTATGTTGACATTAAACATACCGGGTTCAAAGCACAACTTCTCTGGTGGTATAGCTTCGCTTCGATAGTCTACATCTTCTTCCGCCTCCTGTTCATCATCGTCTTCTGCCTCCTGTTCATCATCGTCTTCTACCTCCTCATGTTTCTCACCTTCCTCCTCCTCCTCTTGTTCCTCATTTTCCTCCTCCTCACGTTCCTCACTTTCCTCCTCCTCTTGTTCCTTTTCTTTCTCCTCCTCTTGGTCCTTTTCTATCTCCTCCTTGTGTTCTGATTCTTCCCCGTCCTCTTGTTCCTTTTCTTCCTCCTCCTCTTGCTCTTTCGGATTCTCCTCCTCTTGGTCTTTTACTTCATCCTTCTCTTGGTCCTTTTCTTCCTCCTCCTCTTGGTCTTTCGGAATCTCTTTCTTCTCTTTTTCCTCGGCGTTCACCTACATTAGTTGTACCAATTTCGTTTAGTTGCTCCAGTTTTACTTAGTTACTCCAGTTTTACTTAGTTTGTCCAGTATTACTTAATGAACACAATAATCCATATGGACGAATCATACCTCCACATTTGTATCGTCATCATCGTTGTCGGCTTTCACTTTCTCTTGCCGACCCCTCACCAGTTTGCGTAACTCGCTTAGGGTCGGTGGACCTCCTTCACCCAAACATGTAGGTTTTGCGGAGGTTGGAGGATTTGTGGAGGTTGTCTTCGTCCGAGCCATCCGATCGATGTAGGGGATGATTTGCCGCCAATCGAGTTCTGAAGGCTGACAATTGGGGTTTTTTCGAAATGCCTGATTCCGATTTGGACCGATTTAGGGTTCTTCCTCTCTTCTCCCCTCTTCTCGCGTTTTTTTTTAATTTCTTCGATTTCAAAAAGAGAAGCCGCAAAAGAAAAAAAACAATTACACAAATTACTCGGATCCGACCCAAACCCATCGGAAAGCCCAGTACCCGATCCATTTACTGGTTGGATCTGTAATTACGAAAACTCTATTTGGTTTTTTAGACATTACATTAAACTTTCAAATTAAAAAAAAATTAAAAAATAAATTAATATTACCGGGAGGAGTATTATAGAATAAAATTCAAGAGCATTTTGGGCATTTGTCCAATCGCTTAATACTTAATCGCAAAATTATAAATAATTCTGTACTAATTCAAGGAAAACGAATCTGAAAATGATAACTTTTTTTTATTTTATTTTAATATTTTCTCACTTTTTTCGTTGTCTCTTCTACCTTAAAAGTGTGAATTTTTTAGTTTTTCTCATTTTTAAAAGTAAAAATTTGTTATAGCCTAAACGAACATATTAAGATTCTGAAGTTTAGTTATGTTATAATGCTTATAGTGGCGGACCCAATAATTTTTTTAACCTGAGAACAAAATAATAATATTAATAATAAGTTTTTATTAAAATATAAAAATTCTTACAAAATTATTATATACTATAAAATCATTCTACGATCTTTCATATCCTCAAATTTTTTAATAACATATGCATTTGTAATAGCCTAAAATACATCTTTCTAGACAAATTAAATTAAATTAACAATCATACAAAAATTGATCTCCTTAATTGCGTTGATCTGTCTTCACGATCTTCATTGCTGAAAAACAGCTCTTTATAGTTGTATGTAACTAAAATAAAATAAACAAATTGTTTACTTTATATAATCAAAATAAAAAGAAGACAACAGAAATATTTGAATGAAGACTTATTCTATAAATTTTTCTTTTTAAACATTAGACTTATTCAAAGAAGAATGAGAAGTATATATAATATTACAAAGACTTAATTATGCCCATATCTTACCGATGTGGGACTCTTAATAATACCACTATGTTGTGTCTTATTTTATTAATAATGAAAAATATTTATAGAATTACAAAGATTTAATTATGCCCACAAACTACCAATGTGGGACACTTCAATTTTTGTTTTAATTATGTACAAAAAAACTTAATTTATAGTGGGTGGGTTTTAGTTAAATATTTAATAGATTTTATCAAAAATTAAAGTGCTGTCACAGTATCAATACATGTTGTTGGGGATAAATTTAATCCTTCTTACGTAGACAAATCGTATGTTTGCACGTGGCATCCATGATTTGTTTTGTAGGTACGGCCCCCCTAGGCCAAATTAGGACTCAGCTTATAGCACCATATCTCGACTCCATTCGGATTCCGGAGATCCGGCACAATAGGCCACCTGTTCCTGGTCTCCTTGTGACTGACAGTGCAGGTCACGTGTCAGAAAAAATGAATTCGGAAAATGAGTGGTCAGGAGGAGAGGCTACATTCTCTATCTCCTAGACCTAAGCTTGGTGATCCAAAAGGGTCAGGATATAAAGAAGTGTGGTCTGCACAGGTACCTAGAGAGCAAAGTCATCCATTCTCGGTAGCCCGGTCCCAGTATCGAGGTAACCAAGCCAGGTATGAGTAGAACTTTTAGGCGAGAACATTATTCAAATTTCCCTCCATTTAACAAAAAGAATATGACTTAGTCTGATTTGATCACCCATACCCTTACAAACCCACGAGATTAACTAATGCATCTTCTTTACGTGTGTCAGGTGACAGTGACCTTTTGCAGGAGCCAAAATGAAAAGCAGAGGTTCAGCAAGGATTCATAACTGTCGACCCGACTCATACACTGAAGACGAAAGGGACGCACCAAGGAACGGTCTCGTAGTAGGCAGAACACGTCAAGGAAAGTTAGTGAGACCGTCAGAAGCATGACGACATCACAAGATTCAAACACAGTCAAGTCGGGTTATGGATCAACCCATCTGACTCACTATCCGCAGATCGACCTGGTATACTAACCCGGGTCAGGTAAGTCTCTATAAATACTTTGCTCTTTCCCACAGAAAAGGGGGTGTACATCTTTTGCCATCTTAAGTCTCACGATATCTCTCTAGATATTTGTGGTTTTTAAGTTCAGGTATTCAACACTCTTCCGACCATCTTTTCCGGTCATTCCTCTTCACATCACCTCCACGGCGATTCCTAAACCGTGGAGTATTTCACCTACAAACTCTTCTCTTTATTTCTCTTTTCACCGCAAAAAGCCTATTTCCTCTCAAAGGCCCAAGCAGATCCTTCCTTTCTAAAGGACTCTTGGCCCACTTCCGTTCACTCGTTTTCCGACTTCTTTTTGCTCTCCAATTAGCCACTTGGTGGTTTTATTGAGCTGTTTTCTGAATTGAGCATCGGAGAGCCTTCAAAAAACACACTTCCATCGTATTTTTTGGGCCTTCACGTTTTCTCTGTTTTACTGGAGACTTGCCCCTACTCGAAGACCGAAAATCCCCTAAACACATGTTATACTGTGTCAAATTTTGTATCGAACAAAAAAAAACATGGGCTAAAGCTAATTACAAATTTGGTAACAAAAAAGAAAAAAAAAAAACAAAATTATATACATGTAGGTTGTATTTTGATTTTTGACTCTTGAAGTTTGTTTCAGTAGTGTTTTGTTATGAGTAGGAGTTTTTTAAAACTCAGATATACATATACTTATTCGCAAGTAAACAATGAAATGTTGTCGATAATAAATTGTAAGATCAGATTCACAAAAAAAAAATGACTGTTACTCACTGTAGATCTGAGAATCTAAGACGGATTTGTTTAGTTTGTTTTCATGACTTTCCGTTAATTCTCAGTACTTAAGTATAAAAGACAACTGAAACTAGAAAAAAAAAAAGCAGTTAAAGATAAGAACAAGAGATTACCTAAGAAGCAAGTAAATTGAAAACTAAGAGGATTGAGTAATTAGTTTTAATCAAAACATATAAACAAGCATTGGGTTATATGTATTCATCATAGTAACTGAAGATTTGTTACGGAAAATGATATTCTCCTACTTGAAAGATAGCATATATTCTATATATACTATATTCTTTATACTTGCTCTCCAAGACTTATGTAACTATATATACTCTTTATATGTCAATAATAAACACAACGTAGTCTCTAAAGATTTACATGGTCTCAGAGTCCATATCTAATCTGAACACACGCAGTCCCATTTTTTACTTAAATACTCAATCCGACATAAAAGTTAGTTTGATCATTCTACTACTTATCTTGGTCCGATTAAAAAAAATTTCCGGCCATTCTAACCTAAAATAAATTCTAAATTGAAATTCTTTTGAGATTACTGGCTAGAAGAGCCATCATCTCGAGGGGGCGTGTGAAAATATTATCCCACGTTGGAAGTTAGGATGAGACTAAACTAGTATATAAGAGATTTTGGCCAATCCACTCATTACCAATTAGTTTTGAGTTGGAAATCCATGAAACTTAACATGGTATCATAGCGACTATGATTTTAACACTTGTCCTGCTACGCGTTGGTCGCTTACTAGTTACATGATTCTGATTGGCAATTCACCTATCAATTGGAAGACAAAGAAACAAGAAAGGATCTCTATTTTTTCAACATAAATAGAATATCATCCCATGACTATGACATGTAAGAGATTACTTTGGTTAAAATAGGTCCTCACGTTTCTTGGTGTTTTTCATTCTCAGCGTATGTGTTTTTATTGTGACAATCAATTTGCGTTGAATACTGCGGCAAATTCAGTATTTCTTGAAAGAAGAAAGCATATTGAAGGGGATTGTCACTTTATTCGGGATGAAATTACGGCTGAAATTCTTGCTATGTCTTACATTTCTACTACTGAGAAACCGGCGGATATTTCACAAAAGCTCTCGGTTGTAAATAGTTTCAACATTTACGATCCAAGTTAGACGTTCTTAATTTATACGATCCATCTTGAGGGAGAATGTTACAAAAAAAATATTCTCCTATTTGATAGATAACATATATTCTATGTATATTCTTTATACTTGTTCTTCAAGTCTTGTGTAACTAAATATACTCTTTATATGTTAACTAGTTGATTACCCGCACCATCTGCAGCCACAATTTTTTTATTCGAATATGTAAATATAATATATATAAATATAACTATAAAAATGTTAGTTGATATTTATAATTGTAAATATATATGATGATTATGCAATTATAAATAATGATCAAATTTATATTTATTTTACAATATAATTGCATAAATTCTAGATAATTATTGATTTTATAATTAATTTTAATATTATTTTTTATATGAATAAAATTACACATTAAATACATTAAATTAGATTAATATGTTCTATCTAACCGGTCTAACATCAGACTAAGATACTTTGCTTTGATATAAAAAAAATATGAATTATAATATGTATGAAAAATTTAAGTTTTATTATTATTAAATAGATAATATGATTAGTTTTTAACAAAATTAAAATTAAAGAAAGATGAGATAAGAAAATAATGTTTAATAACATAAATAATATTATGTATTAAATTTTTATAAATATGTTGATAAGAAATAGAAAGAAAGAGAATATCTTTACAATTAAATGTTTGAGTATTAAATACATATTTGATATAAACTAATCTTTAACCAAATTAATGTTAATGACATATGATGTAATTAATCTAGTAAGTTGAGTCTAATTTCAAAAAATCTTGAGAACCTCTCTGAGATTGACACATCAGCATGACAAAGTTGTTAATAATACATGACATAAATGTTCTTTTTTAAGTGTCCTTCTCAAATAATAATAGAAGATAATAAACCTAACACATTCTCTAAAGATTTACAAGATTTAAAAATAAATATAAGACAAGCGAAATCATTAAATACCACTCTTAAGCATAGTTTACCAGTTTAATACTAATCCTCTTTCAAGACAGTAATTTAGTTGTTAAGTTTATTTTACATATAATTGTGGTCATCTAATTTTTGTAAATCCAAGGATTAGACTAGATTTCAACTTGGAATTTCTCCGATTATCATAAAAGCAAAGTTGTCTTTCAGATATCAAATGAATGTTATTTCTCATACTTTCTTCTTTTTTTTTAACCTTTTCATTCATACTTTCTTCTTTTCATGCTTTCTCACTGAATTTCCAAAGCCTATTTAATGTTTAATAAGATTTTTCATGAATTGATTTTGACTGGTTTAAATTGAGGTTACAATTCGTTTCTTCTCAGGGAAATCGGCCAAACCCTACCTCAACTTCACCAAATGGTGCGAAAACATACCTGAGAAATTTGATTGCCGGAATACATACCTGAACTTATTAAAACCGGCCTTTTCATACCTGCACTAATAAAGTTTTGGCAAATCCATATATTGACTTGTTTCCCGTTAGTCAACGGTCTTATTCCGTTAACGGAAAAAAATCCCGTCGCAACGTCACCGGAACGGAAAACGACATCGTTTTACTTTTTTTTTGTTCGTCCTTATCAAAACGACGTCGTTTTGATTATTTTTTTTTTTTTCGTCATACTCAAAATGACGTCGTTTTGATTATTTTTTTTTGTTCACAGTTACCAAAACGACGTCGTTTTGATTTTGACGAACAAAAAAAAAAATAATCAAAACGACGTCGTTTTGGTCATGACGAACAAAAAAAAAAATTTAATCAAAACGACGTCGTTTTGATAAGGACGAACAAAAAAAAAATAATCAAAACGACGACAAACAAAAAAAAAAGTAAAACGATGTCGTTTTCCGTTCCGGTGACGTTGCGACGGGATTTTTTTCCGTTAACGGAATAAGACCGTTGACTAACGGGAAACGAGTCAATGTATGGATTTGCCAAAACTTTATTAGTGCAGGTATGAAAAGGCCGGTTTTAATGAGTTTAGGTATGTATTCGAACAATCAAATTTCTCAGGTATGTTTTCGCACCATTTGATAAAGTTGAGGTAGGTTTTGGCCGATTACCCTTTCTTCTCATTAGCTTTCATCCAAAATATTTAATCTTAAGATTAAAATACATGGGTGATGGGCCATGACCTTATGGTGCACATAAAACGTGCATAATTGTTACCATTTTAGGCTTATAAAGGTTTAATTTGAAACAAATATACCTTTTGATTTTTGGTTTTCTTTTAAATATTTTGAATCTTATCACAGTCATCTTATGATTCATCATCCCACTATCATCCTATGATTCTTCTATTTTGTTTTTTGTTTTTATGGCAAAATAAACCCTTACTATTATCAAGCATACTAATAGTCTAATATACTTTATGTAGCATGTATATATATATATATGTATGCATGCATGTATGTGTGTTTGAAGGTGGTAGGTACACATGCAAATGTATGTGCCGAATTCAATTGCATAAAACATCTTGTTTATCAGTCATATAGTCCACTAGGATACACTAATTAAATTAATGTTGTAGTTATGTATTTATTCAATGATACACTAAAGTAAGTGGATTTTGATGTCTTGAAAAAAATAAAAAATATTAAACAAACTTTAATGATCTTGGCCAAAAAAAGAAGAAGATGATCTCTTTGTGTTGGGTCCATCCACAGTCTCAGCTTTCGAGTTTGGTGGATGGAAAATAAGATCCCAATGATTTTAGTATTATTTACCGGTTTTTTCTTATATATATTTGATATATTAAACTCCATTAGATTCATTTGACCTCCACCCTCTTTTTCATCCGCGCCTCTCATTTCCTTAGCTAAAAGCCTACCAACGTCTGGTTAAATAGTGGATAGCCAGATAGGGAAGAACAGAACTAGAAATAATATTTTAGAGTATTTGCACGCTGTAACGCAAATTGACACCGTATTTGCAAACATAACCTATCACTGTTTTTGTTACTGTACAAATTTCATTAATACGAGAAAGCCCCTCAACCTTCCTATCCTATAGCGGTTAGTAGATGCGATATAGTCACCCTAGATTTATAGATGTAATGATGTACATTTCAAATTTTAAATTATTGTGGGAGAGAGAAAGTGGTTTTACTTCCGAAAACACCGGTTTAAATGTTTAATTCCAGCCATCGGTTTGCAGAACACCGTTTAGAGATATTTTTGTCCAAAATATTCAGTAGAATCCTTGAGTGCAGGTGTTTTATTGCCGGGGAGTCAGATTAATAAAGCAAAAACGGAGGACAGAGGTCAGTAATTTTATTCTTACACCCAATTTTTTATATAACCGCGTCAATTTTCTCCGCCCTTTTTCTGATTTATCGCGTGCCTGATTTAGGTATGGATAATCTTGAGTTTCCTTCGAGAATATTTGCCGCCGGTGACGAACCGACCGGTGAAAGAGTCAACTCAGACCACAAAGCCAAGACGATTAGTAATATTCTAGATGCACTTGATGAAGAAGAGCGAAGTTATCTCCGTGCCTCGCGTTTCGGAAAATTAATCGCCATGACGGAGAAACCGGCGTTTTCCGGTAGTTTTGGACACTACATCATTACCCGTCTTCTCAAAGTCAACAAAAAGCACGAAATTTGGGTTTTGTTTGTCGGCCGGCCTATTAGGGTTTCACTCCGGGAGTTCACAATAGTTACCGGTCTTCACTGCGGTAGGTATCCCAAGAGATCTAAGAAGAAGAAAAGGAATCCTGTAAAGGAGAAACCGTACTGCTCGACCTGTTCGGAAATCTGAGAGTATGCAGCGTCGATTTGGCCACAAAAATGCTAAAGAAGAGAACTGTTGTCGATAGAACCACACGACTGAAGTATGCTTGCCTTGCCATTACCAGTGCCGTTCTCTGCCCAACCAACCATCGCTCTAAAATAATGTATGATCATGTGGAGTTAATTAGGGACATAGACGAGTTTTTCCTGTACCCTTGGGGTCGCCTTGGCTTCGAGATGCTTATCGCGAGCATTAAACCGAAAGACAAAGTTGCGCTTGCACAGAGTACGGTTGCAGTGAAAGGGTTTTTTCATGCGATCCAACTTATTTTGGTGGAAGCCGTGCCGGCGCTGACGGAGGTCGTTCAGGTTAATGAATCATCAGATTCTTCTGATGACGAGAACGGTGATGATGAAGAGGTTGACACTGATGAAGCTACTCAATCAGTAAGAGGCGTTGGGGAACATCTACAAGGAAACACCTCCTTCGAACCCGACAGGATAATCTCTAAGGCCAATGTTAGAATGGAGATTCCCAAACCGGGTATGAGTCCCGGACATGCGAGAGAAATCGACGAGGAATGCAAGGTACGTTTCGTTATAGATATGTGCTACAACTAATTACAATGGTAAATGTTATTTAACTAAATATACACTATCGAAATTATTATCAAACTAACATTTTAGTTACCTCAGCTATTAACTTTGTTAACTGTTATCAAACTAAATATACACTATCGACATTTTTATCCAACTAACATTTTATGATGAACAGGTCGAGGTATTTAGCATTATTCCCGAAGTTCCCGATGTTAACATAGAGGAAGTCGATCTTGACTGGTCCGATGATGAATACGATCCTAAGGTTGACTATGTGGTACAGCTTATCCGAGAAGGTTTTCAATTTCGGAATGAAATGTTCAAAGGAGGGATGACTCAAGCGAAACTTGCCAAATTGAGATCGGAGAGAAAAGAGATCAGGGAGAAGAAAGAAAAGGAGAAGTTAATGGAGTCAGTTTCTGGCATGGCCGCTGCAGACAAAGGTCCCACAGGATGTTCCAATGTTTCAGATGATAAGTCGTATACTGTTTTCAAGGACCAGTTGTCAACTATCAGAACTTCACTTTCTGAAGCGCTGCTGAAAATTGGAGCCCTTGAGAAGGTAGTTAGTGGGTTTGAAGAAAACATTAAGACATTGCTAGACCAGAAATTTTCCAACATGCAGGAAGAGCTTGTCTCCAACATCCTAGGGTTCTTGGATAAATCACTATCTTCCACTGGAAAAATGGATGTATGGAAGGAGAAGGCGAATCCAACAAAATCAGTGTCCAAAGTAAACCCCAACGGAGCATCTCGTTCTGTCAGTGCTAGCCTATCTCAGCTGAACGCCAACAAAGATGCCGACGAGATGATTGCTGGAGCCCTCGTAATGGTCAATGCTCTCCCACAAACGGTGACTGTCTTGTTTTTCCTGGGCATAATTTTGTTAACATTCATTTTGGTATAGGTTCTATTAAACGTCCAAGTTTCTAGGTCGATGGTGTACACGTCAAGAGTCCTCCCGGCGACGATAGTAATTCACATGAAACAGGCGCGGTGGGGAGCAAGCGTACGTTGCAGTCGGGTTCAGAAGTTGGGGACAGCAATGATGTGCTGGAGAAGGATTAGGTAAATATGTTTCTTAATGTTTACCTTAATGCCTTAAACATTAGTTAATAACATTGTTTGGGGTGCAACTGTATTGTGCGTGGATACCATAGATAATAGCAAACCAACGAAATTGTTATCGATATGGTCACCGAGCTCGGGAATAAGTATTTTCCCGTATAAATGTTAGATAGCTAAATCATTAGTTACCGATTGTATGGTTTATTTACAGATTTATCAATACTATTAGATGGACAATATATAAGTTATCTAAGCAAACCATTTAAAATCCAGGGAAAAACCGCGGCCGAACTGGGCCGGGAGGTTGGTGAGACTAACAAGGTATTGTATAATCATATTAGGACGGTATGTTATCGCATACATCTTGGCTATAGGGTTTAGTTAATATATGAAGTATATACTTTGCACAGGAGTCAAGTGGTGCAGATGGTGGGGATGATTTCGTTGATGATGTAGCGAATGCTAATATGGGTCTCCGAAGAGGCAAAAGACCAAGGATTTAGAATACGGCTTTCACCGATTACCAGGTCGACACTAGGATGCTCGCATCCACGATGTGTTCGCACCCATTTTTAGGCACACCCGATCAGCTGAGTGAATATTTCGAGAAGTTTGCCCGGTTACATTCAACCGTCAAACCTCAACTGTAAGTATTCACTAAGTGTTCACTTACCATTCTGTCAAGGCTGTGTTTTATAAAGCTACCTCATCGCAGTGTCATCAGCCTTGGCGACGGGTCGTCTGTCAGCGGGAGGGATGTGGTAGATATCGCAGAAAGGACCAAGTTTATGGTGGCTAAGGTAACACCCTCTTGTTCAGACTTTTTAACTTTCGCATGGACGACCCTTCTCATAGCCATCATAACAAATTGCAGATGATGGATGCCATATTCCTATATGCGCGGGCAGTTTTAAACAGGCTTTACCCGGACCCATCTCACAATATGACTGAGTTTATGGAGACAAAATTTGTTACACAGCTCATGAAGTCCTGGGGTAAGTTTTCCAAGCTAGCTCCCAAAGACAGACAGAGGTTTCCCTTTGGAGATGCCGTGATGGAACACCTGGAGCCTGAAAAACCTGAACAACCATCACCTAAAAGGTTGTACCTTCCATTCAATGTGGACAAGGAGCATTGGGTTGTCCTTTTTGTCGACGTGATGGGGGGGGGACTTTGCATGTGCTCGACTGCAACACCACCCTTCGGACTGAGGCGGCGGCAAAGAAAGAATTTACCCCGCTAGCGCAGATGTTACCTTTTGTTCTGAAACAGTTGGCTGGCCAGAAAAGGAATTACGATGCTAAAGTTTTTGTTGTACACAGAGCAAAAGGAATTCCACAGAACCCGATACGAACTGATTCAGGTGTAACCGCTGCCCTTCTTGCAATGCTCCATGCCGTTGGGGGTGTCGAGCGATGTCGGACCCTTACACCAGAGGATCTCGCCAAGCATAGCCAAGTACTTGCCGTTAAATTCTTTGAGGAGTTTGCTGAATAAGTGTGACTTTGTTTTACGTATTTTCAAATGTAGCCACCTGTCGTATTACTCTTGGGTTGTGTTTTGATACTTTCTATTTGAAAAACCTCTCTCTGCTAGGATTATCATTTGAATTATGTTTCTTTGTTGGTTTTAATTTAAATCGACTGGTTATGATTATGAGCACGCCCCGATCTTATATGAATGGTAATAGAATTGTTTACGCTATTGATGACACATACTTTTAAAGAAACCGCTTCTGGATATTGTTAACTATATTGTTATTTGATAACACAAGTATTAGCGAACTAATATCTAAATTTGACTGAAACAAGATAAAGGTAATAATAAGGTTATTGGTTAATTATAATGTTAACGGTCTCGACTTTTGTTACCCAGGCAAAACAAATAGTGTAGATAACGATGATAGTTGAAATGGAAATACTACTTGCATTACTGGAATCAAACAAGGAGGGGACGTTATGACATCACCCGAAATATATTACATCCAACCCTTTCGGGAGTCATTATGGGGTCCTGGACTTAGATAATATTACACATCATAGTTTGGAAAATAAAAAGGCCCCATCAACAAAGAAGCACAACAAAAACCATCTCTCTTGCTTCACCTTCTTGTCCCCTCCGTTTCAGTCCTCCTAGATAGCCACCTTACACGTGAACGGTTGTGATCGAAGCCACCACAGCGACCACAAACGGGGAACAGACTAGGCTGGCCTCCTTGAAACAATGGCAAAGTCATTTTAGCCGATAATTATTTTGTTAGCTCTACAATACAATGACGGTAAGGTAAACGGATGGCTTACCCCAAATTTGCCGCGGGATCGGATACGTGTTTTGCGAGGCCTCCCTGGGGGGCGTCTAGTACGTGGCGGCAGCAAATTTAATCCTGAGAAATCGTCACCAATCGCGACGGTAGGAGTAGGGGCGGTGATCGGATATATACTGCACTTGTACGCCTTTTTCCAATATGCGGTGCTGAGCTCTGGGGCCACCAACGTGTCAACCCTAGTTCCAGAACGTATAGCGGCAACAACCGCGTGTGGGCAAGGGAGACGTAGCATCTGGAACTCGTTGCAGCTGCAGCACTTGGTTTGTAGATTGACAAGGAACGGGACGCTTTCTTTGTTCCTAACCTCAAATTCGTCGGCATTAACTCTATGGACCGAGTAACCCGTAGACATCTCAAAGTTGGTCGCTAGAATCTTCTCAACCTTCGGGGTTAGTGTTGTACCACAATCGTTAGCAGCTAACAGTCGGCTTGCAAACCATCCCATCAGCGTTGCACTATGCAGTTCACCAGGGGGACGATGGGGTAATCCCGCGTAAGGCCATGAAGAGGTCGACATCGCCATTGTTGATGATGTCGAGAGGAGCTGCCTTGCGTCCTTGAGGCACGGACAAGCTTGTTGGGAGCTGATAAGTCATTGCCATCATCGTGTGTGGATGGAGACTGAACCGGGCTCTCATCATTCCGTCTAGTGACTCGAAGGTTTCCCGTTCGGTCACCATTAGTCCGTACCCTCTGTCGTTGGTGTCGGTCTCAAAATCCCACTCACCATTCGGAGATCGGTTCCACACTCCTCGAGAATATTTCACCATGTAACCCATTTTCCTTTTCCTGAAATAAAAGCATGACGAAGCTTTAGTCATATATAACTCCGACCATGAAATTTACTCTAAAATTAAAGCATCAAAGCATTTATTTTGGTCCGAGGAATGAAAACTTAAGAGATCTACATTTAAAGCTACATGTTCACTGTCAAGAACATAACCAAAAGAGACAACGACATAAAAGCACAAAAAAGCTAGATTCAGAGGTCCTACCTTGTTTCCTCGCACGGAACTTGACTTCTGTAGTTTTGTTAGCACAAACTAATTTTTTTTCTCTCCTACTTTCTGTTTGCAGGTCTAACAATGGCGTGTTATGGGCTCAAGCTGCTAATACATTATATAGCGGAGCAACTGAGCAGTATAATCTATACATACGGGTATATAGCGATATGGCGCAGAGGTCAATAAAATCTATCACACATCTCTGCATTAAATGCTTTCTTCGCGCAGGAAACAACGAGTGATCCATATTGCAGCTCGCAGGATTTTGCTATATATTTTCACATCTACTGCTCAGCTAAGCCACCCTATAAAAATCATTACGTACCTATTAGTAGCGCTAATGAGCAAGGTGGCAAAACTTACAGGGGTTTGGACGTAATTACTCACAACTTCCGTAATAGTATTTCCACAACGTTGTGGGACCTTAGTTAACTCCTCAATTTACACTCCTTCCATGAATATCAGACTTAATAACTCAATATTTTATCAGAATCATAAATAAATTTGATATATAAAGCTATAAATGAAAACAATATATATATGAAATATTAGATGTATTTGAAAACTTGAACACTGTTGGGATATCAATCTAAGTCCCACATCGAAAGATTGGACCAATAGTATCTAGTATATAAGCAAGATGTCTAACAGATTAGTATGAGGTTTTTTGGGAAAGAACCAAAAAAAAAAATCCGTGCGGACTTTACCATTTGAATCCAAAACGGACAATATCATAATACGGAGTTGAACATGGATTTAAAAAGTCCAACAAACACAGTATTATTAATAGGTCAAATATTAAATATAACCAAATATTTCATTGTTGCTAAAAAAAACCCAAATATTTCACAGAATTCAATCAAAATTAAACGTAATTTAAATATTGAATTTGTAGGGGTTTCACATAACCCTCTAACTTTACCTCCGCCATTGAAAGGGGAGTAGTTCGTTTTTCTGACTTTTATAACTCATATTTGCATTCTTCCAAATTTAATATTTCGTTTCATCATTTATATTGTTTTTCTTATTTAGCAAAATAAGTAAATAACGCTCTTAGCGTTTGGGGTTATAGATTTGCGTTTTAGAATTTTCTACGAGAAAATATGCAATTGGTTTTTTTAATTGTAGACTTGAGTTTTTTCAAAAAATATGAGAAAACATGTAACAAATGGTTCTCCTCATATAACTTCCAATGCTTATTTTTATCATTCTATATCGTTTATCTTATTTAATAACACACAAGATATCATCTTTAATCGAGAAAAGTGTCTTCTATCTCGAAGCTGATCACAAGACAAACGTGAAATCTGAAAGCAATGGATGGTTTATTACAAGTATTTTCTCTATGCTAAATCATTTCCTCCTTTCCCCACTAGTAAGCAAACAAAAGATTTCACCATATAAAGAAAGAACATGTAGGGAAGAAAGGTATATGTATATATATATAAAATTTGAAGTTTGATGATGCGGTGTGTATTTGCAGGGGTATATATATTTCTCAGTGAGAGGACTTAAGAGCTTTGAACATCTGACGAATAAGATGAAGGCAATGCGATTTTTGAGGAGGGGCGCGCATGTGAGATTCGCTTGATCGTCCTTGTTCTCTCTCAAAAAGCAAAGGAGACTTCCTCAAGGCTTGGCGTTTTGAGTCCTCTCTGGTATCTGGCGTCTGATGTCGGTGCCGCGAGAGGATCTCTCCTTATTATGATCTTCAAGGCAACTGTGGTGAGCGAGGCGAACCAGAAATTTTGGCTTTTTTCTCCGGCGATGCTGAGGTGTGGATAGTCTCTTCGACGGGGCGAACGATGGCTTGAGCCCAAATGAATCGAAGTAGGTGTGCATATTCCAAGATTCGGGCCGCTTAAAGACTGCGGTGGGACGATGGTGAGCCGCCGAAGGAGAGAAGTTGTGGTTGGAGCCCAACAGATCGACAAAGGTGCTCTAATTCCTAGATCCGGGTTACTTGAGGACTGCTGTGGGTGAAAGGTTGGGAGCCGCTGATTGTTCGAGGTTGTGGTTGGAGTTCTTTGTTTTCAATGGAGGTGTTCTTACTCCGGGATCCGAGCTGCTTGAGGTCTGCGGTGGGAGATCGGTAGTGAGCTGCCAAAGGAGAGAGGATGTGGCTCCGTGATGTCGTTCGAAAAAGAATCCGTCGAAGGGGTTTTGGTGGGTGTACGTCGCTTGTCGATAAAGTCCCACGGAGGTTCTGGAGGACCATGGCGGCGGATCTGGTGTCCGGCGGAGACATCAGGAGTGTTTCCATGTTCAGCCTGGTCCAATTAGTTGATTTTCTCGGCCGGATTGAGGAGCGGGCTTTGAGGATAAGCTGTTGGAGACGGCCGGTGAGGCGTGGGCGGTTTAGGCATCGTTTTTCTTCCTGGTGCTCCAATCATGCTTGGTCTGGTTTTCTCTCGATTTTTGGTTTGGTATTTTGTTTCTGGTTCTATTCATTTGTAAACCTAGTTATCTCTGTTTCGGATTGATTAATTAATATAAATATTTTTATTAAAAAAAAAAGAAGGCAATGCCGATGATTGATAATGAACGTCTTATTAGTGAAGCTAATGCAAAGGCGATGCTTCTTCTAAGTTCTAAGAATCTAAGATCAATGGCATTCTTAGAAAGGAAGTGAGACTAACTAGGCTGGCTAATTCGAAATAAATTATACTATCTAGAACTGGATTTAACTATATTAAATTATTATTTTCTAATTTTCCGATGTTAACTTTAGATCGATATTTTAACAATAGTTATAACTAGAAGGGGAGAAGAAAAATGGAAATAAAACTAAATTGAACAAATCTTGTCTTCCACAAGGGCTAAGAGCCACATAATGGAATTTTTGGACTTTTTTTATTAATTTTTTGAGATATCATTTTTTTATTAATTATTTTGAGATATCATTTTTTCTGTGAACCAACCAAAAACGTCCACATCATGTCCACATCATCTTGAACCCTAAGCAAATTGGTTCTTCAGATCTTTCAGGAAGAGACTGGCTATTCCAAACTTGAGCTTTAACTTCACTCTTGAACCCTGCGTTGGAGCTGGTCTAACCTCAATATTCATTAATATGCTTTCTGTTCGGTTGCTTCCAAATCATTTCCTACCTTTTGATTTTCCTCTCCTGATTTAAATATGTATTATTCATTTATCATAAAACAAATAGATATGTATTAACTATTCTGAACTCTTGTGCTGGACACGTAATTTCTTATATTTTATAACATGTAAATATAGTTAGCAGTTTGAAATATAGTTATAGACTAATAGAGTAAGGCTATGACCTATATATGATGTGATGAATATATTTATCAGTTTGTAATTAGTTATAGGCTCATAGGGTCAGGTTATGACGTGATGTGATGCTATGATTAGTTTATCACGAGTTCAGTTAAATTTTTTTTTTTGAATTCAGTTAAAATTTGATTAATAATTTTTCTTAAAATCACGTTTGTTGGTGATGTGTCTCGTGTCTCCGGTTTACTTCTGTTTAAAATGAAATTGACCTAATTAATTTCAATTAACTATGGTTCATACTGAGTGAAATGGGCCGAGCTCAGGTTTTTAGCCCATTAAATCTGACTGACACTGTTGGAACCAACTTCCAAATTTAAAAGAAAATCTCTTTTTAATTTTGTAGGAGGGAAAGATAAATTTCTTTTTTCTGAATCTAAAATGGAAAAAGAAATAACATCTTTACATCTATTAAAAAATATTATAAAATAGAAAATGACTCTCCATAATTCATTCGTTCATTAGAAAACTCAAAGAAAAATCGTTCAAGAATTAAGAGCTTCCAAACAGCATTCTTAATCTCTTATTTCCCTTTTCAACTAATTAGACGACTTCCAACTAAATTAGCTTTGTACTTCACATTCTCAGGTCTTGATTGGTATAGCTAGTAGTAAAAGATTATGTTGAAGCTCTATGCTTAAACTGCATAAGTAGTATGATGTTGAAGCTCTATACTCTTATTAACAACTAACAAACCAAAAACACTAAAATTAAACTGCCGAAATGATTCGTACCTTTGAACTTTTCCAAATTTCTCGAAATAGCCAAAGCTGAACCAAAGGACAAGAGATTCGAGAAGAACCCAAACTGAAGTCCGCTCTATAAAAAACTCAAAATAGCATAAACCCAACTGAAACGAACCCATGACCAAAACAAAACAGAGTCAATAACCATTTGTTGGGGTCGGTTGCCACCCTAGCTGAATTAACCATTTCGAAATGGCTAAGTGTCGAAAGATGTCGACGAACCCGAACTCTGTGAAGAAGCAAGCCGAGCCCATCCATAAAGCAGGATGGGCCGAGCCCTGCAATGACTGTGGGCCGAGCCCTTGAAGCAGCATGGATCGTGCCGCAAGGTGATACAGACCAAGCTGTGTGAAAAGGAGAATGGGCTGAGCTGCGTAAGAAGGAGAATGGGCCGAGCCACTTCCTTCCACAATTGGGCCGAACCGAAACCTTAAAGGATGAAAGACCATAAAAACCCTAGGCGAAGTATCGTGACGGTGGCTGCGCGAAGCGATAAGGAAATATTCCGAAAATCTCTCTCGAGATTCTCGGCTATGCGGTTTAGAGAATCAGTATAAATAGCCGATGTATGCGATTCATTATGTAACTTTGACACAACTGAAGAGCAATAAGACCTAAATACTTTTCCAGCAAAAAATCTTCTTTTGATCTTACTGTTCTTGTGATAAACCCTAGAAATTTCGGATCCCTTAATTTTTCCTTAACAAATCTTTGGTTGTGCGAGTTTTGGCTCACACAATTTGGCACCGTCTGAGGGGACATCGAAATTTTCTTACTCTAAATCGACAAGACTTTAAGATCTGAAGAACATGGCGAGCAACACCCCCGACGATAACAACAACAACAGCAACAACGGCGCGGAGAAGGACGCTCCATCATCAGGCACGACGACGGTGACAACTGAAACCCAAGAGGAGATGCGAAACATGATGGCTGCGTTGATGAAGAAGATCGACGAGCAGGACAAAAGAAACGAGGCGATTACGGAAAGGCTCGACGCAATGACGGCCGAACGACGACACCCGACTTGGAGAGCCGGAACCTCCGATCCGATGGATGGAGTCCGGAGACGTTTCGATTTCTTAATGCCTGCAGAAGCCTCGGGTAGCGGCGCAAGAAACCCTTTGGCTCCACCAATGTTTCGTCCCCTCGGCGAACAGACTCCCGCGGCAACTCGAATCAATATGACCGAGCCGCCTCCACTCCGTCGGAACTCAAGGCGACGAGCCGACGAAGAGGAGAACGACGCGGTCAACGTGGACACCCAACAAAACGACGGAACTACGAACTCGCAATAAAACGGCTCGGCTCGGCGAATAAGCCAAGAAGAGCTCGCCTCGACACTAAACAGCATCCAGACTGACGAAGTCACCGACCCGGCTCTCGGCGGCAACCCGACTGAAGAAGAGGAAAACCTCCAATGGATCGAGCAGGCAGAGCGCGAAGACGAGCCGAGGAGAGAAGAGCGGGAGCGACTTCGCCAATAAAAGGGAATGACTCACGCACAAACCCTCGAAATCAAAGAGCTGCGAGCCTCAATGGCTCGGACAGTGGCCGAGATACGCGCCATGAAGTCTCAAGTGCATAACGCGACGAGTGTCGTGCCCGAGATCGATCGAATGCTTGAAGAGACCCAGAGAACACCATTCACGGCTCGAATCACGGAGGCTAGGATTCATGAGCCCGGGAAGGTGAGAATCCCATTCTACGAAGGAACGATCGATCCGAAGGCACACATCACAGCGTTTCGGATAGCAATGGGATGAGCTTTCACAAGGAATGCCGCCAACTTGACCGAGCGGGAAGTAGATGCCGGATATTGCCTACTCTTCGTAGAACATCTCAAGGGAGCCGCGCTCGAATGGTTTTCGAGACAGGAGTGCAATTCAATCGACAGTTTTCAACAGCTCTCCGCTTTGTTCCTTAAACAATATTCGATGTTCATGGATAGAGGAACTTCTGATGCCGACCTGTGGACACTATCCCAAGGACCGAATGAACCGCTTCGGGATTACATGGCAAGGTTCAAGGCAGTCGTATCCAAGGTAGAAGGAATAAGCGACAAGGCTGCACTCGAGGCTCTGAAGCGGTCCTTGTGGTATAAATCTGAATTCCGACGAGATATGGCCCTCAACACGCCACAAACGATTCAAGATGCCTTGCATCGGTCATCAGACTTCGTCGTAAACGAAAAAGAGATGAAGAATCTGGACGAGCAGTACGAAGCAACAAAAGCAGCGATCCGGAGCTCAATTTTTACGCGCCCCTCGAAAAAAGGCAATCCATCAAACAACACAACAACGCAGAGCTTGGATGAACCAAGAAGCGGAGGTGCCCACAACTACCAAGTAGGCGCTGGACGCGGAAGAGGAGAGCCGCACAGCAACACCTGGGTGAGAAGACCCACCAACTACGATGAAAATGCGTTCTGCGAGTATCACCAGACCTATGGGCATTCAACGGCACAATGCCGAACTCTAGGAGCCAAACTCGCGGCTAAGATGGCGGCGGGATAGCTCCAGAGCGCGGTGAATCTTAAAGACCTCGTCCCTAATGAGCCAAAAGAGGGAACCGAGCCGAGCGGCATGGCAGAACCCGCAAATCCTCCCCGACGAGGCGATAACACCAAGCGCGACAGGAGAGGTGAACCCGAAGAACGACCCGAGCCGAGACAAATTATCAACATGATCATGGGAGGATCCCAATTAAGGCTTATAAGCGCCGAGCCGAAGCAAAGGAAAACTGGACAGAACCAACCGATATTCCAAACACGGTGATCTCATTCGCCGAAGAGCAAACGGCAGGGATAGATAGACCACACAACGATCCACTACTGATCGAATTGACGATCAGAGACCACGATGTAGCGAGAGTAATCATCGATACCGGGAACTCGGTAGATGTCATTTTCAGGGAGACACTCAGAAGGATGGGAATTGATCTCTCCGAGGTGACGGCGATCCCCAAACCTCTGACCGGATTTTCAGGAGAAACAACAATGACTATGGGCACAATTAGGCTCCCTGTGGTAGCCGGCGGAGTCACTAGGATCGTCGAATTCTGCGTCACCTATCATCCAGCAATCTACAATGTGATTTTGAGAACTCCATGGATCAATGCGATGAGGGCTGTCCCTTCCACCTATCACCTCTGCCTCAAATTCCCAACTCCAGCAGGCATCAAAACGATTTGAGGAAACCAGAAGGAGTCGCGAATGTGTTTCTTGGCAGAGCACAAGTTGAGGAACCCCGTCACCGATGCACGAGCAGACGTAGATCGCAAAAAGCTGAAGACGGAGAGCCGCGAAACGTGCACCGAGCCGGTATGCGATGCGGTGGACTCGGTGTGCATAGACAAAGCATGTCCAGAACGACGCGTCAAGATCGGAACTAAGCTAGAAGAACCTTTGAGAAGCGAGCTTCTTTCCCTCCTCAAGGAGAATATCAACACTTTTGCCTGGACAGCGGAGGATATGCCAGGCATAAGCATCGACGTGACCTGTCACGAGCTGAACGTGGACCCAACCTTCAAACCAATCAAACAAAAAAGGAGGAAGCTCGGACCCGAACGAGACAAAGCAGTTAACGACAAAGTGGAAAGATTGCTCAAAGTAGGATCAATTGCCGAGGCAAAATACCCGGACTGGCTTGCGAATCTAGTGGTTGTGAAGAAGAAGAACGGTAAGTGGCGGGTCTGTGTAGACTTCACTGATCTCAACAAGGCGTGCCCAAAAGACAGTTTCCCTCTACCACACATCGACCGGTTCGACGAAGCCACCGCGGGAAATAGGTTGTTAACGTTTATGGACGCGTTTTCTGGTTATAACCAAATCCTGATGCATCCCGATGACTGAGAAAAAACGGTGTTCATAACCGATCGCGGGATATACTGCTACAAAGTCATGCCGTTCGGACTCAAGAACGCAGGGGCAACATATCAACGGCTCGTCAATAAAATGTTCGCAGATCAGCTCGGAAAAACCATGGAAATATATATCGACGATATGTTGGTCAAATCACTTGAGGAAAAAGATCATATCACGCACCTACGAGAATGCTTCGAGCAGTTGAACAAACACAACATGAAACTGAACCCGGCGAAGTGCAGATTCGCGGTAACCTCGGTAGAGTTCCTCGGCTACTTGGTGACTCACTGAGGCATTGAAGCGAATCCCAAGCAGATCAAGGCATTAATCGAGATGCCCTCTCCAAGAACGAAGCGAGAAGTTCAAAGGCTCACAGGGAGAGTCGCTGCGCTAAACAGATTCATTTCCCGTTCTACCGACAAATGTCTACCTTTCTACGATACCCTTCGAGGAAATAAGAAGTTCGAGTGGGACGAGCGTTGCGAAGCAGCTTTCCAGGAGTTGAAAAGTTATCTGGCGAGCCCGTCGAACCTGGCGAAACCAGTCGAAGGAGAATCCCTCTTCCTCTACATCGCCGTATCCGCTACGGCCGTGAGTGGGGTGCTGATAAGAGAAAAGCGATCCGAGCAGAAACCCATCTTTTACGTCAGTCAGACACTGACCGATGCCGAGACCCGTTACCCCCAGATCAAGAAGGTCGCCCCAGCCGTTGTAGTATCGGCTCGCAAGCTGCGTCTATATTTTCAATCACACTCGATTATTGTGCTCGCTACCCTTCCGCTGCGCTCGATCCTACACAGCCCAAGCCAATCTGGGCGGCTCGCCAAATGGGCCATAGAGTTGAGCGAGTACGATATCGAGTATCGGAGCAGGTCATCTGCGAAATCACAGGTGCTCGCAGATTTTCTCATCGAACTTCCGACCAAGCCGACGACCGAGCCAACCCCAGACGAAGTGTGGATACTGCACGTCGACGGCTCGTCGTCTAAACACAGCACGGGAATAGGAATCCGTCTCACCTCTCCCACTGGGGAAATATTGGAGCAGTCTTTTCACCTGAACTTCCACGCCTCGAACAACAAAGCAGAATACGAAGCACTGATCGCTGGCATACGACTAGCACAGGGAATCGGAGCTCGAAAGATAAGAGTCTTTTGCGATTCACAGCTCGTAGCATGTCAATTCAACGGAGAGTATGAGGCGAAGGATGGACGAATGAGAGCTTACCTTAGAGTGGTCCGAGATTTGGTTCAAAAGTTCGACGAGTTCGAACTCACACGAATACCCCGAGGTGTTTACCTCGGCGGACGCCTTAGGAGCACTTGCTTCAACTTCAGACCCGGATCTCCGTCGAACAATTCCAGTCGAATTCATCGAACGCCCGAGCATAGAAGAGGTAGAAGAAGTTCGGCTGATAAACCCTCCCGAGGAGGAACCAGAGAACGGCGAAGCAATCGTTATGGACGAAGACGCCTCACTAGCCGAGCTGGAGTACGGCTGTGACAAAGAATGGCTCGGTGCCATCCAAGTATACTTCGCCGATGGAGAAGTACCATTCGACAAGTGGGAAGCCCGCAAATTAAGGGCTCAGGCCGCGCGATACGTCCTCGTCGACGGCGAAGTATTTAAATGGAGATTTTCAGGACCGCTCATGACATGTGTTGAGGGACCGAAGGCAAGAAAGATAATGCACGAGGTGCACAGCGGCGCGTGTGGAAATCGTTCTAGCGGAAGGTCACTTGCGATCAAGATAAAACGGCACGATTACTTCTGGCCTACGATGGTTAAGGACTGCGAGAAGTTTACGGCGAAGTGTGAGAAGTGTCATCGGCACGCGCCTACAATCCACCAACCTACCGAGCTGTTGTCGTCGATTTCGTCACCTTATCCCTTCATGAGATGGTCGATGGATATAGTCGGGCCTCTACACTGATCGAAGCAGAAGCATTTTCTGCTTGTCCTTACAGATTATTTTTCTAAATGGGTCGAGGCCGATTCCTACGCGAGCATAAAGGACGCTCAAGTCGAACACTTCGTCTGGAAAGATATCATCTGCTGACACGGGGTCCCCTACGAGATAGTCACCGATAACGGATCCGAGTTCATCCCAACTCGCTTCGAAGCTTTCTGCGAGAAATGGAAAATTCGTGTGAGCAAATCTACGCAAAGATATCCCCAGGCGAATGGACAAGCCGAAGCAGCCAATAAAACGATCCTAGACGGTCTGAAAAAGAAACTCGACGCCAAGAAAGGGCAATGGGTAGACGAACTCGAAGGAGTCCTTTGGTCGCACCAGACAACTCCGAGCCGAGCCACTGGAGAAACTCTGTTTGCTCTTGTCTATGGAACGGAATGCGTAATTTCCCCCGAGGTGGATTTCCTAGGGATCACTTAATGATGCTGGACGAACTTGACCTGGTCAATGAAAGGCGCGACCAGGCTCTAATCCGAATCCAGAACTACCAACAAGCAACGGCGAAATACTACAACAAAAACGTCTGAAGTCGAAGATTCAAAGAAAGAGAGCTCGTTCTTCGAAAAATGTTCCAAAACACTGCCGAGAGGAATGCAGGAAAGCTCGGAGCAAATTGGGAAGGTTCTTACAAGATTACAAAAGTAGTTCGCCCAGGAGTCTATGAACTTGCGACGGTAGCTGACGAAGCTATTCCAAGGTCGTGGAACGCAATGCACCTAAAGAAGTACTATCACTAAGGCTACAACACCATCAGCATGAACTACGTGACGGCTTGATCCCTGCAAATGGTACGTAGGCAGTCCGTTCTCGGACGGATTCAGCTGTCCCCCCTCCTAAAAAGGGGGGGGGGGAATGGGTACGTATACACATACCTTCATTAATTTTAAAACTTTAGCTCGTCGAGTCTACTACCTCCAGGGTCATTGTCACTTCGGCTAGTTTTTCATTCGTTTTAAACCAGTTAGTTGTTTCATGTTCACCTTGGATTTTTTAATTCTATTGTCACTTCGGTTAATTTTCATTCATCACCTATGTATACTTCCCCTAGACTTTCTCTTGTCCTTGCATTCACTTCGGCAAAACTTTCTATAGTTCCAAACATCTCGCCTCGTTGCTGGCCACAACGAGGCAACAGTCACAAAGTTCTCTAAATGGATCAACGAGGCAACGATACTTTTTACCACCTTTCCTAGGACAAGGGTGCAAGTCACATCCTCTATGGATTAAAATCAAGCGCGCTATACAAATTTCAGACCAAAAACGTATCGGTCACCACGGTTCGTCATCGCACACGAGATTGTAAGTCGAGACTACATCGCTTTCTCTAAAACCGAAACGAACTCTCAAAACCCGGCTAAACGCATTCACCCCCTCGGGAACACCGGTCTACAATCAAACTTTGATACCGTCTCAGGACACAGACCTCGGCAACGAGAGTTCCAAACTTAGCGCCTCAAACGGACAAAACTAAATCCGACCTAAAATGCCTTCGCACTAAATTTTTCCTAACTCAAACGCCTCGGCACCTACGGTCGAAGGCACAAAAGTACGGCAATCTCTTTAAGAGTCAACCCCCAGCTCGGGATCTAGACTTAAACAGAATTTGAAACAGCATGTCCCTTAGTCCAGCTTTCTATCAATCTCTCGTAACGGTTCGGCCAATGAAGCAAACAAAAGCCCCCTCGGCCCGGCTCGACAAACCAATCGACAACAGCTCGTTCCAACCAAAGTTTCATCAAAAACCTATAAACCGCCAAAGGCGGAAACAGCGATTCCAAAAAATGACTAAGGGGAAAGACAAATACGATAACCACTGCTAAATCTTTTCATCGATATAAAAAAAAAAACAACAAAAGTCAAGTGGATAAAGCCGTCCAAGCACCAATTACATAAACACGAGAGTTCGAAAAATAGATAAAGCCATCCAGGCCTTTACTATAAAACGCGTGAAGTAAAAGACAAGGGAAGAAGGAAAGAGTCAAGCTGCGGACTGCGTTTCCCGCTCGGCGAGGAGGTTCGAAAGGGTTGGCGTACCCGCATTTGATCCGGTCAGATCTACGACACCCAAGTTGGCCGCCGTCTCTTCGATCGGCTCATTACCCAGACTGGTGTCTACGGAGTCTGGCGACACGGGCGAGAAGACTAGCTCACCTCGGATCTCGGATGCGATGCGCTCATACGCCTCGTCGTCGACGTACTCGCTCTCCCAACTTTTTAGCTTCGCCTCTTCATCATCAAGTGTTGGGCCATCCGGTTTCCTCAGGTCGACGATCATTGCAAGGTTGCCCTTGATCTGCCCCAGCTCGTTCTCATCGGTTTTGTCCTTCTCGAGCTTGGCTAAACCTTCCTCCACCTTGGAAAGGCGTTCTTGAAACTTAGCCGTCAACTCTCGCCTCGCTTCTTTCTTCGCACGCCTGACCTTAGCGTCAAACAAGGCATCCTTGGCCTCGATACGCCTCTTTAGCAACGCCACCTCGGCGCTTTTAGCTCTCCTGGCCTCCTCGAGGCGAATGACCGAGGCAGAAACCTTGTCGACATCAGCACGAAGAACTATCTTCTCTTCTTCCAGCCTTTTCACCCTGGTCATCGCCTCGTCCAGCTTCCCATTTGCCGACGCGGTCTCATTTCGAGCTTCGTCCAGACGACGTTCGACCTTAGACAGGTCTGCCTCGTACTCAGCCATCAGCTCGTTGATAGCCGCTACAAACTGCAAAAAATAATATGTGTTAAACACTTAGCCAAAATTCGACACAAGAAAAGTAAGGAAAATTAAACAGAAGAGACCTTGGTGCCGCGCTGCGCCATCACGCCATAAGACCTTGGCCTCCTCAGCTTCTCCGGAGGAGGAAGACGCGTGTTAGCATTGTTGACATGCGAAAACATCACCGCCGAGGCAGCTGGGTCGTCAACGACCAGTTTACGTGAGGCAGGATCACCAGAAACCAGCTTGCATTTCTTCTTAGGCGGCTCGTCTTTCTGAACAGCCACACCTTTCCCTTTCTCAGTGGCTGATCTTTTTCGGCCAGCGTCGTGTTTCTGCATATGCAAGGTTGGGGGCCTTGACGACTTCGGGAGAGCCAAGATAGCCGAGCTGGGAGGTGTTCTGCTCTGAGCCGCCGAATCATCTTTGAGCGCCTCGGGGATGATCTTTCCCGGTTCCAGCTCAGGCGCCACTTCCTTCTCGTTCACCTCGGCAACGTTCGCTTCAACAGCTCGGATCGCGCCTTCACCTTCACGGCTCGGCATATCATCTTGAGGGGCAGCCTCAGCCTCCGTTTGAGCCGCCTCGGCGGCTCGTCTTGCAGCCTCTTCTTCTTCACGCCTCTTCCTGTCTCTAAGGGTGATGATCACCATTTTTTCCGAGTATCCCCTGAAGAATTTGAAGACAAAGTGCTAACAGGTACTCCGGCGAGAATGGCTCATGCTCTTTCCACTCTCTCGAACGTAAAGTGCTTCCTCCAATTGACTCTCCGAGCCGCAAGAGAATCTCGAACAACAAAGAGGTCGTCAGGAACTGGGGGAAGAATGCTCCGAACTGCAAAAACAACACAGGATCAACCAGTTTAGTAAGGAAAAATTATACCATAACAGTTCCGAGTCGAGGCAAAGCTTCGGATCGGCTACCAAGTGCTCCCCAAGCGGTCTTGGTTTTTTGAACGAAATCCTCGCCAACTGACGCCTCGTTCACCAGGACATAGAAAAAACGCTCGGTCCAAAAATTTGTTGGAGATAAAAAATTTGTCTCCCTTCGGAGCCTTTTGATCTCCAACAAGTTTAGCAGATGATCCAGCTCAATTTCGAGCCCGCATTCAAAACCTCGAACCAGGATGCCGATCATATGCCGCAAACCCCTCGGCATAATCTACCCGATCGAGTTCCATGTTTTCAGAGGTACTCGAGGATAACCCCGGGGATCGGGAACCAGAGAAAACAGAGCTCGAAGAACGCCTCGTACAGAGTAAAGTGATTCTCAGGAGGTTTGTCAGCTCGGTCGTTCTTTTCTGGAAGAACGAATTCCACCGCCTCGGATATCCCGAAACGGCATCTCAACGCCTCGAGTGAGTCGGGGGAGGAAAGCGTGGAGCCAGGCGGGTCAGGTCTTTGTCTTTTTACTCGTTTTTGTTTCCCTTGCCCAGAAAAAGAAGCACCTCCGGATGCCATGAGACGTTTTAATTCAAGCCTCGCCTCGACCGGATCGAAGGGAAACACTTCATCCTCAGCTTTTACTGCGGCATAATCAACTTCTTCGTTATAGGCAAGACCCTGGGGGCGGCTCGTCAAAACCAACGGCTCGTTATTCGGAGAGCGAGCACCCGATGGGTTTGAGCGATTCGACGCCTCGTTACCTTCAGATGAACGGTTGAAAGGGCTCGGCGAGACAGACGCCTCGTAGGATCCTGTTACGCCTCTCGCCTCAGCATCTACACGGCTCGGCTCGTAGTTAAAAAGCGAATCCAACGAATCGTCGGAATGGTTCAACATGATTTACAGTTTGTACAGGAATTACAATGCTATGCGGTGAGCTTTCGTCGGAAAAAGATCTGGAGCGGCGGAGACCTCGGAACCCTAGCCGGAAAATAAATAAACTAGAGAGAAAGAAGAGAGAAGGGAGAGCTACCTTTAGTGAAATCGAAGATCTGAAATTATGAGAAAGAAAGAAGGGGACCCACCTTCTTATAGGACAAGCCGAGGCGCGTGAGTTCTGCGTGAATCTCGGGAAGCCGTCCAACAGCGCATGGGATCCGCGGCGTATAACCTAGCTCTGGCCACGTCGGTAACACGCGCCAATAGTCAGAGAACCTTTTTTTTGGAAGACCAAGGGTCGGGATGTCCGAGTCTTCAGCTGATATCTCGGCACAGTTGTTACAAAAAACGCCTCGTCGTTACCTTGAAACACGGCTCGGCATATTTTTCACAAAACCCCTCGTCGTTACCTTGAAACACGGCTCGGCATATTTTTTCACAAAAACGCCTCGTCGTTACCTGGAAACACGGCTCGGCATATATTTTCACAAAAACGCCTCGTCGTTACCTTGAAACACGGCTCGACATATTTTTCACAAAAACGCCTCGTCGTTTATTCGGCTCGACATATTTTTCATGAAAACGCCTCGTCGTTTATGCGGCTCGGCATATCCTTCGCGAGAACGCCTCGTCGTTTGTTCGGCTCGGCATAGCCTACACGAAACGCCTCGGGGTTCATGCTTCAGCATCTTTTCAAAAATACCTCGTCGTTAACGAGGCGGTTCGGCATTATCCTTTGCCTCGATCGCTTCGTCGTTAATGATACAGCTCGGCATTCCTTTTGAAAAGGCAACACCGGTTTGGCATCCTCTGAGAGCGCCTCGTCATTGTCACTCCATAACGGCTCGGCTTCTTGATCGCCTCGACAGATAAATAGCTTGGCACCTCACCAAAATTACAGCACCAGCACGACAGTTCGGTATCATTTTCAAAACGCTCGACGAAACCGTACCATAGTGACTCGGTGAGTATGGTTAATCCTGCCTTCAAAGCTTCATACCTCATCGCTCTCGTCTCCGAGACCGACGAGCTGGGGGGCTAACTGTTGGGGTCGGTTTTGCACCCTAGCTGAATTAACCATTTCGAAATGGCTAAGTGTCGGAAGATGTCGACGAACCTGAACTCTGTGAAGAAGCAAGCCGAGCAGATCCATAAAGCAGGATGGGCCGAGCCCTGCAATGACTGTGGGCCAAGCCCTTGAAGCAGCATGGATCGAGCCGCAAGCTTAGGGCTGTCTCAAGGCTTGTATGATCTCGGAACACAAAGCTTGGTTTATCGGCCAAGGGTTGATTCAATGGTTGAGCTTCTCTAACCAGGGAATCATTTGGAGGATCGGTTAAGTAACAATGGAATGAGGTGCACCACACAAGCTGTGAAAGGCTTATGATAAAACACAAGAGATCTTTGGTCTAGGAGGGACTGGTCTCGACTAGAAGAAAGAGGTTTAACAAGTTTTCTTTGCTGAGAAAAGCTTGAAAGAAAAGTTTGATTTTTATTGATGATCAAAGTTGAAAAGTTACACGGCCGTAAAGGGACTTATATAATGTCCAAGCGGCTTAGACTCAAGAGAAAAAAAAAAGACTCAATGCGACAGGACTTGAAAAGGAAAGGTGCAACATCAAAGGAAAATAAACAAGGAAAACTATAAAGGAAAATTCAAACTACTAAGCTAAAGTCTAGACTATATTCTCTCGGCTGCAACACAACAAAGACAAGGAAATTCGTTAGTCAAATGAAATGAAAGACTTACCTTAATTGTGAACATGATTAGCGTGTCTTGTCTTTGACCGAACTTGAACATCCCTCTTTAAGCGTCTTGATTCATTCTTGAGATGCTAAGCACTTGAACTTGGGCTTGGCTTGGTAAAAGAGGCCAGGCGTCCTGGTTCTTTGGGCTGTTGTGGGTTGATGAGAACTCTTGAAATGTCTCGGCCCAAGCTTGTAGACAATGGCCCTTGTTAACCGTCTCTTCTTGGCATTGCTCTTGATCTTCTCTTGGTATCTCTTTAGCTGCGGCTTGTAGGCTTTGATTATACTTGTGTTGATGTATTCTAGCTCTTGCCCTTGTTATTGGTCCTTCATGCATTGTTGGAACTTCGATATCTTGGAGTTGAGGCTCGGTTAGATCCGGTTCAGGTTGCATGTCCTCATCATTCCCTACCCCTTGATGAGGTTTTGACCTCAAAACTGGTTCATCTGCAAGATAAGGAGATAGATCAGATACATTGAAAGTAGAAGACACATTGAACTCACCTGGTAACTCAAGCTTGTAGGCATTGTTGTTGATCTTCTCTAGGATCTTGAAGGGGCCATCTCCTCTCGGTGCAAGCTTAGAACTCCTTTGATTTGGAAATCTTTCATGCCGCATGTGTAGCCAAACCCATTCTCCAGGTTCAAATACCATCTCCTTGCGGCCTTTGTTCGCATGCCTCTCATATTGCTCGGTTCTTTTCTCTAAGTTCTCTTTGGCCTTTAGGTGTAGCTTCTTGACAAATTCAGCTTTCTGTTCCCCTTCTAGACTCACGGCTTCAGCTGGGGGCAATTGTGTGAGCTCCAATGGTGTAGTAGGGTTGAAACCATAGACTATTTCAAATGGGGACATCTTTGTTGCCGAGTGCTGAGCTCTATTGTAAGCAAACTCGATAAAAGGAATACATTCCAGCCAATTCTTCAGATTCTTTCCAATGGTAACTCGGAGTAGGGCAGATAGAGTTCTATTTACCACCTCGGTTTGCCCATCAGTTTGAGAGTGGCATGTCGTTGAGAATAAGAGCTTTGTCCCTAGCTTCTTCCACAAGGTTCTCCAGAAATGGCTTAGAAATTTGCTGTCTTGGTCTGATACTATAGTCCTTGGCACTCCATGTAGACGTACCACCTCTTTAAAGAATAGATCAGCCGTCTTGGTTGCATCATTCACCTTAGCACAAGGTATAAAGTGTGCCATCTTGGAAAATCTGTCCACCACTACAAAAATTGAGTCCTTGTGGTTGATCTTTGGAAGCCCAAGCACAAAATCCATTGATAAATCGACCCAAGGTGCTGTCGGAATAGGTAGGGGTATGTACAGGCCGTGGGGATGGACTCTTGACTTAGCTTTCTTGCACACCACACATCTTGCACAATGAGCTTCTACGGTTTTCTTGAGGTGCGGCCAGTAGAAGTGTTCTTTCACCACAGCTAGTGTCTTATCTACCCCAAAGTGACCCATTAGACCTCCTCCATGTGCTTCTCGGACGATCAGGTCTCTAAGTGAGCATTGCGGTATGCAAAGCCTTTTATCTCTGAACATAAAGCCTTCGAAGATATAAAATTTTCCATGGAATCCATTATTACACTCCTTGAAGCTGTCTCCAAACTCGATATCTTCTTTGTAGAGGTCTTTTATGAACTCAAACCCCATAACTTTGGCTTCCATCGTGGCAATAAGCCCATGTCTTCTTGATAAGGCATCGGCTACAATGTTGTCTTTTCCCTTCTTGTATTTGATGATGTAGGGGAAAGTCTCAATGAACTCCATCCACCTCGCGTGTCTCCTCTTTAGGTGTGTCTGTCCCCTAAGATGCTTGAGGGTCTCATGGTCTGTGTGCACTACAAACTCCCTTGACATGAGATAGTGTTGCCAAGTCTCTAAAGCTCGCACCAAGGCATATAACTCTTTGTCATAGGTAGGATAGTTAAGCGTTGCTCCTCCTAGATTTTCACTGAAAAAGGCTACATGTTTGCCTCCTTGGGTTAAGACAGCTCCCACACCGATCCCTGATGCATCACACTCCACTTCAAAGGTCTTGTTGAAATCAGGTAAGACTAGAACCGGTGCCTCAGTGAGCTTCTCCTTGAGTGTGTCAAATGCGGCTTGTTGCTCTCTTCCCCAAGTGAATCCCACACTCTTCTTGACCACAGCTGTGAGAGGTGCGGCTATACTGTTAAAGTCCCTGACAAAGCGTCGATAAAAACTGGCCAAGCCGTGAAAGCTCCTCACTTGGCTTATGTTTGTTGGAGTCGGTCATTCCTTGATTGCCTTAACCTTCTCTTCATCGACCTGTAAACCCTGTGAGCTCACAACAAAACCTAGAAAAACCAGCTTATCAGTGCAGAATGTGCACTTCTTTAAGTTGGCATAAAGGCCCTCTTGTCTAAGAGTCTTTAATACAAGCTCAAGATGTGACACATGATCAGATAAACATTTGCTGTATACTAAAATATCATCAAAGTAAACCACAACAAACTTACTGATGTATGCTCTAAGAACTTGGTTCATTAGTCGCATAAAGGTACTTGGTGCATTGGTGAGTCCGAATGGCATCACCATCCATTCATAAAGACCTTGCTTGGTCTTGAAGGCAGTTTTCCACTCATCTCCTTCTTTCATTCACACCTGATGATACCCACTCCTGAGATCGATTTTGGAGAATAGGGTAGCTCCACTAAGCTCATCAAGCATGTCGTCTAGTCTTGGGATCGGGTGTCTATATTTGATGGTAATGTTGTTGATGGCTCGACAGTTGACACACATGCGCCAAGACCCGTCCTTCTTTGGCACCAACAGAACTGGTACAGCACACGGGCTGAGGCTCTCCCTTACATACCCCTTGTCTAATAGCTCTTTGACTTGTTTCTCCAATTCTCTAGACTCTTCAGGGCTCATACGGTAAGCCGGCTTATTTGGTAATGCGGCTCCTGGTATGAAATCAATTTGGTGTTTTATGCCTCTTATTGGTGGCAGTCCTTCAGGCATCTCATCAGGGAACACGTCCTTAAACCTGTCAAGCAAAGTAACAATTTCGGGTGGTAGATCGAGTTCTCCAAAACCTGCGCTCAAAAGCTCTTTAAAGATCATTAGTAGCATTGTGTGTTTGGAGGCAATAGCTCTTCTTACATGACTAGGTTGAATAAGAAAATTGGACTTAGAATGATTTTCTTTTTCTTTGAGCATTTGCATTTGCAAGTCATGCACTTGTGATGGCGTGAGAGGTGCTAAGCTAACTTTTCTCTTGTTATTCACAAAAGTATACATATTAGTAATACCATCATGCTTAGTTTCTCTATCAAATTGCCATGGTCTACCTAATAACAAATGTCCAGCTTGCATGGGAACAACATCACAAATTACTTGATCCTGATATCGACCAATACTAAAAGGTATAGACATTTGATCACTGATCTTAAGTTCTACCTTGTCATCGAGCCACCTTAGCATATAAGGCCGAGGGTGTTTAGTTCTCTCAAGGCCTAACTTATCGATCATGTGAGCACTAGCAACATTGGTGCAAGATCCACCATCAATGATGAGATTACATACCTTGCCTTTGATGGTGCAACGAGTATGAAAAATGTTCTCACGCTGAATAGTCTCGGAGGGTTCCATCATTGCACTTAAGGTACGTCTTGTGACAAGGAGCTCGCCAGTATCAGGGTATTCAATGTCACCATACTCCTCTAGAGGCTCAGTCTCTGCCTCGTCTTGAGATTCATAGTCTCCGGATTCGGTCACAAGCATCACTCGCTGGTTCGGGCATTCTCTTGATATGTGTCCTCTTCCCCTGCATTTGAAACAAGTGATATCTCTGGATCTCTGAGGGTTAGAAGTCTTACCGAGCTCTGGTCTGGTGTCTTTGTTAATCTCAACAGCTTTGCCTTTGAACCGAGAATCAACTTCTATGCCTTTGCCTTTGTCTATTGGCTTGTTTGAGTTTGACGTCCATGCGGTTTAAGGTCGGTTTCTGGCACTCATAGTCTTCTTTTTGATGTGTTGCTCGGCTTGAACAGCTAAATGGAAAAGATCCTTGAAATCTTGATAGACTTGTCTCTCCACTTTGCGGCTAATCCTTTCTTGTAGACCGTCTACGAATTGTGCCATAAGAGCTTCCTCGTCATCATTGAGCTCCAAACGGTTTCTCAGCCGTTCAAACTCCTCATAATATTCCTCCACAGACCTAGTTCCCTGCTTAAGACCACGGAAACGTCGTTGTAAGTCTCTATGAAAGTGAGGAGGGACATACTTTTGTCTTAACATATCTTTCATGTCGATCCATGAGTTGATGGCTCTAAGGCGATTTCTTTTATGGTCTGATATCACCCTATCCCACCAGATAAGGGAATTGTCTGTGAGTTGTGCTACCGCCAATGCTACCCTCTTTGGACCGGGATGGTTATAGTAATCAAAGATGTGATCCATCATCTTCTCCCAATCAAGGTAGGCTTCGGGATTAACTTTTCCGGCGAAGCTTGGTGCGGTCAGCTTGACATGATGCTGGTTTTGTCTTGTAGATGAGTAGAACTCATCTTCATCTTGTTCTCCATAGTCGTCTTGCGGCACACGCCTCCTGTGTCTAGGTCGCCTTTGGGCTGGTTCATCATCTTGAGAAGAATCGTCATCGGTGGGTTGCGTGTGATTAGCTTCGTTGATGCGAACTCCAGTAGGTCTCAAGTTGTTTTGGGTGTGCTGATTAGTGGTAAAGCCGGTATTCAACCCTCCAAGGTTGCGATTGGGTTGCAAGGTCACTCTTGCTTGTTCCAAACGGCTGAGTCGGTCGCCAAAGTCTTGTCTTAGGGCTTTGATCTCATCTCTCATGGATGCTGTCAGATGGTGAAGAGAATCTTGAGCATTACTACTCTCTTCTCCCATGGTTGTTGATTGAGTTTTCTCGCAAAAATGAAACAGAAGAGATTAGTCGGGACAAAAGAAAATAAGGAAATTTGCTCGGTCTTCTTTAAGTAAATTTTCCAGTCAAACTAATCAAGAAAAATGATTGAAACTAAAAATGGAAAGTATGCAATTACGGGACTAATGAGGATTTCCTTTTTTTTTCACTTTTCTTTAAACGATCTAATGAAGAAGACAAGGATGAGCGAGCGTAAAGGTTTGTGAAGATGAGATACAATGATGAATATGACGTTAAACTAGATGCAATGCTATGATCTTATATTTTCTTTTGGGATTTTTTGAAAGACAATGACAGACTATTTGACCCTTTTCTTTTTTCTCTTTTTTAGAATGATGCAATGAATTAAAAACAAAACAAGGAAGAACAAAATTGAAATAGACAGAATCGGAAAGATAAAACCTGGGCTGAAAGGAACTTCAGCTCTGATACCAAAAAATGATACAAGCTCAGGGCTGTCTCAAGGCTTGTATGATCTCGGAACAAAAAGCTTGGTTTATCGGCCAAGGGTTGATTCAATGGTTGAGCTTCTCTAACCAGGGAATCGTTTGGAGGATCGGTTAAGTAACAATGGAATGAGGTGCACCACACAAGCTGTGAAAGGCTTATGATAAAACACAAGAGATCTTTGGTCTAGGAGGGGCTGGTCTCGACTAGAACAAAGAGGTTTAACAAGTTTTCTTTGCTGAGAAAAGCTTGAAAGAAAAGTTCGATTTTTATTGATGATCAAAGTTGAAAAGTTACACGGCCGTAAAGGGACTTATATAATGTCCAAGCGGCTTAGACTCAAGAGAAACAAAAAAAAGACTCAATGCGACAGGACTTGAAAAGGAAAGGTGCAACATCAAAGGAAAATAAACAAGGAAAACTATAAAGGAAAATTCAAACTACTAAGCTAAAGTCTAGACTATATTCTCTCGGCTGCAACACAACAAAGACAAGGAAATTCGTTAGGCAAATGAAATGAAAGACTTACCTTATTTGTGACCATGATTAGCGTGTCTTGTCTTTGACCGAACTTGAACATCCCTCTTTAAGCGTCTTGATTCATTCTTGAGATGCTAAGCACTTGAACTTGGGCTTGGCTTGGTAAAAGAGGCCAGGCGTCCTGGTTCTTTGGGCTGTTGTGGGTTGATGAGAACTCTTGAAATGTCTCGGCCCAAGCTTGTAGACAATGGCCCTTGTTAACCGTCTCTTCTTGGCATTGCTCTTGATCTTCTCTTGGTATCTCTTTAGCTGCGGCTTGTAGGCTTTGATTATACTTGTGTTGAAGTATTCTAGCTCTTGCCCTTGTTATTGGTCCTTCATGCATTGTTGGAACTTTGATATCTTGGAGTTGAGACTCGGTTAGATCCGGTTCAGGTTGCATGTCCTCATCATTCCCTCCCCTTTGATGAGGTTTTGACCTCAAAACTGGTTCATCTGCAAGATAAGGAGATAGATCAGATACATTGAAAGTAGAAGACACATTGAACTCACCTGGTAACTCAAGCTTGTAGGCATTGTTGTTGATCTTCTCTAGGATCTTGAAGGGGCCATCTCCTCTTGGTGCAAGCTTAGAACTCCTTTGATTTGGAAATCTTTCATGCCACATGTGTAGCCAAACCCATTCTCCAGGTTCAAATACCATCTCCTTGCGGCCTTTGTTCGCATGCCTCTCATATTGCTCGGTTCTTTTCTCTAAGTTCTCTTTGGCCTTTAGGTGTAGCTTCTTGACAAATTCAGCTTTCTGTTCCCCTTCTAGACTCACGGCTTCAGCTGGGGGCAATTGTGTGAGCTCCAATGGTGTAGTAGGGTTGAAACCATAGACTATTTCAAATGGGGACATCTTTGTTGCCGAGTGCTGAGCTCTATTGTAAGCAAACTCGATAAAAGGAATACATTCCAGCCAATTCTTCAGATTCTTTCCAATGGTAACTCGGAGTAGGGCAGATAGAGTTCTATTTACCACCTCGGTTTGCCCATCAGTTTGAGAGTGGCATGTCGTTGAGAATAAGAGCTTTGTCCCTAGCTTCTTCCACAAGGTTCTCCAGAAATGGCTTAGAAATTTGCTGTCTTGGTCTGATACTATAGTCCTTGGCACTCCATGTAGACGTACCACCTCTTTAAAGAATAGATCAGCCGTCTTGGTTGCATCATTCACCTTAGCACAAGGTATAAAGTGTGCCATCTTGGAAAATCTGTCCACCACTACAAAAATTGAGTCCTTGTGGTTGATCTTTGGAAGCCCAAGCACAAAATCCATTGATAAATCGACCCAAGGTGCTGTCGGAATAGGTAGGGGTATGTACAGGCCGTGGGGATGGACTCTTGACTTAGCTTTCTTGCACACCACACATCTTGCACAATGAGCTTCTACGGTTTTCTTGAGGTGCGGCCAGTAGAAGTGTTCTTTCACCACAGCTAGTGTCTTATCTACCCCAAAGTGACCCATTAGACCTCCTCCATGTGCTTCTCGGACGATCAGGTCTCTAAGTGAGCATTGCGGTATGCAAAGCCTTTTATCTCTGAACATAAAGCCTTCGAAGATATAAAATTTGCCATGGGATCCATTATTACACTCCTTGAAGCTGTCTCCAAACTCGATATCTTCTTTGTAGAGGTCTTTTATGAACTCAAACCCCATAACTTTGGCTTCCATCGTGGCAATAAGCCCATGTCTTCTTGATAAGGCATCGGCTACAATGTTGTCTTTTCCCTTCTTGTATTTGATGATGTAGGGGAAAGTCTCAATGAACTCCATCCACCTCGCGTGTCTCCTCTTTAGGTGTGTCTGTCCCCTAAGATGCTTGAGGGTCTCATGGTCTGTGTGCACTACAAACTCCCTTGACATGAGATATTGTTGCCAAGTCTCTAAAGCTCGCACCAAGGCATATAACTCTTTGTCATAGGTAGGGTAGTTAAGCGTTGCTCCTCCTAGATTTTCACTGAAAAAGGCTACATGTTTGCCTCCTTGGGTTAAGACAGCTCCCACACCGATCCCTGATGCATCACACTCCACTTCAAAGGTCTTGTTGAAATCAGGTAAGACTAGAACCGGTGCTTCAGTGAGCTTCTCCTTGAGTGTGTCAAATGCGGCTTGTTGCTCTCTTCCCCAAGTGAATCCCACACTCTTCTTGACCACAGCTGTGAGAGGTGCGGCTATACTGTTAAAGTCCCTGACAAAGCGTCGATAAAAACTGGCCAAGCCGTGAAAGCTCCTCACTTGGCTTATGTTTGTTGGAGTCGGTCATTCCTTGATTGCCTTAACCTTCTCTTCATCGACCTGTAAACCCTGTGAGCTCACAACAAAACCTAGAAAAACCAGCTTATCAGTGCAGAATGTGCACTTCTTTAAGTTTGCATAAAGGCCCTCTTGTCTAAGAGTCTTTAATACAAGCTCAAGATGTGACACATGATCAGATAAACATTTGCTGTATACTAAAATATCATCAAAGTAAACCACAACAAACTTACTGATGTATGCTCTAAGAACTTGGTTCATTAGTCGCATAAAGGTACTTGGTGCATTGGTGAGTCCGAATGGCATCACCATCCATTCATAAAGACCTTGCTTGGTCTTGAAGGCAGTTTTCCACTCATCTCCTTCTTTCATTCGCACCTGATGATACCCACTCCTGAGATCGATTTTGGAGAATAGGGTAGCTCCACTAAGCTCATCAAGCATGTCGTCTAGTCTTGGGATCGGGTGTCTATATTTGATGGTAATGTTGTTGATGGCTCGACAGTTGACACACATGGGCCAAGACCCGTCCTTCTTTGGCACCAACAGAACTGGTACAGCACACGGGCTGAGGCTCTCCCTTACATACCCCTTGTCTAATAGCTCTTTGACTTGTTTCTCCAATTCTTTAGACTCTTCAGGGCTCATACGGTAAGCCGGCTTATTTGGTAATCCGGCTCCTGGTATGAAATCAATTTGGTGTTCTATGCCTCTTATTGGTGGCAGTCCTTCAGGCATCTCATCAGGGAACACCTCCTTAAACCTGTCAAGCAAAGTAACAATTTCGGGTGGTAGATCGAGTTCTCCAAAACCTGCGCTCAAAAGCTCTTTAAAGATCATTAGTAGCATTGTGTGTTTGGAGGCAATAGCTCTTCTTACATGACTAGGTTGAATAAGAAAATTGGACTTAGAATGATTTACTTTTTCTTTGAGCATTTGCATTTGCAAGTCATGCACTTGTGATGGCGTGAGAGGTGCTAAGCTAACTTTTCTCTTGTTATGCACAAAAGTATACATATTAGTAATACCATCATGCTTAGTTTCTCTATCAAATTGCCATGGTCTACCTAATAACAAATGTCCAGCTTGCATGGGAACAACATCACAAATTACTTGATCCTGATATCGACCAATACTAAAAGGTATAGACATTTGATCACTGATCTTAAGTTCTACCTTGTCATCGAGCCACCTTAGCATATAAGGCCGAGGGTGTTTAGTTCTCTCAAGGCCTAACTTATCGATCATGTGAGCACTAGCAACATTGGTGCAAGATCCACCATCAATGATGAGATTACATACCTTGCCTTTGATGGTGCAACGAGTATGAAAAATGTTCTCACGCTGAATAGTCTCGGAGGGTTCCATCATTGCACTTAAGGTACGTCTTGTGACAAGGAGCTCGCCAGTATCAGGGTATTCAATGTCACCATACTCCTCTAGAGGCTCAGTCTCTGCCTCGTCTTGAGATTCATAGTCTCCGGATTCGGTCACAAGCATCACTCGCTGGTTCGGGCATTCTCTTGATATGTGTCCTCTTCCCCTGCATTTGAAACAAGTGATATCTCTGGATCTCTGAGGGTTAGAAGTCTTACCGAGCTCTGGTCTGGTGTCTTTGTTAATCTCAACAGCTTTGCCTTTGAACCGAGAATCAACTTCTATGCCTTTGCCTTTGTCTATTGGCTTGTTTGAGTTTGACGTCCATGCGGTTTAGGGTCGGTTTCTGGCACTCATAGTCTTCTTTTTGATGTGTTGCTCGGCTTGAACAGCTAAATGGAAAAGATCCTTGAAATCTTGATAGACTTGTCTCTCCACTTTGCGGCTAATCCTTTCTTGTAGACCGTCTACGAATTGTGCCATAAGAGCTTCCTCGTCATCGTTGAGCTCCAAACGGTTTCTCAGCCGTTCAAACTCCTCATAATATTCCTCCACAGACCTAGTTCCCTGCTTAAGACCACGGAAACGTCGTTGTAAGTCTCTATGAAAGTGAGGAGGGACATACTTTTGTCTTAACATATCTTTCATGTCGATCCATGAGTCGATGGCTCTAAGGCGATTTCTTTTATGGTCTGATATCACCCTATCCCACCAGATAAGGGAATTGTCTGTGAGTTGTGCTACCGCCAATGCTACCCTCTTTGGACCGGGATGGTTATAGTAATCAAAGATGTGATCCATCATCTTCTCCCAATCAAGGTAGGCTTCGGGATTAACTTTTCCGGCGAAGCTTGGTGCGGTCAGCTTGACATGATGCTGGTTTTGTCTTGTAGATGAGTAGAACTCATCTTCATCTTATTCTCCATAGTCGTCTTGCGGCACACGCCTCCTGTGTCTAGGTCGCCTTTGGGCTGGTTCATCATCTTGAGAAGAATCGTCATCGGTGGGTTGCGTGTGATTAGCTTCGTTGATGCGAACTCCAGTAGGTCTCAAGTTGTTTCGGGTGTGCTGATTAGTGGTAAAGCCGGTATTCAACCCTCCAAGGTTGCGAGTGGGTTGCAAGGTCACTCTTGCTTGTTCCAAACGGCTGAGTCGGTCGCCAAAGTCTTGTCTTAGGGCTTTGATCTCATCTCTCATGGATGCTGTCAGCTGGTGAAGAGAATCTTGAGCATTACTACTCTCTTCTCCCATGGTTGTTGATTGAGTTTTCTCGCAAAAATGAAACAGAAGAGATTAGTCGGGACAAAAGAAAATAAGGAAATTTGCTCGGTCTTTTTTAAGTAAATTTTCCAGTCAAACTAATCAAAAAAAATTATTGAAACTAAAAATGGAAAGTATGCAATTACGGGACTAATGAGGATTTCCTTTTTTTTTTGACTTTTCTTTAAACGATCTAATGAAGAAGACAAGGATGAGCGAGCGTAAAGGTTTGTGAAGATGAGATACAAGGATGAATATGACGTTAAACTAGATGCAATGCTATGATCTTATGTTTTCTTTTGGGATTTTTTTGAAAGACAATGACAGACTATATGACCCTTTTCTTTTTTCTCTTTTTTATAATGATGCAATGAATTAAAAACAAAACAAGGAAGAACAAAATTGAAATAGACAGAATCGGAAAGATAAAACCTGGGCTGAAAGGAACTTCAGCTCTGATACCAAAAAATGATACAAGCTCAGGGCTGTCTCAAGGCTTGTATGATCTCGGAACACAAAGCTTGGTTTATCGGCCAAGGGTTGATTCAATGGTTGAGCTTCTCTAACCAGGGAATCGTTTGGAGGATCGGTTAAGTAACAATGGAATGAGGTGCACCACACAAGCTGTGAAAGGCTTATGATAAAACACAAGAGATCTTTGGTCTAGGAGGGACTGGTCTCGACTAGAACAAAGAGGTTTAACAAGTTTTCTTTGCTGAGAAAAGCTTGAAAGAAAAGTTCGATTTTTATTGATGATCAAAGTTGAAAAGTTACATGGCCGTAAAGGGACTTATATAATGTCCAAGCGGCTTAGACTCAAGAGAAACAAAAAAAAAGACTCAATGCGACAGGACTTGAAAAGGAAAGGTGCAACATCAAAGGAAAATAAACAAGGAAAACTATAAAGGAAAATTCAAACTACTAAGCTAAAGTCTAGACTATATTCTCTCGGCTGCAACACAACAAAGACAAGGAAATTCGTTAGGCAAATGAAATGAAAGACTTACCTTATTTGTGACCATGATTAGCGTGTCTTGTCTTTGACCGAACTTGAACATCCCTCTTTAAGCGTCTTGATTCATTCTTGAGATGCTAAGCACTTGAACTTGGGCTTGGCTTGGTAAAAGAGGCCAGGCGTCCTGGTTCTTTGGGCTGTTGTGGGTTGATGAGAACTCTTGAAATGTCTCGGCCCAAGCTTGTAGACAATGGCCCTTGTTAACCGTCTCTTCTTGGCATTGCTCTTGATCTTCTCTTGGTATCTCTTTAGCTGCGGCTTGTAGGCTTTGATTATACTTGTGTTGAAGTATTCTAGCTCTTGCCCTTGTTATTGGTCCTTCATGCATTGTTGGAACTTTGATATCTTGGAGTTGAGGCTCGGTTAGATCCGGTTCAGGTTGCATGTCCTCATCAGTGATGCCATCTTCTCCTTGGCAGACTTTTATGCCAAGATAATAAGATATCTTCCCAAAGTCACTCATCTCAAACCTTTAAGGCATCTCCCTTTTGAACTTTAGAATCAGATCCAGACTCGATCCTGTGACAAGGAGATCGTCTACATAAACCGCGACAAGAAGAAGGTGCTCTCTTTCTTGCTTCTGATACAAGGAGGGTTCCTTTGAGCATTTAGAGAATTGTAACTCAACCAGAATCTTGTTTAACTTGTTATTCCAAGCTCTTGGAGCTTGCTTTAGTCCGTAAAGTGCCTTATGTAGTTAGTAAACCTTTCCTTCATCTCCTTGTTTCTCAAAACCTTCTGGTTGATTTACATAAACTACTTCCTTCAGCTCCCCATGTAAAACCGCGGTCTTTACATCTAGGTGATGCACTTGCCATCTAGGTGATGCACTTGCCATCCATTAGAGGCTGCTAAGGCGATGATAAAATGAACCATTTCTATGCGAGTAACTGGTGCGAATACTTCATCGAAGTCAATTCCGTATCTTTGAACATAACCTTTCGCAACGAGCCTTGACTTGTATTTATTGATGCTCCCATCTGAGTTACGCTTAATTTTAAACACCCATTTCAGTCCAATCGGCTTTGCTCCTGCAGGAAGATCAACTAGAGACCACGTTTTGTTCTTATTGATCAAACTCAGCTCTTCCTCACATGCATCTCTCCAAACCTTTAGTTCCTTGGCTTCACCATAGTCCCAAGGTTCCTCGTCGATTGCAAAAAGGAGTCGCTCTCCTTCGATTTCAGCTAAGCAAACGAAATTGTTTAAGTAGCTGGGCCTCTTAACCTCTCTGGTTGATCTCCTGAGCTCTGGTATAGTATCTTCACCTTCTTCGTCTTGAGGAACCACACTGTTCCTATCGATGACATCGTCATCATCATCTCTGTTTTCCTCTGTTTTGTTGTCAGCTTCCTTATCATCTTCTCCTTCTTCGGTTTCGGGTTCTTTTCCAAGACTGAGTGTGAACGTTTCTGGTTCACTGTTTGTCGAATTCTTGGCATTATTCCACTTCCATATTTTTCCTTCGTCGAAGATTACGTCTCTGCTAACAACGATCCTTCTACTTTCTGGGTCCAATAATTGGTACACCTTTGATCCAGGCTTGATTCCCAGATGTACCAATATGCGAGTTCTATCGTCGAGCTTCTTTACCAGAGATGACTCCGTTTTCGCGTAGCTGACACAACCGAATACCCGTAGATGCTTGATATTTGGTCGTCGTCCTTTAAAAACTTCATACGGTGTTTTCTCGACCAAAGACCTTTTCGAGACTCTGTTTAGTAGATACGTAGCATGTCACACTGCTTCTCCCCAAAGATAATTTGGAATTCCCATATGTTTCATAATGCTTCTTGTCATCTCAAGCAAAGTTCTATTCAGTTTCTCCACTACTCTGTTCTGTTGCGGCATGTATGGGGCAGTTAAGTGCCTTTTAAAATTCTATCAGAAGCAAGAATGGAGGGATGTAACGCGGTTCATATTCCAATGGATGTAGGCCTAAAATTTTCCAAAGCACATGAAGAGAGCTGCATTAACGAAACAGGATATAGAAGGAAGATTGGATGTCTTCGATATTTACTTCTATATTTTGTTTCGTTAATGCAGCTCTCTTCATGTGCTTTGGACAATTTTAGGCCTGCATCCATTGGAATATGAACCGCGTTATATCCCTCCATTCCTGCTTCTGATAGAATTTTGTTGTTTCCGTAGGTTCCACGGCCTCTTCCTCTTCCATAGAACCTTCCACCACGTCCTCTTCCCCAACCATATCCTAGAATTTCTTGAGACTCAGTATTTGCATACATGAGTTTTCCTTGATCACTTTGCTCTTTAGCAAGTTCTTCCTCACAGATTCTTTCTTCATACGCCTTTAATCTTCCTACAATGTCTTCGAAACTTGTAGTTTTGAGATCAAGAACTTGTTTTAATGCGGCGATGATGTGTATGTATTTTGTCCTTGGTAAGCTATGGAGAAATTTCTTCACCATCTTTGTTTCTTCTATAGTTTCTCCTAAAGCTGCTGATTTGGTGGATAATTCTGAGAGTTTTCCCACAAAATCATCGATGGTGTCTATTTCTTTCATCTTGAGTCTGTCAAATTCTGCTGTCAAAGTTTGAAGCCTTGCTTCTTTTACCCTGTCTGCTCCCAGATTCCTGGTTTTAATCGGGTCCCATACTTGTTTTGCAGTATCGAACTTTCCGACTTGCAGGACTGAAGTCTTGGGAATCGACTGGAACAGCATCGCCTTGTCTATGTCGTCTTTGTCTCCATCGCTTGTTCCAGGCTCGATTGCTTCTCACGCTTTATGAACACGAAGCGCTGCTTTTATCCGGATTGCCCATACCGTATAATTCATCGTTGTGAGCATCGGACACTGAATGCTTGAAAGACTGCTTTCTTTCTTCACCGTCGCTGGAACAATGTCTCCCATATCGCCTGAATGTATTATCTTCGTATTGGTCTTCTTCTTTTTTTTTTGGTGGAATTCGTATTGGTCTTCTTTGCTTAACATAGAAGCTCTTATACCAAATAAAGATCGATAACTTGAGATTTTAAAAGAACACTTTATTGCTTTAAGAAAATCAACTCAAAACTTAAAGCCTTAAACTCTCTCTATAATCTCATAAGGTTAACCACAGCTTTGGCAACTCTTATATATATAGATGAGATAATCAATTCCTAATCCTATTAGATAAACAACTTTTCCTTTCTTAGATAACTCCTAAGAACATTTTAAATAACTCCTAGAACTTTTCCTTTTCCTAAACTCCTTAAGAGACTTGTTGCTCAAGCTTTGATCAAGCTTACTCCAACGCCATGTTGGATGCTAGGAACTTCAGCTCACACACCTCTCCTTTAACACAAATGAATTTCATTTATGGTTCAAACTTCAAAGCATTCTCTGGTGCCTGGTGGGTGTCTTCTATGCCCTTAAACAGTTTGAACATCCCTCAAAATTATATTCCACATATAATATCCATTTAATATTTATGATAGATAGAAATTATATATTGAAATGATAGATATATGTGAAAATATTACACGTATTTTCTGTTTATGGAATTAATATTCATTTAATTTTTATAATGATAGATATAAATTAAAATAAATAAGATATGTAGAAACGCAGTATTAAATGTTAATAGCATAAAAAACGGAATTGTTTATAAGTCAATATATCTATATACTTATTTGTGTAGTGATTTGCTTACGTGTCGCGTTCAGAGCGAGTTTCCGAGTATTTCGCTTACGTGTCAGTTCTAGAATGAGTTTTGGCTGCAAAAAGACTATTTAGCCCTATTTTCCAATTACGTGTCATTTTTATCTGATGACGTGTAAAAAAAAAAACTTAACACAAACCGGTCTAAATTATTATGGTTAAATACTTAGTTTCGCTGTCAAATCAAACTATTTTTAAAATTATATTAAACCAAAATTTATAAAAAAATAAACAAAAACGTTTTTCAAAAATAACACAAAAATCTAGAAATTTATATTTTCTTACGTTCTCGAACTTTAAAACAAAAATTAAATTAAAAAAAAACATAAAACAAAACAAATCGGTCTAAATTATTATAGTTTAATGCTTAATTCCATAGTCAATCAAACTATTTTTAAATTTATATTAAACCGAAATTTAGAAAAAATTAGACAACAACGTTTTTTTAAAACACAAAAAATTAGAAATTTATCATTTCTTATGTTTCTGAAATTTAGAAAAAATCTAACTAAAATTTTAAAAGAAACAAAAATTAGAATAAAATTTAGAATGTTGTTTCAAAACAAAAAAACGAAATTTATGCTAGAATATCGTTAATTATTATAGTGTTTATGATTTCTTATGTTTATAGGGTTCTTGATTTCTATAATTTTATAAAACTAAAATTTAGTAAAATCTAAGAAAGGAAAAAAGTAAAAAAAAAATAATAAATGAAATCTATATGTTTAATGAAAGGTTTTTAATTATGATATCTAGAATAGGATTTTCGATTTCTTATCTATATACTTCAGAAATTTTTTTTTAACTCTTTTGTTATAATCAAAATTTTTATTTGTAAATTTCGGATTCATCTAACCTAGAAAAAAAGATAAAAAAAAAAATTTAATGCTCTTAAAATTATTCATTTATAAAATTACATTTGGTAGACATATATAACCTACGCGAGGCGTGGGCAAATTAACTAATTTTTATTATTACAATAGCATAGCGCATAATAGATAAGCTCAACTAACTTTACAAATTTGCCAGGATGAGATCAATAGGATGGGAAAATAAACCATGTACACTATTTGAAATATAGACTATATATAGGTATATGTTAACTAATTTTCCAAACATATACCTATATATCTAAAAAGAAAAACTAATTTTCCAAACATATTTTGGACCCTAAATATACAAATTTGTTTGTTAGTTTATTACAAGTCATGTGCAAAACAGCAAAAGCACATGTTGCACATGTTTAGAACCGCCTTGAACTTCTTCCTTCTAGAAGACAAAAATTTGCAAAGCAGGCATCGTCAACAACACATATGAAGTATGCAAATGTCGGTTGTTGCATGTTTAAAAAATACATATGGTACTTAAACTCAAATCACAACTCTTAAGAATTGTACATATATAACATTATTTTCCTATTTATTCTTAACCTTTTCTTTTTTTGATCTACTGCTATTCTTAACCTTTTCACTTGGAGAACTATCTTAACAAAATCAGAAAACGCCTGATATGTGGAGGCAGCAAAGTCTGACTGATATTTGATCTTGTTGCTTTTTTTCGAAGAACGTTGGGAAAGAAAGGAAAATTCTCGGTCCAGCTTAGCGAACTATCAAAGGTAAAAGTGAAATTAAGGTATTAGCATCTTGTGTTTCGAAACATAGTCACAGGCTTACAGAAATGTATTATTTTTTCTTTAGAGTTTCCATATTTGTTAACATTTTAAAGCTTAAGCTTGTTCAAACACTTTCTTCTTCATTTTTGCTATCATGTTCGATTTTAGTTTAGTTGTTTAGAATCTTTCAATTGCATGATTTTGTATTTCATGTGGTGTTTACAAACAGTGGGCTTTTTTATGCCCAACAAACTTTTCAAATGAATTTTGAAAGCCTGGTATATATGCGTAGCTCATTGTACCAAATATTTTAAAGTACACCCTTGATGAACGCAGTGTGTGGTTCAGTGTGAAAGATCAGCTACCACTAGGGGAAAATCAAAGAGATTTTTTAACTAGATACAATGATGCATAATTGAAAAAAAAAAATTAAAGAGAGGTTCGAATTAGGAATAATTAGAAAGCACACAAGAACACATTTGCCATCACATCTAACAAATATCTTGAAATTTGTGCACTAAAATATGAATATTAATTTGTTTTATTGGTGCAGATGCCCTTGTAGCTAACAAGCTACCTTCATTCGTTCTTGGCTACCATCAGTCCTATATAAGGCCTAACAGTTGAAGACGTCCACATGATCAACCAATAATCTACCTTGAGGATGACTCATGGAAGATGGGAGCATATTGCAGTGACTGACGTTAGATCTTAGTGGATTTAGACGGTCGCACATAACTCATTGGTATACAAAAATTCTACTAGAGAGTTTACTTCCCCCTCTACTCATAGATAGAGTCGCTTATATGGCCAATGTAATGTCTAACTAGGGGCTTCCCCCTTGTTTGGAACCTGTTACTGTGAGTCTGTGATCTCATTCAGATGGTCAACCATTGTTACGAATGGTCAATGGACGGAATTAGGCACATCGCTCCAATATTATGATAACAGAATGAAGAGAATCCATTGTGGGAGAACTAATCTAATAACATTGTGGCACTGATGTTGACTTTATCCCCATTATGCTGGATAAAACCTGAACAGATGTTAAAATTTCCATTGAGGCGAGTGTAAGCTAGTTATTAGGATAATTGTTTTTGCAGTATTTGAACCCAACAACTTTAATTTCTCACTTTAGATTATTACCCGCAGATAATCACCATCTTTCTCCGAAAATTGGCCCCTAAAATTAATGAACTTTATCTAGCCATGAAGCCCATGTTTCATCGTTCCATCTAGAACCACATATGCTCATATCTTATATATAAAAAATGATCAAATTTCCCTTCTGACATGTCAACAGTAGAGGAAGTGATACATATCCACTTAAATTTTAATTAATAAATTGTAATATTAAGTTTTAAATCACTTAAAGAAAATAAAAAGATTTTAAGTTAATTGATTCTTGAATAACATTTATGTAAATATCAAACAAGAATTTGTGTTATAATTAATTAAATTATTTATAAATATTTATTTAATTTTTATATAACTCTAGATTACTTAATAATATTCAATATGTATTTTAAATTATTTTTAAATTATTTATTATAACATACTGACAAGTACCAAATGATGATTATATTAATTTTTACGAAAAAAAAAATATATAAATTCAAAATAGTTGAAAAAAAACCCTCACATAATATGCGGGTATTCACATAATCTTATATGTAGATGGCTAACTATCTATATGAGTGCCACGTCACCATTTTATAGTTAATATGAAGAAAACATGTGTATATTTTTAATTTAAAGTTACAATTTTATTAAAAAAATAATTAATAAAATTTAATATTAAAAATTTAACTACTAAAAAACAAATTTTTTATTAATTGATTTTTAAATAAAATTTATATAAATATTAAAAAGAATTTATGTTATAATTTAATTAAAAATGTTGTTGATTTTTTGTATAAACTCTTAATTTTTAATGATATTATATTTTAAATTAATTGATTTATAATTATATACTAACACAGAATATATAATAATATTTTTTTTAGGAAAATACAAAAAAATTTATCAATTTTATATAATTGAAAAAAAATCTGCATGTTACGTGCAGGAGTTCTCCTAGTACTAATTCAAAAACTGTAATTTGAAAACATTGTAGAATAGATAAAAACATATCAGTTGACAAAAAAAGATAAAAATATATCACAATATGAATCTGAAAATTGGAATGACCTTAATTATATATATAATATAAATAAAAATATTACTTAAAAATAAAAATCTATTTCCTTAGTTTTTCATTTATATTGATTTTTATTGTTAATGATGTGTTAGGTGACAAGTTAAAAGTTCATGATTAATATAACCTTTTTCCAATGCTATTATATTTCATGTATATATATATATATTAATTTTGTATAAGACTTATATCTATATCTTACTTTTATAAACCAGGTTTGATAAGATTGAATTCTGAGCTGAATGCTTAACCTGTAAATGTATTTTTTAAAAAATAGGAATAGTAAAACAAAATTGGTTATAATTTTCCCTTATAGACAAAAAAGAACAAGATTCCTAAAAGATAGACCCTCTCAAAAAAAAAAAACCTATAAACTACCAGCATATCTTTTGTAAATTTCTAATTTATTACTATTTACCAAAAGCGACCCAGAAAATAAATGCAAATGGACTAGTGGTCACTGAATATATATAAAAAAACATCTTACCGCATTTAAAACGAATACCGGATTCAGTGAATTAACAGAAACGGATGTTAAAGTCGAAGAACATCTATCGACCAGACAAGGCAAGAACATTACGCTCTCTTTCGCTTTTGCAATAGAAAACCCACTTTCCCAGAAACTTCACAAATAGTTGGAAGAAGATGAAACGACGAAGAAACCTTTAAAGTTGTCATCTTTAATTAAATCCCGGATCTGCTCTTCTCCTCTGGGTCTCTCTCTATTTTTCACGTCTCCAAAATTTCCGGTTCCCGATCGGTGTGATGTATTGAGCCGTGGGAGAGATGTTGTGCTGGGGCGGTTTAGTTAAGGGTAAGAAGAAATCCGGTTCGGTTCCGGTTTATCTGAATGTCTACGATCTGACTCCGATGAATGTTTATGGTTACTGGCTTGGACTCGGTGTCTTTCATTCTGGTGTCGAAAGTGAGTATTTTTTTCTTTTCTCAAATTCAATTTTCTGGGTTTGGCTTCTTCTGTTCGAATCTACTTGTTTTGCTGCTTAGATAGTGACTTGGGACCGATTAGAATTTGACCATAGTTGAAGAAAATCCCAATTTTGATTTTGGTTATATAAGTACCTTAGGTTTGGTGCTAAGAACATGATTTGATTGCTCATGGATTCTTCAAATCTTGGAGCTTTTATTGTGCAAACCCTATTGACAATTATGATTTGTGATTCTGAATTTAGGGATAATTATAATCACTTTTTGCAGAACAGAAGTTTGTGTGTTTAGAATGCCTTCTGTAATTAGTTGTTTAGTTAGATGTTGTATTGCTTTAATTGATCATTGTTGGTTGTATAATGTTTTGTAGTTCATGGAGTTGAATATGCATTTGGAGCACATGAATCATCGAGCACAGGTATCTTTGAAGTGGAGCCAAAGAAGTGTCCAGGTTTCACGTTTAGGAAATCGATTCTCGTGGGTCAAACAGACATGGGTGCAAAAGAAGTCCGAGTTTATATGGAGAAACTAGCTGAAGAGTATCAAGGAAACAAGTACCATCTCATCACAAGAAACTGCAACCATTTTTGCAATGAAGTTTGTATTAAACTTACTCAGAAACAAATCCCTAGATGGGTAAACCGACTTGCTCGCTTAGGTAAACGAAATCAAAGTGAAATATTTGTTGTGTTTCGGCCATAAAGAAAGATCATCAAAAGTAATGCTTTCTGTTTCTTGAATTGTGTAGGGGTTCTTTGCAACTGTGTGTTACCACCGCGCTTGAACGAGGCAAAAGTGAGACGTGTAGGAGAAGGAGAGAAGAAGAAACAGAGAAACAGATCAAGACCAGGTCCGTTGCTTTCTTCTTCTTCGTCATCTTCGACACCTGATAATCATAGATCACATATTCGAGCTAAATCAACCGGTAACAATCCTTCTTCTTCGAGTTCTAAGAAGAAACAAAGACACTGTGCGCCTATTGCAACTAGAGATCAAGACCAGAATTCGTCAAGCGTAAGCGTCAAGACTTGATTCTTGTCCATCATCATTTTGAACATTTAATTATTGTTTATGAAAAAGGACAAAAGAACAGAGGAAAATGCCAAGCAAAGTATCAATCAATACATGGGCATGCTCGTGCTTTGTTCTAAAGTTATTATTATTGATCTTTTGGGGGTGTAGATCACTTTTTTCTTGGTACAATTACTTATAGAAGAGAGAGGTTATGAGAATGTACAAAAAGAAAATGAATTTTTATATATCTGTGTATGTGTTTTTATCTCTCATTTGAATCTCTATACTAAAGTTCTAAGCACATTGACTCTCTTTGTGGTCAATTTCTAGCATACACATTTCTGCATTGCTGTTACATCACCAAATGTTAGGGATCGAGAACCATATTTTATTGTAAAAGCTGCTAAAGCTACCAAGTTAACTTTCTTGTTGACCTTATTTTTTTCTTTTTGATAAGATGTGTTGAGGTCACTATCTTTTCTGGCTGCTTATCTATTTGGATGCCAACTAGGCTTTTGAACGGTCAGATGATCCGATTTCTGTGCTAGAGAATAACATACCAAATGATGTGAGGTAGTATACAAGTTTATTATACATTTTGTTATGTCAAATTGGAGCTAAACCAAATGACGTATACAGCCGCGTCTTAGGATCTTTTATACTTCTTGTTGGTTCTTCATTCTAATCTGTATTTGTTTCTTTGTCTTCAAAATTTTACTTAAACCAGCAATGGAACTGTGTGCTCATGTTGCAAAGGGAAGAACAAACATTACTACTTAAGTCACTACATGAAGTTGATATAACACAAAAGATACTTTGTCACAAAATGAATACTGATCTAACACAAAATTACACTTCTTAACAACTCATTTGCTGTTTTAATACAATCCTATAGACTTTGCACCCTAGTTCTAGTTTTGGTTTCTAAACATTGTTTATTCTGTTTTGTTTTTGTAAGTATATTTCTGGTATGTTTTGAACAAGACAAAACAAAAATTATGATTCTCACACTAAAAATATTGTCTTTTTACTTCCGCCAAGCGTAAACAATCAAAGAGTACCAACTCTTATGTCCAAAGCTCCTCTCTTCTTCCTCTTTACAAGTGGACCACTCCATCACAGAAGAAGACCAGTGACGATATGAAGACGACCAAAATGACGCCGTTCGAGAGTTCTCTTTCCGCAAAACGACGTCGTCTCGCTCTCGCTTATTCATCATCAACAAATCGTTTCCTTCCACTTCTTGATTCTCAAACCGGAGCAAGAACACGGCAGGGACTTTATCCTTGTCACCAAACAGCCAGTTGTACAAATCCCACGATATCTGTATATTCACACCATCGATCACGACCTTAGCGTTTCCTCTGAATTTCCATTGAAGCTGCTTAATCTTCAAAACACTCTTATTGTCTACGCTAAACCGGAGATTAGCATCGTTGTTAACCTTAACGTCTATACTAATCTCTCTGAGTTTTCCTTTAATCTTGATATTCGTACAGTACACTCTGTTTCCAAACAGATTTTCTCTCCTAGACACCAAGATTTGCCTCTTCGGTCTCTGTTTCAGAGAATCTCCGACAAGAAGACCCACTTCGTTAGATACGACGACAGCCACGTAAAATCCGGATTCCGGGTCGGGTCCTGATCCAAATCTTGCTTTGGTCAGGTCCCAAACGACCCGAATATCGGGTTTTCTTGATATCTTCTTGGATCCATGTTTTCTCCAGAAGGTCAAAGGCTTGATTTCTAGCCGGAAAGTGAATGGAACAGAGTGGCGGTAGCAATCCGGAGAATGGTGGAGATAGCAGTTTGCGGAGTGGCAAGAGTAGTAATGGAGGTGGAGAGAGCGGCGGAGGAAAGACTGAGACCAGGAGAGAAAGAAAACGCCGATGTTAGTATGGTAGTGGCAAGTGGTGGTGGGATTTGGGAGGTCGCCGGAGAAATACGATGGAGTTGACGGTGATGGAAGAGACGACGGTGTTTCGTCGGTGGTAGCGGTGGTGGAAGGGTGGAAACAGGCGGACAAAGGGGAGGAGGAGCCACGAGAGATTCTTCTCATTTTATGTATCTCTCAATTTGACTTATCTTGGTTGATCACATGCCTACAAAACACAAGTATGGATATGTTATTGGTGAAGTATATATCTATGTATATTTGTATTAGTGAGTGTGCCTATGTGTCTGAAAATGAGTTGTCATGTTGTGAAAATTCAAAAGAGTGGGTCAAGCAGATAATTTTTATTTTAAAGCAACTTTGTGGATAATTTTTTTAGACTGAAACAGACGTTCATTGGTATTTTATACTAGTTTTCACATTATGGCTATGCACATTATCTCCTAGTTCAGTTATTTGGAAGCCAATTAGACTTTAGTCTTTTTCCTCAATCTTTTCTATATGACTGCAACATTGATTTTTTCACTCCCTAATATAACTCGTCCACCTTACGCATCCTCATATATATGGTTAGGCGTTCATCCACTGTTTAGTGTTCGCTAAATTGTTTTATAGAACTGTGTGATCTGTGAAAATAATAAATATATCAATTCAAACTAAGATATTGAGTTCACATATACAAAATCATAAAAGTTGTCATGAATAATATGTGTTAAATTGTCAGTCTATGTATTGTTTACGTGTGGGATAAGCAAAACAGAAAAAAAAAAAAAAAGATTAACATTTCTTTATTATTTATGAATTTTTCTAAATGTAACGAGAAAGAAAACCATATCCCTCGTACAGAGACCATCTTTATCAACTGATGCGAAATGTATCCTTGTTTCTTATTTGTGATCATACATGTGAAATTTATTTAAGCAATATACAAAAAAATTGTCTTCATTGGTTATTATCCCTTTAACTATATGTATACTTTTATTTAATCAATATTGTTCTTTTTTGGGTTCTAGCTAACAAAAGAAAAGGTTTGAAAATGTCAAACTGATATGGAACCACCATACACCAATTCATTGCGAGATTGGTGCATTACTAGATACTTTTTTGTTTATACCAGATGTTGATATGTGAATATCGACAAGGGACAAAACAGTAATTTAGATCGGAAGTTCGGTTTTATTAGATTGAATCAGGTGAAATACAAATGAGTTCGGTTATTTCAATAGGCAATAACGAACTAAGACTTAATGCGACTAAGAAGCTGTCGTAACGAGTTCTCAGTCTTTAAGTCTTCTTGGGAATAACTTGTGTTTTCTGATGTCGATTCGTCTCCCTTTATATATATCTCATAAGTCGGTCTTCAAGCACGCCTTAGACGATATGGGACCGAGAGGGGTTTCCTTTTCTCTCGGTTCCTTTCCTTCTCTCTCCGAAGTTTCCTTTTTCCTTCAGGAAACTTTCCTGTTTCGGCCGAGCTCAAGGAAATCTTCTATTCCTTTGAGAGGTTTCCCACCGACCTCGGTCTAATGGGCTATCTTCGGCCCATCTTCGCTCGGCCCATCTTCTCTCGGTACATCCCTTCGTAAACCGGGCTTACAGTTCGCCGATCTCAGTTTGTACCGGAGAAAATCGGGGTGCGGTTTTCACCTCCAACAGTTAGCCCCCCCCTCAGTTCGGTGAAAGGAGGTGACTTTCAGTTGAACTCAATTCTTCGGTTATTGGATCACAAACTGAGCTCGATAACTGTCGTCGTTTCGCATTTCCGGACGTTTCACGCCTATCTTCAATGAGGCGCGTGAATTACGGGTTTTTCGCGAAAATCGAGGAACCCACGATTCCCACTGTGTATAAAGGGTAACTCTTCTTTTCGCATTCATTATTCTCGCCTCAAGCATATATAAGGTACGCCGCTCTCCCTTCTCTCTAGATTTTATTTCTCTCTCTAGTTTTTGTTCTTCGTTTTCTCTCGTTTCTTCAACTCCCGCCGCTGCGAACTCTTGATTTTTCCAATCAACCTTCAAACTTTCCGGTTGATCTCCAAACTGTTCTTTATTTCCTTCAAATCTTCTTTCCGAAACCCTAAAATGTCTTCCAGCTCTTCGATTAATTCTTCCTCGAATAAAATTCTTCCGGAAGACCACCCTGAGTCCTCGGAGCCGAGCTCCTCTTCTTCAAACCCTCAGCAGTCAAGTTCATCACGGGGAGAAAGCAATCTTCCCCAATTAGTTCGTAAGAACTCTAGATCTGCAGAAGCTAGCAGCAGCCGTTCTAGAGTTAGAATTGAAGCTACCGAAGATCTGACTGCAGAGGCTCGCGAAACGGAAGCTCGGGCTGGACCGAACGTTGATGCTAACACCCCCGAGATCGAGGAGATCGAGGAAGAATTTCAGGGGGAGAACGTTGTTGATACTGAAGTCGACAACATTGAGGCGGTTATTCATGCTTCGCCACCACTTCCGAGGCGGAAAGTAGTTCGTCCCAACAACGTGCCCTCTTGTTCCCTTTCTCCTGGTGCCGTTCGAGCCGTGCTCGAGGCAAACGGGCTTGCGGACAAGATTATTTTCATCATTCCGGAGGCTAGAGATCGGCCGTGGGATGCTCCTGAAGGCTTCCTTTGCGTCTATCTGACGTACTTCACTCAGTGCGGGCTTTCTTTCCCCATTCCCTCTCGCCTACTGGGATACTGCAATCGGCGCGGCGTAGCTCTCACACAGGTGATGCCAGCCTCAATAACGAACTACGTTGGGTTCGTTTCCTTATGCGACGAGCTTGGCGAAGTACCATCGAGTCGAATTTTCGAAGACCTCTTCTCGGTCAATATCCATAAGTCCAAGGAGTGGTTCTTCGCCGCCATTGCCAAGCCGAAGAAGAACTTAGTTATGGGACCTAAGCCCAGTAAATTCAACGATTGGGAGTCCCAGTACTTCTATATCGAAATGAACGATCTCACCGTCAGCAATTCTGACATCGCAATTCAGTCGAATTGGAAGATTCCGATTGGTAGATTAGATGATTTCACACTTAGATAACTTTTGACTTTTACTGCTTGCTAACTCGACTTCGTCTTATTTTCGTAGGTCGTCATCTTCCGAGTCTCCTTCTCAACTCCGGACTCACCTCTGAGTTCGAAGAAGCATTCAGCGAAGCCGGTAAACGTCATTGGCCGGAGGTTTGGGAAGAAATCCTACAACGCCGAGCTAAGAAAGCGGGTATGTTCATCGAATTCTATCTTTACTCACTTTATCCCGAATTTACTCCGAACTCCTCCTTAAACTTATTTTCATTTCAGGCTCCGTTCGAGAACCAAAACCACGCAAGCCGAGAACTCGAGCTAGCAAGCCTCGAACCGCTCCCAAACGCCAATCACTGAAGTCGCGAACTCAACGCTCCCGAGCTGCCAGGATGCTTTCCATTGACGAAATCCCAACTCTCTTTGATGAAGAGGAAACGGAGGTGGCCAAGCCGACCCCAGTCCTTGCTGCTGAACAGAACGAAGTGCAGCCAGAAGAGTTGCCACCTGCTGCGGGCTCACCTGATCAGGTTGATCAGAGGAAGACGAAGAAGAAGAAGTCTTCGAAGAAGAGTAAGAAAGCAGAGGACTCTTCTCGGGTGCAAGATACTCCCGCCGAGCTCGATCCACCGGCAGCTGTGGAGTCGGGCCTCGCGCTCTCGCAAGATCGAGCTGAAGCTTCACACTCCCGAAAAAGGCAAACCAGAGATCATGTCGAGGGCTCTCAAGAGCACGGGCCGGCTAAGAGAGTCCGAGTTTGTTTTGACTATGACGAGGAGACTCCTTTTGAGGAAAACGTAGATGCCTGCGCCGAGCTCTATCATAAGATCTCCTCGGAGGTACCTAGCCTTCCCTCGGTCCCCGAGCTCCGGTTTCCCAACATGTACAAGGGAATCGCTCACTCGACCGCTGTGGTAATTTTACTTACCCCTTATAGACTTAGATATTCTTCCAAGTATAAGTTCTAATTCCTGTTTCCTCTGTGCAGCTCGCCAGTCAGACCAATAACTTGGTCGCTGCATATGAAGTAGCCCTGTTCGACGAGCAAGTAAGGGTCTCCGAGCTCGAAGAAAGGATAGCCAAAGCAGAGGAGCGTCTCGCCACAGAGCTCCAAATCAACGAAACTCTGCACTCTCAAGTTGACTTGCTGAAAAAGGAGAGTGCAGAGCTGAAGGCGGTGAAAGACGAGCTCACCGAGGCCCAGAATTTACTCTCCAAAGAGTTCGAGAAGGACAAAGGGCGACTACAAGGTATGGTGGTGCACTGGAAGAATCGAGCTAGGAGCGTTCACGCAACAGCTTGCGAACGCCTTGAGAAGGTCATTCGGAGTTTGGATGATGCTGACAGGGCTCGGAAGCCGTACTTGGTCTACAACCAGCTCACCGGGGTCCTCGGTTTCATCAAGCAGTTGCGGAGGAAGGGTCTGTACGAGGTCCCGCCAGAAATGGTTGCGGATATTGAAGCAAGGCATGCCAAGGCGCTGGAGGACTTCAAGGCGATCGATGCTTGCGCGCTCACTGAGGAGGACAAGAAGATGTCTCCGTTCGTAGAGGAAGATGACATCCCGGTCGTAAATGTGACTCAGAGCGCACAAGATCCTGCGAGGGGCGAGCAGTTCGGCTCAAACGAGGACATACTCAACGCTGCTGCCTCGAAGACCATCTAATCTCTTCCTATTTTTCTTTTACTCTTCGAACTTAACTGCCCTTGCATGGGTTTCTTTTTGTAATTCTAATTCCGAGCCCTTGGTGGGTTCTGACTCTATTTGCCTCTCGGGGCTTTTTATTTTATGCGTTCGTTTTTCCTTCCTTCCTTGTCTTTAAAAGTTAGAAAAATCTTTCGATTAGTAGATCGGCATCTAACCTTCGATTTAACTTTATGTCGTCGTTAAGATTTGCGATTAACGCTTAAGTATTAGATCGGTATATAGTAGATATTCGAACGTGATTATTATCTTTTGATAGCGAATTGCGATAATTCGGCTTACGTTTTGCGAGTGTTGTGAACTCAGCTTACGGTGCGAATCTGAGGAGTCCGGCTTATCGTGCGAGCGTATGAGCTCGGCCTGGGGAACCCAAGTGAATCGTTTTGTACTGGAAGAGTGAATTAGATTCGAACTCTTGTAAATGCACGAAACGAATTCAAGGTTTTTCTAAGTCGAACCTAAGTATGCGAGATGTGCTCGGCTTATTGTTCTTGGTGACTTAGAAATTTAACTGCGGGACTGGGCCCGGCTTTTGATATGTGGCTTAACCACGACACCATGTGGGTGCTCGCGAGACGGATCTCGGCTTTTAAGTTTGCATTCATGTGGAATGCTATCGAACAACTGGCCAGGAAGTCGATGTAAAGACAAGGAGTTCGGTCCCTTGTGATTTCGAACTAACACTTAGTCATATCTTGACAATAAAATTTTATTGATGTTATAGCTGGACTCGGTAACGAGCTGCCTACGTACCCTTTAAAGGGATCAAGCCATTCATAGTTCTAAGTACAAAAGGGGTTTTTGCTCCGATTAAGTAGTTCGGAGGCTTTTTTTTTTTTTTTTTTTTTTTTTTTTTGGCGCTTCGAAGCGAACTAGTAGTAGTATCGTTTGAGATGCATCGAGTTCCAAGATCGCGGGATCGGAGTTCCGTCTAACTTCATGAGTTGATAAACGCCGGGCTTAACGACCTTCATAATCTGATATGGTCCTTCCCAGTTCGCGCCAAGTTTTCCTGCGTTCTTCTCTTCGGTGTTTTGATAGACTTTACGAAGTACGAGGTCGCCGTCTTCGAAGTGACGGCCCTTAACTTTTTTATTGTAGTAACGAGCTGCAAGTTGTTGGTAATTCTGTATCCGGAGTAGTGCTCGTTCGCGATGTTCTTCGACTAAGTCAAGTGCGTCGATCATTATATTGTCATTCGCCTCGGGTTGCTGGGTAAGCATAGTTCGGCGAATGCTTGGGACGTTAAGTTTGGCTGGACACATAGCTTCTGCGCCATACGCAAGGAAGAAGGGTGACTGACCGGTTGAACGTCGCGGTGTCGTTCGGTGAGACCACAGGACGCTGTCGAGTTCGTCTGCCCACGTTCCCTTAGCGATATCGAGTCGTTTCTTCAGTCCGTCAATGATGGTCTTATTCGTGGCTTCGGCTTGTCCGTTGCCTTGCGGATAACGCGGGGTTGAGAAACTTAGTCGGATTTTCCACTTGGCGCAAAAATCTTGGAAAATTATCGAAGTGAACTGGGTTCCATTGTCCGTAACGATCTCGTACGGAACTCCGTGTCGACAGATGATGAACTTCCAGCCGAACTTCTTGACGTCGATTCCATGGATCTCGGGGTATGCTTCGGCTTCAACCCATTTGGTGAAGTAATCTGTGACGACGAGGACGTACTGCTTCTGGGTCGTAGATCGGCGAAAAGGACTGATGATGTCCATTGCCCATCGCATGAAAGGATATGGTGCAGTCGAGGTCATCAGGAGCTCGGTAGGAAGATTTATCATCGGACCATGACGTTGGCACTTCTCGCAACGTGTCGTGTACTTCTCGCAATCAGAGAGCATAGTAGGCCAGTAATAGCCGGCTTTCTTGATCTTAAATGCCAAGGACCGAGCTCCGGAATGATTTCCTCCTTCTCCTTCGTGAATCTTTTGCATTACTTCCGCGATGTCATTGCCGTGAACACAAGTCAAAAGTACACCAGAAGCGTCCCATCTGAGAAGAGTACATTTAATGACCACATACCAGGCTGCGCGAGCCTTAAGGCGCCGAGCTGCCCATTTATCTGCGGGAACCGTTCCATCTCCGATGTATTCCACGATTTCCAAGGTCCAATCCTCGGGTTTGTCTTCTCCTTCGGCTTCAATATCGACGGGGACGTGCTGGCCTTCGGACTCGTCCTCGGATTCGGGCTCGTTATCGTTAAGCTCGTCCGTATCGTTGTCGCGATCGGGGATGACCTCTTTAGGTTTCGTCTTTCGGGTGAGGGGTGGAGCACGGTTTGGCTGGGCTTCGTAGTCACGCCGTCTTGTAATGATATTGCAGCTCGGATGGTGCTCGATACTTGGTCGCTCGATTGCTGCAATCGGGATAGTTCGCCGAAGATCAGGATCGGAATTAGTCGCGAGTGCGGCTAAGGCGTCGGCGGTTGCATTCTCGTCTCGAGGTATCTTTGTAAGCTCGAAGGTGGAGAACTCGGAAGCAATATCCTTAAGAACTTTGAGATATGCGTCCATGCGGTTGTTCTTGGCCTCGTATTCGCCGTGAAACTGGTTGGCTACGAGTTGAGAATCGCAATAGGCGTGTACGTGCTTGGCGCCGATACCTTTAGCGAGTCGTAGTCCGGCAATCAATGCTTCGTACTCGGCTTCGTTGTTGGATGCTGGGAAGCCGAGCCGAAATGACTGCTCGATTACTTCTCCTTCGGGTGACTTGAGACGTATTCCAACTCCGGATCCTTTATGGGATGATGAACCATCGGCGTGAAGAATCCAAGGTTGTACGACCGGATTGTCTTCGACGAGCTCCGGTGGGAGTTCGACCAAGAAATCTGCTAGGACCTGAGACTTCGTTGCCGTTCTGTTCCGGTATTCAATGTCATATTCACTAAGTTCGATAGCCCACTTAGCGAGTCGTCCGGACTGACTTGGGCTGTGAAGGAAAGTGCGAAGAGGGTGATCGGTCAAGACCACGATTGCATGAGACTGGAAGTACGGGCGTAGTTTCCGTGCAGAAATAACCACGGCGAAGGCGAACTTCTCCAAAGTCGGATAACAATACTCCGATCCGTCATGGGACTTGCTCATGTAGAAAATTGGTTTTTGTTCGCCGCGATCTTCTCGAACAAGAACGCTGCTAACTGCGAACTCCGAAATCGCGATGTAAAGATAAAGTGTCTCGCCGGTTTTTGGTTTGGACAGAACTGGCGGAGTGGACAGATATTCCTTTAGCTCGGTGAAGGCTTCTTCACACTTCTCGTTCCATTCGAGGTGCTTGTTACCGCGGAGAAGTTGGTAAAAGGTTAAGCACTTGTCCGTTGATCTAGATATGAATCTGTTAAGCGCTGCAATACGTCCGGTAAGCCGCTGAACTTCGCGTTTGGTTGTCGGCGAGGGGAGCTCGAGAATAGCGGCGATCTGCTTCGGATTAGCTTCGATGCCTCGCCGTGTGACGATATATCCGAGGAATTCTCCAGATGTTACGCCGAACGTACACTTAGTTGGATTAAGCTTCATACCATATTAATTCAAGATATCAAAGCATGTGCGAAGATGACCGACGTGCTCGGAAGCGATGAGCGACTTCACGAGCATATCGTCGATGTAGACTTCCATAGTTCGTCCGAGCTGGCTCGCGAACATCCGGTTTACCAGTCGTTGGTACGTTGCTCCAGCATTCTTCAGGCCGAATGGCATGACCTTGTAGCAATAGATGCCACGGTCCGTGATGAAGGATGTCTTCTCTCGGTCCTGTGGATGCATGAGAATCTGATTGTATCCGGAGAACGCATCCATGAATGAGAGTAGTTCGTTTCCGGCAGTTGCTTCCACCAGGCGATCGATATGAGGTAACGGAAAGCTATCTTTCGGACACGCTTTATTGAGGTCGGTGAAGTCGACGCAAATTCTCCATTTACCATTCTTCTTCTTCACGACCACAGGGTTTGCCAACCAATCTGGATACTTAACTTCGGTGATAGATCCAGCTTTGAGTAAGCGCTCGACCTCGTCATTCACGGCTTGCGCTTTCTCTGGCACAAGCTTTCGGCGTTTCTGTTTGATAGGCTTGTATGTCGGATCGATATTGAGCTCGTGGCACGCGATCTGCGGGTCAATCCCGGGCATGTCTTCTACCGACCAAGCAAAGGTTGAGGTATGCTGTTTCAGGAAACGAATGAGTGGTTCACGGATGACTGGGTCGAGCTCGGCACCAATTCCAACTTGACGCTCTGGCCTGAGTTCGTCAATGCTAACTTGAACGATTGATTCCTGCTTAGGCTTTGTCTTTTGGACGATGAGCTTGTCAGTTGGTCCGAACGAACTAATGACGCAAGCTTGGTTGGCCGAGTGGAGTCTGCACTCATTTATGTAGCACGACCGAGCAACGGCTTGGTCTCCTCGGAGTGTGTACACACCGTCGGGGGTCGGGAACTTCAAGCATTGATGGTACGTCGAAGCGACCGCTTTCATTGCGTGCAGCCATGGCGTACCGAGAATAGCGTTGTAGATCGCCGGTTTGTCGAGGATAAGGAACTGGATCATCTTTGCGATTCCGCCGACGTAGATTGAGATTTTGACAGTGCCGATCGTCATACAACGCTCTCCATCAAATCCGGTAAGTGGCTCGATGAACGGATCAATCCTATCTGACGCCAACTCGAGCTGGTCAAGTGCTTCCTTGAAGATAACGTTGACCGAACTGCCAGTATCGATCAGAATGCGGCTAACTTTGACGTCGTCGAGGAGTAGATCGACAACGAGAGCGTCATTATGCGGCTTGTGAATTCCGATTGTGTCAGCCTCGGTAAAGACCAAGGGCGCTCCTTTCGGAGGATCCTGTGGGGTTTTTGGTGTGCTAGCGGCTTGTTTGCTGTATTCTTTGATGGCTCGAACGGAATAACTGCAAGCTTCGATGGCCCCCATTATCATGTTGACACGTTTTCGCGCCTTAGGAGCACGATTCTCCGGAGCTCGGTCATCGCGATTCCGTTTCCGTTGCTCGGGCAAAGCAGGCGGATTCGGTGGCGGTGGTGGTAGTGTCGGTAAAGCCGGTGGAGTTGGTGGATCTTTGGCAAGTGCTTTCTCGAGATGTTCGTTGTTCGGTCGGGGCATCGAGAGTTGCCCACCGCTCTTAGGCGTATTTGAGCGTCGGAGTTCGTCGACCGAGATCGGCTCCTTGCGATACAGGCCGAGTAGATATTCTCGCAAATGCCTGCATTCTTCGGTGCTGTGGCCCCTACGGTTATGGAATTCGCAGAATAACGACTCGTCTTGGTCTTCTTCACCGCGGACCCATTTATTATTCCACTGTTTGCTTGGTTGTTGGATTGCGTTAGCATAGAGTTTCTTGCGGTTCTCGTATCCTCGACCGTATCCCGACTGCGGCTCGTTAGTCGCGGGTTTCGGACGTTCGGGTTGTTTTGTTGAGTGACTTTGCTCGTACGCAGCTTCTTCTTCTTCTTCAGCAATGTAAGTATTAGCTCGGTGTAATGCATCTTCTAACGTCTGCGGTGGGTTGTGCGTGATCGCGGTTCGGAAACTGGTCTTTATCCGAGCTCCTTTCTGAAGGCATAAGAGAGCGGCTTCGTCGCTAATCGTGCAGTTGGCGACGATTTCCTTGAAGCGCTGGATGAAGTCGCGAAGGCTCTCGCTTGGTCCTTGAGCTATTTGCCAGAGCTCGGAGTTCTTGGTATTCTGTCCAATGAACATGGAGAAGTGCTTGACGAAGGCTGTCGTTAACTCTTTGTAGCTGTCGATTGAATTGGCTTCGAGCCGTGAGAACCAGTCGAGAGCTACTCCTCCCAGACTTTCCACAAATAGTTGGCATTGAACCGCGTCTCTTTCTTCGGCGGACTTAAACTGGTATCGGTTCATGCAGATGCCGAACGATGTCAGGAAGTGTCGAGGGTCAGAGTTGCCCTCGTAGATTTTCATCTTCAGTTTCTCCATGTGCTTGACCGGCGTCCCTGCGATGCGCGATGTGAAAGGAGTCTTCTGTGTTTCCTGAATGACGCGCTCGATCTCCGGAGCCGCGCTTGTGGCTTGATGTATTTTTGAGGTGATATCGCGAAGCTGTGCTTTCATCGCTTCAAACTCGGCATCTCGGCTTGAGTTCGGTGCTGGTGGGTTTGCTGACCCGACCGCGGCAGACCTCATAGTTCCGGTTGGATCTCCGTCGGCATTGAGATCGTCAATGATGTTCCGAACTCGGAGAGGAGTTCGTGTCTGACTGAGTTCGGCGATCTGTGCCGCCATCTGACTGAAACGTTCCTCGCTCCTTTTGTTGATGGCTTCGAACTGAGCAGTGAACATTTGGAGTAACAGGTCGGTTACGGCTGCGGGAGTTTGCTCGGCAGCAGTTCCGGTGTTTTCTCCAGGAGTTCCTCCCGTTTGTCCTGTTTGGACGTTGATGTTATTTTCCCTGAGAGGGTTTTCTTCTTCGTGAACGTCGGATTGGTCTGCCATCGCTGATTCAATCTTTCCGAAGTCCGATCAAAAATCTGAGATATCTGTTTCCTAAGCAGAAGGCCGTAGGTTCGACCCCTACCTGGCGCGCCAATTGTTGATATGTGAATATCGACAAGGGACAAAACAGTAATTTAGATCGGAAGCTCGGTTTTATTAGATTGAATCAGGTGAAATACAGATGAGTTCGGTTATTTCAATAGGCAATAACGAACTAAGACTTAATGCGACTAAGAAGCTGTCGTAACGAGTTCTCAGTCTTTAAGTCTTCTTGGGAATAACTTGTGTTTTCTGATGTCGATTCGTCTCCCTTTATATATATCTCATAAGTCGGTCTTCAAGCACGCCTTAGACGATATGAGACCGAGAGGGGTTTCCTTTTCTCTCGGTTCCTTTCCTTCTCTCTCCGAAGTTTCCTTTTTCCTTCAGGAAACTTTCCTGTTTCGGCCGAGCTCAAGGAAACCTTCTATTCCTTTGAGAGGTTTCCCACCGACCTCGGTCTAATGGGCTATCTTCGGCCCATCTTCGCTCGGCCCATCTTCTCTCGGTACATCCCTTCGTAAACCGGGCTTACGGTTCGCCGATCTCAGTTTGTACCGGAGAAAATCGGGGTGCGGTTTTCACCTCCAACACCAGAAGGTCCAAAACATGTGATGTCTGAGTTTTCTTTCTTCAATCATTCAGAGAATACCTATAAAATTAAGCTTCTCTGAATACCAATAAACAGAAATATTTCAAAAATATTTGTATTAACTACTCTGAAACAACAATCTATTACTCCCTCTGTTACAAAATATTGTCGTTTTATGATTTATTTTTTATTTCAAAATATAAATCGTTCTCGATCAATGCAAATGTTTGATAATTTTTCCATTTTTATATTCTCTTAACTTATTAATTAGTGTGAACACAATATATAATATATTAATGAGAGATAAAATAGAGAATTGAATTGTTTTTTTAATATGTGTTAAAAAATTTACAACAACTTATATTTCAAACGGAATGAGTATATAATTAGAGAGTTTTCTCTCCAACTATAGTATTCACATCAGCAGAGAAAAAAACTAAAACTAAATTTAGTGACTCAATTAATTTAGACACTTTAAAATCTTGTATTATTAATTAAGAAGGACATTTTAAGAACAACATTGACTTGATATATGATTTATAAAAGTGTCATGATGATGTGTCGTCATGAAAGAGTTTCTCAAAACACATATAAAAATGATTGATTTACTAAAGTAATTACATCATATGCCATTAACAGTAATTTGGTTATTTGGTTAGAGATAAGTTTATATCAATTATATATTTAATATTTAATATTTAATTTATAAATATATGCTGTCTTTTTCTATTTCTTATCTACATATTCATAAATTAATGCATAATATTACTTATGTTACTAGTGAATTTTCCCGCGTCTTGCGTGGGCTAATATATTTTTCATTTGATTCTTTGAAAATCTAATAGTAGTTTGGATTCATTTATTTTTTATTCTCTATTGTTGAGTATATATTTGTTTGTTAGATTTTCTTGCATTTTAATGTTTGAAGACATGATCGTAAAAACAATGTAGAATATAATAGATAAAAATATATTAGTATCCAAATAATTTAGTTTAAATAGTTTTGAGATCTTTTGATTACTGTTCTATGTATTTTAGACATGTTTTTTTTGCAATACCGTACAAACTTATTTGATTTTGATCACTGTTCTATGTATTTTAGATATAGTTTTTTGAACCACTGTACGAACTTATTCGAAGAAAAAAGAAGAGTTTAAACAATTGAGAAGGGTGTGAGAGAATTAGAAATAAGTCGTGCATATTTATACTAAAATATTTGAAGTCGAAAACCCTAATCTAGGCATCACAAATATCATCATTCCATTAAACTATTTACTGATTTTTATTTTTTTTTTAGTTTTTTATTAAATTTTGGTTTTATAAAATTTTGGAAACAGTTTGATTGACAATGAAATGAAGCATTAAACCACAATAATTTAGAGCGGTTTGTTTTAAGTTATTTCAAATTTTCAATACATCATCAGATAGAACCAATCATAAAAAGACATGTAATTAAAAATATGATCAAAATGTTTTTTTGCAGCTGAAACTCATTCTGGAGATAACACGTAAGCAAAACATTCTGAAACTCGCTGTGAAGCCGACACCTAAGCAAATCACTATAAAAATAAGCCACATTCCATTAGTTAGAGATTATTTCCTTTTTTAACGATATTTCATTAGTTAGATATATAGATTTTCTTTTTTTTTACTTTTTTTAATTTTGATTTTATAAACTTTTAGAAACGGTTTGATTTGACAGCAAAATTAAGCATAAACCATAATAATTTAGAGTGATTTTTTTTTATTAAGAAATAAAACAAAAAAAATACAATTTATAATTAAGAAAAAAGAAAAAGAAAAATATATATATTTATATATATTCTTTTAGCATAAAAATTAAACATTATATTATAATTTTAAAAATAAATTGAAAAATAGAATACAAACATAAAAGAAAAAAAATTGTAATTTCTCACATCTGTAAAACCAGTTTGATAGCTTCTTATATTCACAATCAAAGTAAAAAATCTTAGTTTCATTTTGTTTTTTTTATATTATTTTTATGTGCTATAAAATATAATTTACAACCCGCATATATGCGGATACTTATCTAGTTAAAATATAAAGAAGAATATGAAGATGAAGACCAAGTAGAAGCAGAATTATACATACACGAGATAAATAAAAATAAGAGACTAAACAAATTTAGAAGAAGAAGATGAAGAAAAAAAACTGAAAGGAAAAAGAAAAGAAGTAGAACACGAAACGACGAATACAAAAAAAAAAGATAAAGAAGTGGATGAAGAACAACATGAATCTGATGAAGATGAATTAAAAAAAATACATGGACAAATGAAAAATAGACCGAAATATAAAGATAACAATTTATAAGAATATTCTGGCGAGGGAAAAATGATACATTCGGCTCAAAATTTTCATCTAAAGTAACATGGCACAACATCAGAACTGAGAAGCCGCAGAAAGCTTGGAGCTATTTGGTGTGGTTTCAAAATGCTACACCAAAGTTTGCATTTATTACGTGGTTAGCAATGCTAAACAGACTCTCCACGGGAGGTTCTATGGCTCTATGGGGTCAAGGTATTTCCACCACCTGTGTTTTTTACTCACACCCGATGGAGACAAGGAAACACCTGTTTTCGAATGTGTCTATTCAAAACAGATATGGGAAGCTCTGGTATTGGGTCTGCTATCGTCGAACTATTCATCGAGGTGGGATGAGATTGTGCCATTGCTCACATCAAAGATTCTGAATAGAACAGAACTGTTTCTTGCACAATATACATTCCAGACGATTTTGACATTGGTTTGGAGAGAAAAGAATGCCCGTCGACATGGAGAAATCCCAACACCAGCTGACACTATGATCACAATTTTGGACAAAACTGTACGAAACCAATTGAGCTCTATGTGATCAGCAGGAGATCAACGCTATAATGATGGCTTTACAACCTGGTTTGGCACCCGTCGATGAACAAAGTCTGAAAACACATTTTAAGCAAAAGCTTTATTGCTCTGTTTTGAGTCTGTAAATATAATTCTTTTCAATTTTTTCCTTTATGATTGTATATGTAAAGGAAACCGTATTTTTTTAAATAAATTTAACATGTTTTCAAAAAAAAAAGAATATGAAAATGGGAAGAAGCCTAATAAAATAAAAAAATATTATGAATTAGCTGTTCAACAATCCGTATTCATAGATGTTTAAAAATGAAATCCCGCATAAGATGTATGACCTAAATCTAGTTCTATTAATCGTAAAGCACAAATATTTTATTCCATAGAATTTAAAATTACTAGAAACATATTCGTCTCGCCCATGCTGCTAAAGTCTAAATATCCAATGTTTTCAGATAAAAGCAATGAACTTGTTTCAAATATGCGTCAATATATTTCAGCGATAAGAGTATGAGTTACATAATTATCTGGATATTTGAATTACTCAATAAGGTATGAAAATAAATGATATTAGATAAAAAAAAATATATTTGAGAAAATTACATAAGTCAATTCAAAAAGAATAATTAAAAATAGCTAGGATATGTTATAAACAAATGGACTTCTAGTAACCGGATGGTTAATGTCTCATGGCCCATTAGGGTTTCGATACATTAGCTATGTAATGTATATATACACTGCTTATGGAAACAATAAGATAAGAGTTTTTCCCTTAATACGTTATCAGCACGAAGCTCAACTTCAAACGATCATATCTCTCAAAATACAAGAAGTTAGAAGACGATCTACATATCATTTTGAAGCCCTGGAAGAGAAGAATCTAGTGGTGAAAACCGCTCCTCAATCCGACACCAGACGCGCCCTCAAGACTCAAAACAATCGGCGCTATCCCACCTTAGCGGGTGATTCTTTCCAAGCGGTGGTTCCTCCATTGTAGTAGCTGTTCGTCCTCCCTTCTGGCCATCATTCTCAGGAGTTTCCAGTAGATATCTGTGGTCTTTAGCTCCCAGATCATAAGCCGGTCAGAAATCCATTTGGCGAAAAGATATGCAAGACAATATGGATATCATTGTGGATAGTGGATCGAGCCACACCATTCTAAAAGACAAGAATTACTTCATAAATTTAGTAATCAAAACCGCAAACATTAGCACTATAGCGGGTAGTTCGAGCCTAATAGAGGGCCATGGCCAAGCTAATGTGCTGTTATCAAATGGCACATATCTAGACATCTCTGATGCCTTATACTCACCCAGTTCTAAGAGAAACCTATTGAGTTTCAAAGACATAAGATTGAATGGTTTCCATATCGAAACTCAGGATGAAGGGAACAAAGAGTTTTTAATTATCACTAAAATGATAAATGGCCATAAACAAGTTTTTGAAACTATACCCGCCGTATCTACTGGCATTTACCATGCTAAAGTCAGTATGATTGAGGCTAATGCTGCTATCAAAGCACGGTTTTTAGATTACACTATTTGGCATGATCGCCTGGGTCATCCCGGTGCGAACATGATGCGTAAATTAGTCCAGAATTCTAAAGGGCACAGCCTTAAACCAAATGGTATTTTCCCTCAGCACCTCAAGTGCACAGCTTGCTCACAAGGGAAACTGATTACCCGACCTTCACCAGTCAAAGTGTCTAAAGAGACCTTGAACTTTCTGGAAAGAATCCAAGGAGACATATGTGGACCAATTCACCCACCTTGTGGGACATTCAGATATTTCATGGTCCTCATTGACGCATCGACCCGCTGGTCGCATGTCTGTCTGCTCTCTTCTAGGAACCTTTGCTAGGTTATTGGCCCAAATCATCAGATTACGAGCCCATTTTCCAGACTTCCCATTAAAGACTATACGTCTTGATAATGCTGGTGAATTCACTTCCCAAGCGTTTAATGAATATTGTATGTCCATAGGGGTAAGTGTTGAACATCCCGTTCCACATGTCCATACACAAAATGGATTAGCTGAATCCTTCATTAAACGAATTCAATGGGTTGCTAGACCATTACTCATGAGGTCACAACTCCCGGTCTCAGCTTGGGGACACGCAGTCTTACATGCCGCTGAACTAATACGCATACGACCATCTAGTGAGCACAAATATTCACCATCCCAATTGCTAACGGGTCATGAGCCAGACGTCTCCCATATTAAAACATTTGGGTGTTCAGTCTATGTACCCATTGCACCACCACAGAGGACTAAAATGGGACCTCAAAGGAGGATGGGAATATATGTTGGTTTTGATTCTCCCACCATCATAAAATATCTCGAGCCAACTACAGGAGATCTGTTTAAAGCCAGATATGCAGATTGCCGATTTGATGAATCGGTATATCCTAGATTAGGTGGTGAGACAGACAAGCTGGTAAAAGAACTTTCATGGAATCAAACATCCACACAATGGCAAGATCCTCGGACTCTAGAATGTGATTCAGAGGTCCAAAGAATTATACATTTACAAAAGCTAGCTAATCAATTGCCAGATTCCTTTGCTGACCCGAACAAAGTTACCAAATCGTACATACCAGCTTGTAATGCACCAGTACGAATAGATGTCCCCTCAGGGAAAAGTCAAGTTGCTACAGAGTCTGACGCACGTAAGAAACGTGGCAGACCACCAGGTTCCAAAGATAAGAATCCCCGGAAATCAAAGAAAGGTGCAATGATTGAAACCGGGATTCAAGAGAACACGGATACAGCCTCAGCTGATACTTACCCTATCGAACCATCTCAAGAGGTTTGGGACGCCAAAACTCAAGGTTCTGAAGGGATTGATAATAATGAGATCTCAATCAATTATATCATATTCGGTTCTCTATGGAACAGAAAAGATGTCGACATCAATGAAACTTTTGCATACAAGGTAGCACTTGAGATTGCGCACACGCAAGAGGATCTAGAACCCACGTCTATAATTGAGTGCACTCGTAGATCAGATTGGCTGAAATGGAAAGAAGCCATAAACGTGGAGTTGAATAGTTTAAAGAAACGGAATGTGTTTGGTCCGATCTTAAGGACACCATTCGATGTTAAACCAGTGGGAAACAAATGGGTCTTTGTGCGTAAAAGAAACGAACTCGGCGAAGTCGTTAGATACAAGGCACGCCTTGTAGCACAAAGATTCTCACAGAGACCCGGAATCGATTATGAGGAGATTTATTCTCCAGTGGTGGATGCAACTACATTTCGATTCCTCATAAGTCTGGCCATAAGAGAAAACTTAGATTTGCGGTTAATGGATGTTGTAACTGCATATCTTTATGGACCACTGGACAGTGAAATCTATATGAGATTACCAGATGGTATTGAGCTCAAAGATAAGCATGCATCTCGTGATAAACACTGCATTAGGCTGAACAAATCCTTATATGGACTGAAACAAAGCGGACGTATGTGGTATAACCGGTTAAGCGAATATCTCATCAGAGAAGGCTACGAAAACGATCCGATCAGTCCATGCATCTTCATCAGAAAATATCAAAACAAAGGATTTGTAATCATAGCAGTATACGTGGATGACTTGAATATCCTCGGAACATCTGGTGAAATCGCCCAAACAGTTGAATGCTTAAAAGCAGAGTTTGAAATGAAAGACCTAGGCAAAACTAAATTCTGTTTGGGATTACAACTTGAGTACGTCAATGACGGAATCCTTGTGCATCAATTGGCATACACTGAAAAGGTACTCAAGAGATTCAATATGGACCAGGCCCACCCATTGACCAGCCCAATGGTTGTGAGGAGCCTTGGATTGGATAGTGATCCATTCGGTCCAAAGAAGGACGATGAAGAAATCCTCGGTCCTGAAATGTCATACCTCAGTGCCATAGGAGCATTAATGTACTTGGCTAGTCACACTAGACCAGACATCTGCTTTGCCGTGAGCCTCTTAGCTCGCTTTAGTTCGTGTCCAACTCAAAGGCACTGGAACGGTATTAAGCACATCCTTAGATACCTTCAAGGTACTAAGGACTTGGGATTATTTTATTCTAACCATAACAAGGATGGTCTAGTTGGTTTTGCTGATGCAGGATATTTGTCAGATCCACACTGTGCCCGGTCTCAAACCGGTTATGTTTTCACGCATGGAGGAACAGCCATATCTTGGAGATCCATGAAGCAGACTATTGCCGCTACCTCATCCAACCATGCGGAAATCTTGGCCATTCACGAAGCTAGTAGAGAGTGTGTTTGGTTGCGGTCCATGACTCAGCATATCCGATCAGATTGTGGTATGGACGAAGATAAGGAGCCTACGGTGATGTATGAAGACAATGCAGCTTGTATCGCTCAACTCAAGGACGGCTACATCAAAGGTGACCGGACGAAGCATATTCTGCCCAAATTCTTCTTCACTCATGAGCTACAGAAGGATGGTCAGGTCAAGGTTCAGCAAGTCCGATCAAGCGAAAATTCAGCCGATCTATTCACTAAATCATTACCGACTTCTACACTCCGGAAGCTCATTCATCAGATAGGAATGCGTAGACTTAGAGATCTACAGTGATGCCTAAACCAGGGGGAGTAATGTGTGTTGTACTCTTTTTCCTTCACCATGGTTTTTTCCACTGGGTTTTCCTGGTAAGGTTTTAATGAGGCAACGTTCCCCAGCGCATTATAGAGATCCCGGTTTTGTGACAGGCACGGTTACCTTGTCCAAGGGAGAGTGTTATAAACAAATGGACTTCTAGTAACCGGCCCATTAACCATCAGGTTAATGTCTCATGGCCTATTAGGGTTTCTGATACATTAGTTATGTAATGTATATATACACTGCTTATGGAAACAATAAGATAAGAGTTTTTCCCTTAATAGGATAAACCTTTTTAATTGTTCTTATTTCAATAATCTATTTTAACTTTTTTTTTTCTATCATACTCAAATTATATTTTTATAGATTGACCAATAAGTAATTTTGTACCAGAAAACTTTGACATTGATAAATCTAAAATCTATCATCATATATATTAAAAACAAAATAAATTTTTAGTTTCAAGACCTCTCATTCACTCTCATGATGGCTAATTATTCTTTTACCCTTCATTAAAAACGCCACATCAGCTTTTAATTAAAAATTGGGTTTCTAAATACAAAATCCGATCAATTATCTTTTAATCAGTTTTGAATATGCATTTTAGGAAATTACGGGAATTGTTAAAACTCGCTGGGCCGTTTTGGTATTTGTTTTGATGATCCGGTAATTCAATAAACCATTGTTGGGTGTTGGTTGTTTACTTGTTTTGGACCCATTTACTCAAAAAACCCTAATCTTCGTGTTGTTGTTGTTGTATATGTGTTTCATGTCGTCCGCCGTCCGCCGTTCGAATCAGTTTACAATAATTTATGTAATTATAATTTCGATAAGCCTAGAATTGTTTTATTTATTTATTGTGTGCTGTTATCTGTAACAGAAAACTATATGGGAGAAACCCTAACTTGGGTTCATAACTATATATCTTTTTACGTTTGTATCTTGCACTAGAGTATTCTTTTTTCTTTGTTACAAGTTACGAAACAGGTAGTGTTTTCTTTAAAATATATATTTTTTTGGGTCAATTTCTTTTAAATGTTCGTCGTCTGTTTTTATATTTTTTCTTTTCCTTTGATTGCTTTTTAGCTTGGTTCCGTGTGTTGTTTGTTTTTTTGTCAAAAATGAATTTTGTGCATCGTCTTATTGATCAAAGGAATTTTGTCTTCTTCTTCGTAGGTAGATCTAACCATGGTTTAGACCAGGTCCATTGAGGTTTGTTAAATAGGTTTGGGTGGGTTTGTTAAGTTTTTTTGGGTTTAAAAATAAAAGAAAAATGAGCATAGGTTATGGATCGATCCTTACACAAGGATTTTAGAGATCGATCTATAATACAATCTTTAATACACGTGGCGAGTTATTACTGGCTGAGGAGAAAAAAAAACTTGGATGCTTTTCTGGGTCAATTTGTTTTTCTCTCTCCCCAAAAAAAATCCCAAGCCGAGAACCTCTCTCGAAGGCGATTTTTTGTTCCCTCAGCGAAATCGCTAAATCACCGATCATCTCCTAAACGACGACCAAAATTAGGGCTTCTATGAAAGATTAATATATATGCGTAGCTAGGTATGTTGTTTTTATCGATTTCGAAGTAGTTTGATATAGTTGTAGAAATTAGGGTTTGATTATTGATTTGGGGATTTTTTCTGTAACTGAAAGTGGGGTTCTTAAGACATTCTTTATGGGTTCATTAATGGACCATTAAAATGATCAGAGTTTCATAATTTTCCTTAAAACAAAAAAAAACTATTAAAATACTCTTAAGGATTCCTAAATGGGTTTGTCTAATGCACATGTTCTAACATCGTTCATGTTCATTTGAGGTATCTGTTTCTTATCCTGTTATTCATCATCTTAATTGGGTTTGTGCTTTCTGCGTTTGCTTCGTCCTATTTTTTTTAAGCTACGATTTTTTGGTTTTATTTTTTTTTTGTTCTTCTGAAGCTGTCTGTTTTTTTTTCTTGCTTTGTTTGGTATCGTCTTTCCGTGTTTTCCAAGTTTCTGCTATTTTGGTAGTATTAATTTGCCTCTTGGCTTGGTTACTGATTTATCATAGAGTTGGTTACTAATGTTCGTTGTTCTTCTTTGCTGTTTTATTATCGAGTTTTTTTTTGGTCTGTGTAGGTGGATCTGACTCAAGTCGTATTTGTCCGGTGTATAGTCGTATTATAGAGTTTTTTTAAGCTACCAGTATTCGTTTCGGTTTGAGTTTTGTCTCATATGTTATACATGCATTTGTTTTGTGATATCGTGTTGGGTCGTTGTAGAGTATTTGTTTCGGACCCATTTGTTATACGTAATTGGTTTTTATCAATGCCTTGAGAGTCGCGTTTGTATCGTAGAGGAACCAGTATCTGACGGTTTTTACACTGCTTCATATGCTATACAGGTCTACGAAAAAACTAAAGAATCCCGTAGGTTGGAGAAAATGTCCGTGCTTCTGAGGGTAATTATCAATTTCAATCTGGGCGAGGTTTCGCGTGAGTAAATTTCCTGCATCAGATTTTTTCTTATAACCAATACAAATGCGGAGCAAAGCCCTTCTTATATTGGATCTGGAGTGTTTTGTTTAGACAAGCTATGCAGTTAGCTGAGTTCTATCGAAACAACATTTTTGGGTATACGAGACGATAATATATTTCTGAAACCCTAGATTCACCTGGTATCTATAAATATATCTCTCTTTTGCCTCGCTTAGGGTGAGTCGGAGGCCGCGTGTTGCTAAGTTTCTACGTGTTTAGGGTTCTCGAGGTAATGTTTTCCATCTTTGGTGTGTTCTACATTTTGATGCTTTCCTTTTAACGTGCTTTTGGGTATTGGTCTATGATTAAAAATCTCAACTTCTTATTTGCACTTTACGGTTTCAGTAATGATTTTAAGTCAATTTATGTTGTTGTTCGTTAATCTGTGTGGCTAATCTTTGCTTGCTAATTGATATGAGGTGTTTTTTGTTTTGATGTTGTACGGTGCTCTGTCTCTTTAGAATTTTTATACGGTGCTCTGTATCAGTTTCCTATGTGTCAAGTTTGCAGGTTTGATTGTTTTTTTTTCCTTCATTTTAGTTTTGGCTTTGTTTTGGTTCTGTGTTTTTGCGTTGGTTTTGTCGGTTTTTTTGTTCGTTGGCCGTGGTCTCTTCTCTTTATTTTTCTTGAATATTTTAGGGTGGTCGTGGTCTAATCCTGAGGGCTTGCTTTTGTATGGTGTGGAGAGGTTGGGTTGTTCGTGTCTATATATATATATTTGTATTACGCTTTTGGATTATTTTCATTTGAATTGGTGTCATTAGATTGGTTGCTTTGTTTGGTGCTTTCTAAATTTGTTTTTGTGTCGTTATGATTTTGTCTCTTTCGTGTGTTCTTTTTGATTTTTTTAAGTTTTGCTTTGGTCTTTTATCTCTTATTTATTTTTTCTTTGTGTTCATCATCTTTTGTGGTTTTTTCTATTTTATTTGCCTTTTTATTTGTTTTTTTTTTTTGTTTTGTTTGATGATATTGGCGACTATATTGTCAAATGGTTCTACTTATGTTTGTTTTGGTTGATTAGATTCGTGTGTTATACGTCTGGTATTTTAGGCATCCCCGTTTTACCGAGGTATCCGTTACGTGAGTATTACAATTAGAATTGTGCATGTTTTACATGTTGTTCGTTATGTTCATCTTTTCAGTCTGTTTTTATTTCTTTCTTTTTTTTCGTGTGCCATCGTTTCTAAATTTCGTTTGTTCATTGTTTTTTGTTTAGATTCTTTATCACTTAAGATTATCCATTAATCTATCAGTCGATTGTTTGTCCTTTTTTCTTATATTTTTGAAAAGTCAGGCGGAAGAAGCTTCGAAGCAGAAGAGTTGTGCTTCTGTTCAAAAACAAGCCGCTGTTATGGTGGTGGCCGCCTAGAATTACCTCTTAGAGGTTTGAACTTCGTGTCAGAGAGGTAACTGTTAGACCTAATTTAATCTTCTCAAACCATAAAAACTTTTTTTTTAAACAAAATTGTCCCTTGATATTCTCTTTGTTACTATATCATTTCGGAAACAATCGAGATAATGGTGAAGAAGAAAAAGGTAAAATTTTTGATACTCTATTTATGATATCTTGTGTCTTTTTCTTAATTCGCCAAAGGCATGAGTTGACTTGCAAGATGAATAACTTTATGCTGACGACTATCAACATATCAACTTTTATTTTTCTCAATGGATTCAGTTTCCTATTTATCTCTAATTCTTATAAATCTCTCTTCCTTTCCCTTTTGAATTCAATCTTTGTGGGGATGGCTCTGATTCGTCGTAATTGAGTTTTGGTCATCATTCTTTTTCGATTATAGCATCCCATCAATCCGTTTTTATACTTTCAAGGTGGTAGTTGTTAAATTGTAAGTTTCAGTTCATTAATTAAGTTTCAGTCCATGTACGTATGGTATTTGAATTGACTAAAAAATGTTGTAATACTTGCCACTTTGGGTCAATGATTGGAAAAAAATTGAGTCATTTTTCTTAATCTTATAAGATTCGTGTGAGGACTTCACCTAGCAGTTACACTGCTCTTCGAGTCATGAGTTTCTTAAATATAACAAAACTTGAGGCTTCCAATATATTCAATCCATATTTATCACGTGTCTCTACCATTTTTGTGTGTTTATTGTTAATCACAAAGACATATGACATCTCAAATCTTTCTTAATTGTGGTTGGTCGGAATTTGTTGTACAGTCCTTGATAAATCAATATGCCGAAAAAACGTGTGGAGAAATGTGGATGTACTTGATAAATCAATATGCAGCAAGTATGGTCTTAAGTGTTACAATATTAAACAGAGAGGTAAAAAAAGGGAAATAAGGAGATTGAGAGAACTGCAATATTACGGGTGATGAGGGCTTTCGAAAAAAAAAAAATAGTTGGGGGTTTTTTATTTTTGCAGGAATGCAACTTAATTAGCTCAAAAGTAAAAGGAATTCGAAAAGCCACTTTCAATGGAGACAAAAATCAAAGAAGAGTCAATTACATATGGGAAGTTGGGATATAAGAAAAAGATATTTAATTATGCCAAGTTTGCTGCTGAAAGCCTTCACTCTAACATCGAAAAAAAAAGAACAAAATTACTTTAAAACTATAAAGTTGATTTCAAGTTTGGCTAAATTGTTGAAGAGACAAATTTTAACTTGGTATTAAAACTACTAAAAGAATCATTTACCTACCTTCTGATATCATAATTTTTAACCCGTTCTTATAAAGATTAAAATTGGTTAGAAAGAGAGATAAATGCTAAGAAAGAGATTGTTAATTTACTTACGTTCTGATACCATGGTTTTATGTCTCCTCGACAAGAAGGAGAGATAACAGCTATCAAATGAATTATTTACCTACGCTCTAATACCACATGAGAAAATAGCAATGACCTTTCAAACATATCGATGAATGATCAAAGAAATATCATAGATATTGAATTGGACAATACCAAACTTGTTCCAAATCATGCTTGGAATGTTTGAGAAAAAACACATAATGGACAAGGAAATAACTGTTAAAGTTATGAAGATGTATTGATGGCAAAAAATGTGTGATTGATTATGAAGAAGGAGAATGACGAACTGACAAATATGCTTGAAAGTAAACTAAGAGGACAAAAGAGAGGAACAGAAGTTAGAAAGAGAAAAGACTGAATATATTGTGAAATTGTATTTCATGAAGGAGAATAACATGTTATGTATTCTCCAGAAAGAAAGAAGGGAGATCTAACTTAGATTTTTAGAGAGAGAAAGAGAAAAAGTTAAGTCTTCAAGGACATGTAATTGATCGATAAACCATTAGTTTATCTCTTTTGTGTTTCTTATTTCTATTCAATATGGTTGATAAGAAAGAAAAAGCTTTCTCATACATGTAAGTGTACATAAGAACCGACCACAAATGGATTGTTGACCTACGTAATGATACTATGGTTTCACAATCGCGCTTGCAAGAAAGATAAGATCCGACAATAAAGAGAGAAAAACTATAAAAATGATTGTTTACCTACGTTCTGATGTCATGGTTTTGCGTCTGTGCTTGTAAAAAAAGATAAAAATCAACAAGAAAAAGAGATAAAATCTACTAAAAGGATTGTTTACCTAAATTAAATACCAAAGGACAAAATGACAATGACCCCAAAACATATCATTGTATGATCAGAGAAATCTCAGAGATATTGAATTCAACAATAATAAACTGGTACCAAACCCTGTTTAAAATGTTGGAGAAACGCACATAAGGTACAAGGAAGCAGTGGTGGTTAAAACGATGAAGAAATTTTGACGATGAAGAAATGCGTGAATAACATAAAGAAAAAGGAAGAGATGGTGAAGATGCTTGACAGTAAAATAAGAAACTAAAAGAGAGGAGGCGAAGTTGAAAGACAAAACTAAATCTATCTACTAGAAAAATTATATTTTATGAAGGAGAACAAGAAGAATAACATTTTGAAGATCTCGAGAAATAACAAATTAAGAGAGATCTAAATTAGGTGTCTAGATAGAGAGAAAGAGAGATAGTTAAAACCTTTATAGATATGTAATTGATCGATATATTATCACCGTTAGTTCGTCTTTTTGTGTCTTTAATCTCTGTTGAATATGGTTGAGAACGAAGTTATAACTTTCAAGTATATGTAAGTGTAGATAAGAATAACTAATAATCATCATGTTTTAGATAGGAAACAAACAAATTGATTATTATTTATTATTATTTTTGTTTTTTGTTATGTTTTATAATGTTTTGTTAATTTCTGTTCAATTTATAATCATAACAATAAAATTTTAAACATCTAATTAATGTAAATTTTGTTGATATCATTCCGTCTGTGCGAGGCGCGGGCAAAACACCTAGTTCTCAGTTAAAATAATAATCTTTTCTCTCCTAAATATACTAGTACTTAATTTTACCCCATCATATCTTAAATCTTGTTTAAGCTTTTCTTTTTTACATGTTAATTTCCATTAAATTGGAATGGATAATTTCTAAATTTTCATTAAACTCGGAAATCTGATAGGGCTACGTGGGGTTTGATTAAACGACTTGGTAGTCAAGAAAGCCAAATTGATCTATACATATTCTTCTTTTCCTTTTTCTAAAAAAAAAAAGTAAATTGGAAAGACATTATCCGAAAAGGAAAAAGAAAGAGTAGATGACAACTATATAAATCCCGAACTCTGGATCCCAATTATCTCAAGACTCATCAATCGAACAAATTTTGCAACTTTCTTCAAAAAATACTCTGTTCAATTTCATCAATAACCATGTCAAACCAAACTGAATCTTCCGACTCCAAACCATCGAAGAAAGATCTCAGCACAGCTATTCTTGAGAAGAAGAAGTCACCAAACCGGCTCGTTGTAGACGAAGCCATCAACGATGACAACTCTCTCGTCTCTCTCCACCCTTCCACCATGGAAAAGCTCAATTTTTTCAATGGCGATACGATTCTCATCAAGGGCAAGAAAAGGAAAGACACAGTCTGCATTGCTCTTTCCGATGAATCATGTGAGGAACCAAAGATCAGAATGAACAAAGTCGTAAGGTCCAGCTTAAGGGTTAGACTCGGAGACGTTGTCTCTGTTAACCAATGTCCAGACATCAAGTATGGAAAACGTGTCCACATCTTGCCGGTTGATGATACCATACAAGGTGTTACCGGAAACCTCTTCGACGCTTACTTAAAACCTTACTTCCTCGGGACTTACCGTCCGGTGAGGAAAGGTGATCTGTTCCTAGTGAGAGGAGGAATGAGAAGTGTGGAGTTTAAAGTCATCGAGATTGATCCTCCTGGTGAGTATTGTGTGGTGGCTCCAGATACAGAGATTTTCTGTGAAGGTGAACCAATAAAGAGAGAAGAAGAAGAAAGGCTTGATGAAATCGGTTATGATGATGTTGGTGGAGTCAGGAAACAGATGGCTCAGATTAGAGAGCTTGTTGAGCTTCCTTTGAGACATCCACAACTGTTCAAGACCATCGGTGTAAAGCCACCAAAGGGTATCTTGCTTTATGGACCTCCCGGGTCAGGAAAGACTTTGATTGCCCGTGCGGTGGCTAACGAGACAGGAGCGTTTTTCTTCTGTATTAACGGACCAGAGATCATGTCTAAGATGGCTGGTAAGAGTGAGAGCAATTTAAGGAATGCATTTGAGGAGGCAGAGAAGAACGCTCCTTCTATTATATTCATTGATGAGATTGACTCTATTGCACCAAAGAGAGACAAGACTAATGGAGAGATTGAGAAAAGGATTGTCTCTCAGCTTCTCACGCTTATGGACGGGTTGAAATCTCGTGCACATGTTATCGTCATGGGAGCTACGAACCGGCCCAATAGTATCGACCCGGCTTTGAGAAGGTTTGGGAGATTCGACAGGGAGATTGATATTGGTGTCCCTGATGAAACCGGACGTCTTGAAGTTGTTAGGATCCATACCAAGAACATGAAGCTAGCTGAAGATGTGGATCTTGAAAGAATCTCCAAGAACACACATGGATACGTTGGTGCTGATCTTGCAGCTCTATGCACTGAAGCTGCTCTTCAATGTATAAGAGAGAAGATGGATGTGATTGACTTGGAAGATGACTCTATCGACGCTGAGATTCTCAACTCCATGGCTGTGACTAATGAACACTTCAACACTGCTCTTGGAAACAGCAACCCATCCGCGCTTCGTGAAACCGTTGTGGAGGTTCCAAATGTGTCATGGGAGGATATTGGAGGTCTTGAGAATGTTAAAAGAGAGCTACAAGAGACTGTTCAATACCCTGTGGAGCATCCCGAGAAGTTTGAAAAATTCGGTATGTCTCCATCAAAGGGAGTTCTTTTCTACGGTCCACCTGGTTGTGGAAAAACCCTTTTAGCCAAAGCTATAGCCAACGAGTGCCAAGCAAACTTCATCAGCGTCAAGGGACCTGAGCTACTCACGATGTGGTTTGGAGAAAGCGAGGCTAACGTCAGAGAAATCTTCGACAAAGCTCGTCAGTCCGCGCCTTGTGTTCTGTTCTTTGACGAGCTAGACTCCATTGCAACTCAGAGAGGAAGCAGTGTTGGCGACGCAGGAGGTGCAGCGGATAGAGTCTTGAATCAGCTCTTGACGGAGATGGATGGTATGAATGCGAAGAAGACGGTGTTTATCATCGGAGCAACTAACAGACCTGACATTATTGATCCAGCTCTGCTTCGACCAGGAAGACTAGACCAGCTAATCTACATTCCTTTACCTGATGAAGATTCTCGTCTCAACATCTTCAAGTCTTGCTTGAGGAAGTCTCCTGTTTCTAAAGACGTGGACTTGACCGTGCTAGCTAAGTACACTCGTGGATTCAGTGGTGCGGATATCACTGAGATTTGCCAGAGAGCTTGCAAGTACGCCATTAGAGAGAACATCGAGAATGATATTGAGAAGCAGCGTAGAAGTAGAGATGGTCTAGAGGCCATGGAGGAAGATGAAGTTGCGGAGATTAGAGGTGCTCATTTCGAAGAGTCGATGAAGTTTGCAAGGAGGAGTGTGAGTGATGCTGATATAAGAAAGTATCAAGCTTTTGCTCAGACGCTGCAACAGTCAAGAGGGTTTGGAACTGAGTTCAGATTTGACCCAAGCACGGGTACTGGACGGACCACTGGTGGTGCAGCCACTGATCCCTTTGCAATTTCTGCAGCTGCTGCCAATGACGACGATCTTTACAGTTAGGTTATGATTTGGTTTGGTTTAGTGATTTGGTTTGGTTTAGGTTTAGATTGACGCAATTTCGGTTTGTTTTGATTCGGTTTTTGTTTCATTCACAATTCAATCGGTTTTTGATAACGATCTTTATGGTTAGATTATGATTTGGTTCGGTTTTATAGATTGACGCAATTTTCGGTTTGTAAGAAGGCAACCAATATTATTTCATTCTTTTACATTTAGTTGAGTAGAAATAGAAACTAACTACAATCTTAAATACAGAGGACGACCTAAAAAACAATTAAGAAACTAAGAGCGATGGTCAAAGAAATGTAGCAAAATAAGAATTCATACTCTAAAAATTCTAATTAAAAAAAGAAATAAACAAAAAAAGAACTTCATGCAATGATGCAAATCGAAGGCTTAACACCAGCTAAAACCTCAATGTACATGTATTTGTCTTTGTTTTTAAAGCTAAGTTGTGAACTTTTGAATGATGTCGAGAGAGACTATTGCGATGTTATTTCATCCTTTTATCTTTTTCCCTTTTTTGGGAAAAATCATCCTTATTTTATTCAGAGATATAATTATACATATTAAACACACTTATTATATATTCATTGATTGTAAACAATTATAGAAAGAAAGAAAAAAACTTCAGTTTAGAAAAATATAAACCACAATATTAATGTGTAATTTTAAATAATTTATTTTCCCCGCGGTGATAGTACATGTCGTAATTAGTTAATTCTCAGCATCAAGTGGTTAAGAGCGTCTTAACAATGTCATCAACCACACCTTTAGCAAGGTGGAAGAAGTGGCCACCTCCATAAACCTCATGATAGTGAAGCCATGGAAGCTTGTGTGCAATGTAACGTTGCATCGTCACAGGCACCAACATGTCCTCATTTCCTTGCCATAAATGCACAGAGCCTTGGTTGTTCAAGTACGGGTTCTCAAGTTCTATAGGATCAAATTCCCAACTCCCAAATCCCACAATCATGTCACGGTTAACACTCTCATGAATTCCTTGCTGCCTTACTACTTTCAAATGCGGCTTCCTCGAAGTACTCAGCTTCATAATGAAATCTTTATCCGGCTGGGACAAGCTACTACGATCTCGGTTCGCAACACTTGTGTAAGTGTGGCAGCTCATCAAGGCGATGTGTTACACATAGAAGAGCGGGAAATGTTTTGAAGAAGTTCGTGACACGCAAGCTCTGGAAAGAAAGGTGACATGGCACGACTACAGCAATGCGAGAGAGGAGATCTTACGTATCAAGAAAGGAAGATCAGAATCTTAACAAGAAAAAGGAAAGGAGATATACGCATGCTTAATCAAAGATGTGGTATATATTCCTAAGGTGAAGGGCTCAGTAAGGTTAGCCGTTCTGAGCACAATAGGACGAGAAAAGTCACCAGAGACTAAGAGTGAGATTTAGGGTTCTAGGTGAGTGATTTGTATCTTGTGTGCACAACTGTTGTCGTGTTTGGTTTTGGGTAGATTATGAATTGATCAGTGTCGAACAGCTTGGCTGTGTCGTGTAAGTCTGATTAGACAGATTGTATAATTGTCTAAGTGATTCCTAATAAGAAAGCAAAAGAAGTTTTGCAATTGTGTGTGTTCTACGATATCTCTCTGTGTTACACCTCTTTCATTTGGTATCAGAGCGGGTCACCTATCTAGAAAACCAGTTTCTACATCAGGTTGAGATCTTGTGGACTAACATGGAGACATCGAAAGAACTCATTGCTATCCAGAAACCTCTTCTACTTCGGGCTGGTAACTTTGGTCATTGGAAAGCCAGGATGAGACATATCATCAGAGGAATAGATGAAGATGCTTGGACAGCTGTTGAGCAAGGTTGGACTCATCCTACGGTGACGTCGCAAGATGAAGATGGTAAGACTAAGCAAGTCCTGAAGCCTAAAAACCAATGGACTGATGTCGAAAAAAGTCTATCCAAGTACAACTCCAAAGCAATCTCAACCATATTTGCAGCTGTTGATCTGGATGAGTTCGGGATCATTCAAGGATGTGAATCAGCAAAAGAGGCATGGGATACTCTAGTTAATCACTTTGAAGGAGACACAAGTGTCAAGAGAACTCGCATAGACCATCTAGCTTCTGAATTTGGAAACCTGAAGATGGCATCTGACGAATCTGTTGCTAGTTTCACCACAAAGCTGAGTACCATTGCCAATGAGGCTGCTGTACTGGGGAAGAAGTACAAGGACAAGAAGCTAGTCAAGAAGCTTCTCAGGTGTCTGCCACCCAAGTTCGCAGCACACAAGACTGTGGTGAAGTACTCCATGGATACAGACACACTAGAGTTTGATAAACTTGTCGGTCTTCTTAAAGCTGAAGAAATGGAGGCTTCTGATGATCAAAAGGTCACCCGAAAGAGCATTGCATTTGCCGCGTCTGGAGAGGTTGACAGGATTAATCAAGTCGAAGAAAATCTGAGTCTGCATGTTGAGAAAGGTCAGAGCAGGTTTAACAAGACGCAGAGATCTGACACTGATAGAGGAACATACAGACAGTCACGATCAGATGGGGATCGCTCTGGAAACTTTAAAAAACGTGATGTTCAATGCCATGAGTGTGAAGGTTTTGGTCACTTCAAGAGTGATTGTCCTCTTACCAAGAGGAAGCAGCTAAAATGCATTGAGTGCAAGGGCTATTGACACACCAGAAATGAATGTCCAAATAACCTTAAATCCAAGGATAAATCACTCATCGTCTTCGAGGACTCTGATTCAGACGATGAGGAGGAGGAAGGTGAGAATTTGATGCTGAACTTTGTTGCATTCACTGCTGGTGAGACTGACAAAAGCGAACTTAAACCGGGAGATTCAGACTCTGATTCGGATGGTGAGGACATTGATCCTAAAGTGGAGTACAGAAACCTCTACGACAACTGGGTGAAACTGAGCTCTGAAAACCTCCAACTACTCAAAGACAAAGCCCTGATGAAGGCACAACTGAACATCCTTGAGATGGAACGTACCTCCTCTGAAGAAACCAAGACTGTGACAGCTCAGGTCAGCCAAGGCGAGGCGACAGCAGATACAGATGAGCTCAAGAAGGAACTAAACTTGGAAAGAGAAAAAAGAAGAGCATTGGAAGAAAGGTTGGACAACCTACGGGGAGTGTGCCACAGTGAAAAAGAGAAGGCTAGAGATCTCCAAAGCCAACTTGTTGAAAATCACAAGAAAATTCGAATGTTGAATACTGGAGCCGAAAATCTGGATCAAATCCTGTCATCTGGACAGCCTCCTAAAAAGAATTAGGGACTGGGATCCACTGGTGGATTTCAAGTTGAAAAACTTTCACCACCATCTAAAGGCTTGTCTGGTTTTGTGTTCGGTGGTACCTCCAACAGTGAATTGACTACTACCAGTGTTAAACGTTGTGAATTATCAGAGGCCAACAGTAAGAAAGACGAGAACAATCAGCGACCTGTGTTGGTGGAGAGTCCTGTGACTTGAGCATCAGTTCAAAGGAAAACGCGACACAGACGGGCGTGCTACTTCTGTCACAAAGCTGGTCATAAGCAGAGAAACTGCTTTAAGAGGAAAAACATGATAAAGAAAGCCTGGAGTAATCGGATATGCTATCCAGAACCAAAGTACTATGGGATGGTATGGATTTCCAAACAAGCACTATACACTGGAAAAGCAGAAGACTATCACAGTAACTGTGAAACCCAGGAAGAAATGTGCGATGTGGTTTGCAACTTTGCTCGAATCAGTGTTATTGAATCAGAAACGATCAGCAATGTGGCGTACACATCGACTGATGGAGAAGTCTCCAGGGCTTGGTATTTTGACAGTGGATGCTCAAAACACATGACCGGTAATCAAGAGTCGTTCGATGAACTCAACACAGTGAAAGGAGGACAAGTCACATTTGGAGATGGTGGTCAAGGGAGAATTCTTGGCGTTGGAGCGCTTACTCGAGAGGAGCGACCTAAACTTGTGAATGTCTTTTATGTTCATGGGTTAAAGGCAAATCTCATAAGTGTCAGTCAGCTGTGTGATGAAGGACTGGAGGTCATCTTCACTCGAGTGGATTGTAAAGCCATTGATGAAAATGGAAACACTGTGATGTATGGGACTAGGTCTGGTAATAACTGCTACATGTGGAGTGTAACGGATCAGTGCCTATCAGCAAGACAGTCTCAGCTGGACCTATGACACAAACGGTTTGGGCACATGAATGTGAAAGGCCTAACAAAACTTGTAAAGGCCGAAGTGGTAAGAGGAATCCCCCCACTTGAATCAGAAACTCAGACTGTGTGTGGCGCATGTCAAAAAGGAAAACAAGTTAAGGTGCAGCACAAAGCATTAAGTGAAACTCGAGCATCAAGAATTCTCGAACTGATGCATATGGACCTAATGGGACCAATCTCAACTAAAAGCATTAATGGGAAAAGGTATATCTTTGTGATGGTGGATGATTTCTCCAGATACACGTGGGTAAGCTTTCTGAGAGAAAAATTGGAAGATGCGTCATGCTTCAAAATCCTTGCTCTTCAGTTGAAAACCGAGAAAGGGGGCATAGTTCAGATTAGAAGCGATCACGGTGGAGAGTTTCAAAGTGAGGTCTTCGAACAGTTCTATCACAGCCAAGGCATTAGACATCAGTATTCTGCTCCTCGGACACCTCAACAAAACGGAGTAGTTGAGCGGAAAAATCGAACTCTGCAAGAAATGGTCAGAGCCATGCTTCATGGAAACAACGTTTCACCTAGATTCTGGGCTGAAGCCATTAACACTGAGTGTTATATCATAAACCGGGTGTACGTGAAACCAGGAACCATGACTACACCATACGAGATATGGAATGGAAAGACTCCAAATCTGAGCTACTTTCATATCTTCGGGTGCATCTGCTACATTCTGAATGACAAAGACAACCTTGGTAAATTCGACTCTTGAAATGACACAGGTATGTTTGTTGGGTACGCTACCAATAGTAGGGCCTTTCGGGTGTACAACCACAGAACTAGATCGGTGGGAGAATGCATCAATGTGGTGTTTGACGATCAGAACACTTGCACTATAGAGTAAGTTCTGTCTGACGATGTGTGCAACACAGACTCACCTGTCTCAGGAAACGGCTCTACTAGTGGGGTTGAGTCTACAGAGGATGAAAGACAACCAAATTCGGGTATAATTGATCAAGTTGCTGAGCAAGTTCATCGGAATCACTCAATAAGTGATGTCATTGGACCGGTTCATGATGGTAGAGTAACGAGAAACAAGAAAATTGATTTCAAGGCTATGGTCAAACTCGCATGCTTCATCTCGTTTGTTGAACCGAACTCAATCCAGCAAGCTCTTGAAGATGAATTCTGGGTTGCAGCTTGTCACGAAGAGCTTGAACAGTTTGAGAGACTTGATGTATGGGACTTGGTTCCACCACCTGAAAAATGTCAACATTGTGGGAACGAAATGGATTTTTAAGAACAAAACCGATGAAGACGGTAATGTGGTTCGGAACAAAGCACGTCTGGTGGCACAGGGGTATTCTCAAATCGAAGGCATTGACTTTGATGAAACCTTCGCCCCTGTTGCTAGGTTGGAGTCAATTCGACTGTTGTTTGGAATAGCGTGCAACATGAACATCACCCTGTACCAGATGGACGTAAAGAGTACATTTCTCAATGGTCTGCTGCAGGAGGAGGTGTATGTCGCACAGCCTAAAGGATTTGAAGATCCAAGCTTTCCTAATCACGTGTACAAGTTGAAACGTGCTCTCTATGGGTTGAAACAAGCTCCTCGCGCTTGGTATAAGAGGTTGGCTCAATTTCTTCTAGCATCCGGGTTTCAGAGGGGTGGAGTTGATAAAACTCTGTTCATTCAGTGTGTTAAGCAAGAGTTGCTGATTGTCCAAGTATATGTGGATGATATAATATTTGGAGCTACACGACAGGACATGGTTGATCAATTTGTGCAAACTATGACTAGAGAGTTTCAAATGAGAATGGTGGGTGAATTGAGCTATTTTCTGGGTCTGCAAATCAAGCAAACTTCTGAGGGGATATTTGTGTCCCAAAGCACTTACTCCAAGAATCTAATCAGAAGATTCGAGATGCAGACGAGCAAACCAGCAAGCACTCCCATGAGCACATCAAGCAAGTTGTCTAAAGATGAGGAAGGACAACGTGTTGATGAAAAACTCTACCGGGCCATGATTGGGAGCCTGCTCTATCTTACGGCAAGGCGACCCGTTATCTGTCTGAGCGTGGGGCTGTGTGCACGATATCAGGCATCTCCGCGCCTGTCTCATCTCACCACACTGAAGCGTGTCATCAAATACATCAAGGGAACTCCTGAGTACGGGATCTACTATACCAAAGAAACAAACTTGAGTTTGGCCGGCTATTGTGATGCAGATTGGGCTGGTTGTCTTGATGACAGGAAGAACATATCTGGAGACTGATTTTTCTTGGGAAACAATATGGTGTCTTGGCATAGCAAGAAACAGAACTGTGTATCTCTCTCAACGGCAGAAGCAGAATACGTGGCTCTAGGCAGTTGCTGCACACAACTCTTGTGGGTGAAACAGATGCTCACCGACTATGGTATCCACTCAGGCTCATTCCTTGTTAAGTGTGACAACAAAAGTGCAATTGATTTGACAAAGAATCCTGTTCAGCACTCACGGACTAAGCATATTGACACTCGGCATCACTTCGTGCGAGGCTTGGTTGAGGATAAACTTGCAATGATTGAACATGATGCATCTGAGTATCAGCTGGCTGACATATTCACTAAACCGTTGGATCTCAACAGCTTTCTGCGCCTGCGCAAGGCTCTTGGTGTGTATGAACACTAGTATGTGATGCGATGGGAGAGTATGGTGTTGATAACACCGGATTTTGACCATTTTTATGGATCATTTTAATATCTTTTACAGGTGTTTTTACTCCATTTTCAAAAGTTTTCAAAGGATTTCTATGTTTCCGGATTTTAAAAGACTTTTCAGGTAATTTGGGATAAAGAGGCACAAAATGGAACAAAAAGACTCTTTTGGATAAATGCAGACCGTCAGAACTCTCATGGAGAGACGAAAACCTTCTCACCGTCTGATCACCCTCAAAATTGGACAACTTATAGAAGAATCAACCAGCTTTCAATTGCACTTGGTTTGGAGACATTCCAACGGTTGGATCTCAAGATATTTCATTAGCCCCGGAGCCACTCGAAGTCGGCCAGCAGCTCACGCGACCGCGGCCAACAAGCTATTTGCCGCGGTCAGAAGCTTCCCGACCGCGGCCAACAAGCCAATTGCCGCGGTCACAACACTCCCGACCGCGGCATTCAAGCTCCGACTTAAAGCCCACTTATCTGAAGCCCAAAGTCATTCTCAGCCTCAATTCCGGAACCCTAGAGACCATGGAGCATTGGAGACTATAAATACATGTCATTTAGGTCGTTTTTAGAAAGAACCCTTCATACTTTACAGAAACCCTTTTCCTTTAGCCGTTTTTATGAGATTTTTGTAGAAGATTGTTCAAGTCCGAGTTCTTCAATAGAGAAGCTTTCTTTATCTCTTTTCTTTACTGTTTTTCATTACTTTTATTTAAACCAATGATGATGTCGAACTCAGCCATGTCTGAGTAGATCCCGAGTTGGGCTTAGGGTTCCCGAAAGGGGCTCTCATAATCGATTAAGACATCTAGGTTTATAGATCTGGGATTTCGACATGTTCTCTGTTTATTCTTGTTCTTATTGCATGTATGCTTGATTGATCACCTAGTATCTGATCTAGATAGTTAGTGTTGCGAAAGTTTTCATTAAGTATCAGCCCTAGAATGAAACAGGCGATTTTTCCGTAGGAGCGGAAACCTACCTGCGGCGAGATCGTGAGTATTGACGAGTCTTGTGCAGCTCTTGCGTTCTCTCCCTTCCAGGGCCAGAGTGGAAACCTACTGGTCAAGGTTGCGAGAAACAGTTGGTTATGATCACGACAGTGACGTAGTCATACCGCCGTACTCTAGCTCTAGAACCCATGTATCGTTATCTGTCAATCCCAATCTATCTACCTTAATGTTAAAACCGATTATGATCCCTTAGAGTTCCCAAAAGCTCAGCGTTTTTAGCCATAGTTTATAATTCCATCGATTTTTACTTGCTTTCTTAGACCTGCATTTCAATTTCCTTAGTTTGTTATTTACTTGCTTTATTTACCTTTCATGCGATATTTTACTTGCCTTATTTTTGTTTAGTTCGATATTTTACTTATTCCATTTACATTTCATTCGATTTTCTTTACTTGCTTTTTAGGATAGATTTATTTGCTTTCTTTTGTTTTAGTTTAATTCGCAAGAAAAACAACCAACCTTTAAAACAAATTTAGTCTAGACATAAAGTTAAAAACCGTAGAAGAATACCAGGCACACAAATCTCTGTGGATTCGATCCCTAAATACTACAACTGATTAGCTGTGCACTTGCGGCTTTCATTTGTTTTGTTAAGGGTAAAACTTGTTCCCTCACGTAGTTGACACGAGCACGCATCAGGTGTACTTGTACAGCTTTTCTGTTTATAAAAACCTCTCCATGACAAGTCAATGACAGGAATAGGGAGCTAGTGGGTGCCCGTTCGACTAAGGAAAGTTCTATCTCAACATGATTGTCACTCAGACTGGACTGGGGTGTTACCACACTTCACGTCTGGTTTGATCACTGACATGATTGAGCTGAGATGTCACTTCTGCGAAGTAAGGGGGGGATACGATTCTTAAACACGCATATGTCTGGCTCTCTTTCAGGTGGCTGTGTGAAAGCTCCTCGGCTGAGGGTATGCTGCACAGATGAATGACATTACCGAAAGCAGAGATTTAGCTCCATACAGTTGCAGGCTATCAAAGGAATAAGCATAAAATCAGTACTTCCAAGAACAATGATAAGCAACTTGGGTGTGAATGCTCCTCAGCTGAGGGTATGCAGCACCATCTTCTCAGTCCTTAAACTGTGTGGTTGAACTAAGTCTCTGTTTTTCGTCTTGCGTGGAATCATATATTTGTGGAAGGAGAAGCACACACCCCTGAAAAGTATGAAGTAGTATGTCTCCATAGCTTCCTTGGAGATCGGCGGATGATAACTGGTCTTTCTGTTCCTCAGTTGATCAGGTGTGTGAAGGCACCTTGGCTAAGGAAATGCCGCATGTCTGGGTCATGGAAGGAGATTTCTCGGTCAAATATTTTTTCCTCCTCATCTCAACACCTCTACGTGTGTCACACTCCCACTAATCCTGTGAATTTGCCATGGTTAAGCCTATTTTAAGTTGTTGCTTAGTAACATGTTCAGTCCGGGCATGGGGTCCTTACCAAATCTCGCTACAAGTGTTAGACCAGTCCTACAATCTCGTAAGTCTCTTTGAATGGGGTTCTGATGTGGTTTATGTTGTCTGGGCTGATAAGGCCCGTTAGTGCACTAAGAATGGGCTGAGTGTGGCACTAGGGTATTTCCCGCGAGGCTTTAAAAGGTGCTGATGACGTTTCCTGTGCCACAAACCCTAATTGTGTACTACTGCCTAGGTCACTCCCTGTGCAACCCGTCTATCGCGATTCCGCGCAACACTCGTTCTGCCACTGCCAAGCTACTTGCTTCCGCTATCGAAGCCTCTCGTCGCCGCCCTCCTCATGATGAAGAAACCCTGGCAGAAGCTCTTGTTCGCCTTCGGGCCCGACGAAAGGCTCTTCAGCGACCAGGAAAAGAGCCAATTGAAATTCCGAGTGCTGAAGATGACGATTCTGATGGATCTACTGGGGCGGATGAGTTCAGCCCACTGTTCGAAGGGCCTTCTGAGTCGAGAGCAGAATTCTCAAACCCCTTTGCACAATCCTCGACCGACGAAATGGAGGAGGACTCTGTGGAGGATCTCGAGGACTTTGTTGACCCGCGTAAAGCTGATCACCCTCTTTACCTGGATCTCAAGGGACGATATGCTGCGAATCGGCGTTCACAAGTGGAGCATGACCGCATGCAACCTGAGCTCACATACCCTTACCGTCGACCCCACAACAATTTCGCCTCTCTCGCTGCTCAGGAAAGGTTTGCCTCTTTTAATGTTCGCCCTTTTCACAATCAGAAATACCTCCCTCTTGATGATCCAAAACTGGTCGAAGCTCGAAAAATTCTCGATGTAGCTGGTCTGATTTATACTGTTCTTGACGTGGAACCATATTGTCCTACCGTGGTCCATGAGTTCTACGCTAATCTGGGTGACTTGGAGTATCGGAATGGAACGAATCTCATCTACATTCGTGGCCAGATTTTTGAGTTTACACCAGAGATTATTAACAAGATGTTTCTGGTGGATGACTCTCTCCCCTACGGTGACTGGGAGCAAATCCACATTGATGACGCTGTGCACTTGGTTTCTGGAGGTCGGAAAAACCGCTGGGAGGGTTTTCGGTCTCGTCATCTCACTCCTGTCAACGAAGTCATCTACAAACTCTGCTGCTGCAACTGGATGCCGACTACCAACAATACAACGATGGTCAAAGAACGGATTCGTCTTCTCGCTTACGTTGTTCGGGGGAACAAGTTTAACTTTGGCAAAATGGTGTACGACCAAATCCTGACGGCTGCGCGCACTCCTGACATGGTCAACCATAAGCTTATGTTTCCGAATCTCATCTATCAACTGCTCCGATTTCAGCGCGTGGTACCCGGTCTCTTGCTGCTGACTTGGAGCACCTGGCTACATGGCTCAAGCGGGTTCAGATCCGTGTTCGAGGTAAGTTTTGCTGACTCCTATGTCTGAGTTTTTCAAAGTTGTTTTATCTGAATGTCCTCTCAAGCAGGGGGAGAATATGAGGAACTAAGGAAACAAGCAGTGGATCATGGTGTCTCAAATGATGATGGCTTAGCTGAGGGGGAGCAGAACGATGGTGGATCGGCTGAGGGGGAGCAGAGTGAAGACTCGGAGGATGAAAATGAATGGGCAGGACACTAGAGTTCAAATCTTTTCTCTGTACTTTGCTTTGGATGTGTTTGTTGGGTGATTGAACTCCATGTTTTTGTGTTTGGATGACTTGAGTCAATCGTTTGTTTTAATTATCAAACAATGTCTCTTTGTGTTTTGGATGGAAGTTGTTTGCTCTAAGTCTTCGCTTACTTTAACTGCACATACATAGTGTGTTGCCTTGTGGGTGTTTGTTTGTTTGTGGTTGTTCTTGTCTCAGGAAGCTTGGACTCGCACATTCAGATAAAAAGGGGGAGAATGTAAGTGTGGCAGCTCATCAAGGCGATGTGTGTTACACATAGAAGAGCGGGAAATGTTTTGAAGAAGTTCGTGACACGCAAGCTCTAGAAAGAAAGGTGACGTGGCACGACTACAGCAATGCGAGAGAGGAGATCTTATGTATCAAGAAAGGAAGATCAGAATCTTAACAAGAAAAAGGAAAGGAAATATACGCATGCTTAATCAAAGATGTGGTATATATTCCTGAGGCGAAGGGCTCAGTAGGGTTAGCCGTTCTGAGCACAATAGGACGAGAAAAGTCACCAGAGACTAAGAGTGAGATTTAGGGTTCTGGGTGAGTGATTTGTATCTTGTGTGCACAACTTTTGTTGTGTTTGGTTTTGGGTAGATTAGGAATTGGTCAGTGTCGAACAGCTTGCCTGTTTCGTGTAAGTCTGATTAGACAGATTGTATAATTGTCTACGTGATTCCTAATAAGAAAACAAAAGAAGTTTTGCAATTGTGTGTGTTCTACGATATCTCTCTGTGTTACACCTCTTTCAACTTGAACCCGGGAACAAATTTTGTTTGTTCCACCAGTAAATAAGCCAAGGAGCATAGTGAGCAACACGAACTGCCCATTGATCTCTTTTTGGTTGCATGTTAAAACTTTCAGTGGAAAGATTCAAAGGTAAGTTCCTCCACCAAAAGCTAACAACCGGAGAAATCAGAGTTACTCCGGCTACACTGTGAGGGATGTATTTAAGGCATGCCCATGTCGCTTGTCCTCCCATGGAATACCCGAGCACGTAGAATTTTGATCCGAGACTCAATTTATCAGCCAGCTCTTCAATGTCAAAAACCAAGCTTTTTGGGGTACGATTTGGATCCGGATCGCTCTCTCCATAACTGGGTTTGTCGAACGAAACCATATACAAGCTTAACTCCTCCACTAAGTACTATAAAAATGAAATTAATCAAAAAAGTTGATATAGAACTTAATAACACCTTCAATCAAGTAGAGCTCTCGTAAAAGTAGATTCTATTTGATTTTTTTTTTTTGTGAACATTTTGTAAGCACGTTCTATCCTTTCTTTTTTGGGAGAATTGCTTTTATAATGTCAATTGAATTAACATTTGTCCCCTTAATGTTTTCTATTTTTTTGTCACTTTTTGACATAGTTACCCTTTTAAATCAGTTTTGGAAGTTATAATTAAAAATAAATTCGAAAGTATATTTTAAAAACTTCGAAAATACCTAATAAGGAATTTAAAATATTTTCGTATATCATTTATGGAAAGAAAATATTTTTAAAATATTTATAAAATTCGTTCTACGCTTGGTAGAATGCATGTTCTATGTTCTACGTCCACGTAGAATCCCATTTCTATAGTTCTTCACATATTCTACCAGCATGTAGAAGTCGTTTTCTATAGGTCTTTATATCTTCTACCGATTGATAGATTATAACTTCTACTAGATAGACTATATTCTACATGTTAGTAGAATACATCTTCTACCCGTTAGACCAGGTTCTACGTTATTGTAGAATGCATCTTCTACCTATTAGACGTCATTCTACATTAACGTTGAATGCATCTTCTACCTATTAGACTTCATTCTACATTAACGTAGAATGCATCTTCTACCTGTTAGACTGCATTCTACATTAACGTAGAATACATCTTCTACCAAAATCTGAGAAAATCTAGGAAAATTAGTTAACTTCCAGATCTTAAATATTTCGAAATTTTTTTTTTTTTTTAACTTGCAATGTTTTTTTTAGACTAATGCTGTAGCGACGTTTTTTTTTCCCTTTTTTGGCTGTCATCGTTCTCTTCTTCTTCTTCTTTCACATTGATCAAGCAGATTTTTCCTAAAATTACATATTTTCTGCTTCAAACATGCTACATATCTATGTGATTTGTGGTTCATGGAAATCAGGTACAGATAAGAAATGGGTTTTTGTGGCTGATGCAGAAAAACGAGCTAGGTTAGTTGTTGTTGAATCAAATACGACTCTCGCAGAGTTAGAAACAATGGTTCAAGAAGACTATGGAGTAGTCGATCACAAAGCTGAGTTTAGTTATCTACCGAGTGATTTGATTGATACTGTAGGCTCTCCACCAGTGAGTATCGCTAATGATCGTCAGCCCAAAAATTTTGTTGGGTACTCTAGGAATAAAACCTCGGTAAATCTGTGTGTGACATTCACTGCGTATGCTGAACATCCTGAGATTCCAATTAACATCGAATTGATGATGAAAGCCTCTGATTCAAGCTGTATGAAAAACGATCAGGTTGTGAAATCAGGCGATGATGATATTAGAGGCATTGGCCATAAAGTTGAGGACGAGTTTGATGAACCCGTTATGGTTGAGAAAAAAGTTGATGGTGAGCAGAACGTTCGGCTTAACTTGCTTGATGTCGTAAAAAAGGATCAAATTTTTAGAAGCAAAACAGAGTTGAAGGCTTCTTTGGAAATTTCTGCGATGAAGTATAATTTTGACTACAACGTACTGGAATCAACCAAACGTGTGTGGTGTATCCGCTGCAAAGAGAAGTCATGCAACTGGCGTATTCGTGCACAGTGTCTTGAAGGGTCAGAGTATTTCAGAATCAATAAGTATGTCGCTCAACATACATGCGGTCCTTCTAATAAAGACGTAGTCGGTAGGACAGCTTCAGCAAAAACTATTGGTAATCTGATTAAGAATAAGTTTGAGGGTGCTAATGCAGGACCTAGCCCTAGAGAAATAATTCATTTTATTCGTACAGAGCATGGATGTGACATCTCTTACGACCATGCTTGGGAAGCACGTGAGTATGCGATTAGTATTGTTCGAGGCATTCCCGGGAAAAGCTATGCCAAAATTCCTAAATATTTGCACATGCTGAAAGAAGCGAATCCAAGGACCCATACGCAGTATGAAACTGACATTACTGGACGTTTCAAGTTTCTGTTCCTCTCTTTCGGTCAATCAGTACGAGGTTTTTACAAAGCTATTCGCAGAGTGATTGTTGTGGATGGGACATTTTTGAAAAATAAATATAAAGGAGTTTTGCTCGTTGCTACAGCATTAGATGGCAACTCGAACTTATATCCGATCGCATTTGGGGCTGTCGATTCAGAGAACGACCTGTCTTGGGAGTGGTTTATGAGGCAACTAAAAGTTGTCATTGCGGATGAGGTGCGTTTGGCTTTTGTGTCAGATAGAAATGTTTCTGTAATTAAAGCACTTGAGAAAGTGTACCCACAATCTAGCCATGGTATCTGTATCCACCACTTGCTGAATAATGTGATAACATTTTTCAAGACACAGGGTTTGACTGGTTTGATTGCGAAGGCTTTTAAAGAGTACAGAGTTTCTGCTTTTGATACCAAGTTTGCTGCCATTTGTTCTATTAGTCCAGCTGTTGGAAAGTATCTTCAGGACGCTGGTGTTGAGAAATGGGCACGATGCAAATTCCCCGGATTTAGGTACGATATTAGAACCACTAACCCAGCTGAGTCGATAAATAATAAATTGCTAACTCCTAGAGAGTCCCAAGATACGAGCGTCCCAAGGATCACAACGGTCTAAGAAGCACAAGTGCAGTCGCTGTGGTATCGAAGGACATAAGAGAGGGACATGTGACATGCCAATATAGGCTCTTCTCTATCTCTTTTTTTTTATTGTTACTCGTTTTGCTTATTTGGTTTTCTTATTTTTTTTCACTTTAGGAAAGACAAATTCTGTACTGATTTTCAAGTTTAAGTGCCAAACTGGAGGTTTAACTTAGTTTAGAGATGCTTTGTACAATATGTGATGAATTTCAGGGTTAACAAGTCGTATGGGATTTCTGAGATTTTTTAAGAAAAAAAAAGAAACACATTAAAACATATTGCAAGGAAACAATTCTCGATTTATTATAATAGCTCTACTGTTTCCCCTATGCTCATTCGTTCTCTCAGACCTGGGTTCGATACCCCCTGGACGGAGTTCCAGTTTTTTTAAATAAAAACGACCTAACATATTTAAAAAATATTGCAAGGATACAATTCTTGATTTATTACCATAGCTCTACTGGTTCCCCCTGTGTTCATTCCTACTCTCAGGCCCGGGTTCGATACCCCCTGGTCGTAGTTCTAGTTTTTTTTAAATAAAAACGACTTTACATAGTTAAAAGATATTGCATGGATACAATTTTTGATTTATTACAATAGCTCTACTGGTTCCCCCTGTGTTCATTCCTACTCTCAAATCCGGGTTTGATACCCTGTGGACGTACTTTTATTTTTTTTTCTTTCTAACCCAAAAAAATGCATTTACTGGGTTCCTCAACCCCAAAAAAAACGACTTTCTTATTTTTAAATTTCTAATCTAAAAAGTTCATGTAGAATATTTTTTCTTTTACGAGAAAACCTTGTGTTGCTGAATTTTCTGGATCAATGAAAAAAATGAGCAATCAGATCAAGCAACATAAAATCACTACGTCAAGAACACAATGTCAAGCAACGAAACATACGATGCCAAATAAAATAAAAAAAAACTGAACCACCTAAAACGAAATATGTCAAACCTATAACAAGTCTACAATATCATCTGAGCACACTGTTTTCGGAGGCACATACTTTCTCATCCGCTCAATCAATATTGGATCATGTGCTGCTTTCCAAAGATCATAGGTGATCTTCATCCTAGCTGCGTAAATGTTGTCGTCGTTAAGCAAAGACAATTGTAGTCCAAGCATGTGACACTCAATGAATTTGAGCGCATAAACTCCACAATCACATGAGCTCCTATTGATCCCAGGCCTCATCGGAACATACTTCACTGTGTACGGTTTAATAACCAGTTGCTTCTTCTCTTTGTAACTTTGAACTTTCTTCACAACTCTAGGGATGATGTTTGCGAATGCATCCACGTACCGGCTGTGTTTGCCCCCGTCGCAATCAAAAACTTCCACTGTTCTCAGCTCAAAATTGATGCACAAAGATATCCAGTGGTTGTTCTTGACATTGACCGGAGTATATATACGATCAACGTCGACACCCCAAATTTTGTCTGTTCTTCCATGTGCCGGAAGCGCTCCTAATCCATATTTTATGAGCAACTGGTCCACCTGGTATCTTCTTTTATTCATCAGAAATTGTTTGTACGCAGCACCAACTGTGACGCTGAAATTACAGGTCATGAAGCCAACACGAGGATGTGGAAAGCGGTCCAAAGAAGTGTACACTCGAAATAAGTACATAATTCCATCCATTTCCTGCAACATTAACATCGGTTAACCACATTGGCAAAGTTGAACACGTTATGATTTTTAAGAAAATCAATTTTAAAGGTACTTACCAGAGTGCGCAACCATAGTCGTTTATTCATGAGACGATTAGCTACTTCTATATTATACACGAGGGGACCAACTAATAAGTCTCTGAAATAATTTAAAAATAAGAATAATAATAAATAATCAAATACGTGTAAGTTCAATATTTTTCTCTAATTTAAAAGTGTTTATGACATGACTAAAAAAGTGTTTTAGTGCTTACTCGCGTGTCCGTGACCACTCCTCTACACTTTCCCAATCGCTTTCTGACACATGAATCAATGGGCGATCTGCATCTTCTGACTGTGTCGGATCGTAATCAGCTACAAATGAAGATTGAGAAATTTTGTTAAGTGCTTTTGCGAGTAAAGCGTCTTCTGGATCCATTTCCAGGTCGAAATCCATTTCTTGACTGAGAAGCACGTCATGGAGTTCTGTGTTTCCATCTTCCTAATAATGTACAAAATAGTTCTTGTATTATACGAAGAGAAAAAAAGTGGAACTTAGAAAATTAACAACATGTGTGAGACAAATATATTACATTATTAACATGACATATTTCAAGTTTACCAAAGTCTACATAAAAAAATAGATTTTTCAAGCGTAGTTTCTAAACACACATATTACATTTTAAAAATAATACTACCACACACACAAATCTAACAACTACATTATCTTTTATATTATACAGAACACATCGTAGCCTAAAAAAAGACATTATTTTTTATTCTAAGGCATCAGGTCTTAGTATTTCTGCGCTTCCTTACCTTTTTGGAAGGGTGCAAAGTCTCCCCATTGCTTAGAATAGCACCTGCAGACCTCGTTATGGATTTGGAGGCGGCAATTGTTGACGCTTTAGCAGCTAAAGGGATGACACTGGTAGATGTTTTTGCCGGTAAAGGAACGTCACCAGCTGTGCCTGCGAGTGTGAAAAATAAATGCAATGAGATTTTTGCATATAAAGCAATGAAATAATTTGCTTTTGTGTGAAACGTACCAGATAGTGATTTTGCTGCAAATATGGGAACATCATTGGTAGATGTTTTTGCCGGTAGAGGAACGTCACCAGCTGTGCCTGCGAGTGTGAAAAATAAATGCAATGAGATTTTTGCATATAAAGCAATGAAATAATTTGCAAATGTGTGAAACGTACGAGATAGTGATTTTGCTGCAAATATGGGAACATCATTGGTAGATGTTTTTGCCGGTAAAGGAACGTCACTAGCTGTGCCTGCGAGTGTAAAAAATAAATGCAATGAGATTTTTGCATATAAAGCAAAGCAATGAAATAATTTACAAATGTGTGAAATGTACCAGATAATGATTTTGCTGCGGTGGGAGTAGCAGTAGTGAATCCACCTGCTTGGATGGGTTCCATAATCTTCTTCTCAAGCATCTCCACTATGTTTTCTATTTTCTTCTCCAACAGCTCTACTCGACTATCAATGTTCGCCTGAAGTCTCTCCTCCAAAGCTTTTAACGAGGTCTGCAAAAGTCCTTGAATAAAAGACTTAAAGTCCCCATCGATGGCTTTCGCAGCTGATCGATCGCACATCAACTTCTGCTTCCGTGTTTCTGCACCAGGTTCAGCGACCCTTTTCTTTCCTCGACTCGAACCTGCAACTGAGCTAGCTACAGCAGGTGGTGTCCTAAATTGGCTTTCTTCTGCGACATTCTCATTCTCTTCATCTGTTTCTTCCTCATTCTCGTCAAGAGTTGCAGGTATTGCTTCTTCTACCGCCCAATTATGGTGACTCCAATCCATTCCATCATTGATCATCGTTTTAAGACGATCCACTCTTGCGTCAGCCATTTCATCAGGCCATACGAAGTCCAAAGAATCGACTACATCATCATTCCCAGTGGAAGAGATATAGTGATAGAGCTTCTCCTGTAAAAACAAAAATGGGACAATTAGCATGGAAATACAACAAAGCAAAAAAAAAAAAAAACCGCAAAAGAATCAGAAATCACCTTCGTGCGAAACGTATGTTCGATATGCTTAATATCTGAAATTTTCACATAGCTAATGCCGTTCCACTTAGAGTATCTAGCAACACCAGCGATCACATCGTCCAATCTTGAAGACAGCATATATCCGAGAACGGGAATTGCCTCCATGATCCAGATTTGAAAAGGTATTGAGAAGCCATTCAGTGCATAGCCTGTAGATTGCGTCAACTTCACACGAACTTTCTTGATACTCTGCACTAGAAAATTAAACGCTACACGTCCCCATGGGTACTTCCGTAGCTTCTCTAGATCCATAACAAGAATGATATATTCTTTTGGGATATTAATGGTCTTGCTCTTTGCCATTACCAGAGAAGCAATAACATACAAGTACACTAACCGCAACCTGTCTTCACGCGTCCATTTGTTGACACGCCCAAGATACTTAGTTTCTATGTTAGACAAAGTAATTCCACGTTTGCTTCTCAACAACTTACTCCAGAACCCGCCATCATCAACCCAATCACTGAAATCACAAGTCTTATCGTCGTCCGTGTTCAGTCCAGTAATCGCATGAAATTCTTGCAGAGAAAATCGAAGAGGTCTCCCCGCAAACACGAACCATAGCTCGTGTTTCTTGTCGGTGATGAGCTCCTTACACAGAAAGCTATGGATTAGTCGCCCTGAATATCCCATGTCGTTCTCGATAATCGACAAAACAGGTCCAAAGACAGGGTCTAGCAGAACTTTTTTGTATTCGTCTGAAAGTGCTTTCTTAACGGGGTCCATTGTGTTAAGAATGCATCGATTGTTGATCTTGTCAATATCATTCACAAAACTAGGCTCGAAAAGCAGTTTCGGAAGTTCCTCGTCCATACCTACGAATAAAAACAAAAAAGACATGGCAAAAAATTTGGCTTCAACTTCATCACGACAACTAATTAAACTACCGGTATATTAATTAAAGCATATAGTATATGGGTTTAACAGTGTCATTTTTTCTTTTATATATTGAATTCGAACTTCTTTAACAGAAGCAAAATACTAATCGTTCCAATATTTGTACGCAAAGACACAAACAAAACCAAGTTCATCGTTATACAATATTTAATACAGATTCCCTTTCAAAGTTTGAAATCTTCAAAGATATGCTCTGTCTCAGCTAATTAGTTCATTGTATTTGTAATCAAATGATGGCTTTGATTGATAACTTAGTTTTCTGCAGCGGTAAAGGTTATACCGTTAATTTAGTGAGAAATCACATATAATATAAAATTTTATGTATCGAAATGAATACTACAACTAATTCTTCTGTATACCGTTAGCTTATACATAGAGGAATGGTTTATTGATGACATTCAAACTTCCATAAGACAATGATGTAATCTAATCGGTCAGAACTGGTGTTCGACAAATACATTGTTACCTAAAGCCAAAAAAAAAGTAGCTCAAGGTGCCTAACACATCAAAGTTGAAACCTATTCAAGCTGATAACGCATTAATTTGATGAGGTCATGTTTTGACATTACAGACAAGAATAAGAAGCAAGAGTAAAGTAAAACAACTAGTACGTAATCTATACAGACATCCGTAAAGACACTAACTACAGAGCTCGACATTCTTCCCAGAACAGATTTATAAGTTTAGGCACAAGAATGGATCTCATAACGTACCTGCTTTACAATATGCTTCCTAACTTGTTTATGGTAATCTGGATTGCGGAAAAGGTGATCCAGTAAAGCTTGGAACTGCAAAACGAGTATATCATATGAGAACAAACATTTTAAAGTTTCAAAACTTTGAACAAACAACAACAAAATCAACAGAGAGCAAAGACAAATGGCAAAACAAAGAGCTTAGCGAAAAAAAAAGAGCTTAGCGACAACAAAAAAATCAACAGAGAGCAAAGACAAATGGCAAAACAAAGAGCTTAGCGAAAAAAAATGAGCTTAGCGAGAACAACAAAATCAACAGAGAGCAAAGACAAATGGCAAAACAAAGAGCTTAGCGAAAAAAAATGGCAAAACTAAGACATTAGTTTACTTCACATGGTGAAATCAACAAGCTATTGTGATCAAAACTTCTATATAAACCCAGAAAAAGCATGATGAGAAAACTTCAAATAGCTAATGCATCTCAACCATATAAGCGATAAAACACAGTAGAAGAATATATAGCCAAATGAGAAAGGAAGTTGTTTACGACTATTGCGACGGAAACGACTGACGGAAACGACGGAGAACGACTATGATGGATTCACGGCAGATAAAGACATGCAAGCTGATTATCAAGGTGGAGAAAGATTTTGGAATATAGATGCCACTGAATCTGCCTACAATGGAACTAAAACCAAATGACATTAGAAATCACAGAATCAAAATTAAAAAACTCCATATTCGAAATTAGCAATTCCAGCATTGAAAATTGGATAACCCAGAATAATGCATGCAGCTAGAATTGAAATTTACAATCATATATGCGAAACTAATCGAAATTAGACTCAAACAAGTAACAGAAACTGTAAATCAAAAAAACCTCCCCAAATCAATTGAGTATTTGTAAACCCTAAACTCGAAACTGAATGATAACGAAGAAGACAGGCGAATGAGAAAAACATTATAGACTGTTTAGACTGTGTCTTTACCTGAATTTGATTTTCCGGCGAAAACGTCGATTGTGGGAAGAGTCTGTGTTGTAACTTAAGCACTTAGAGTAGGCATAGACTCGTGCACTTAGAGAAGGATTTAATATAGCGTAATAAGGCTGAATGATTCTCATTAGACACACGATGTACACAATATATAGAGATTACATAAGTAGGATTAGGTATAAATGTTTGACTAATCTACCCTCTGTACATATACATATTATATGCCCCCTCAAGATGGAGGGGCTCTTGTCACTCCAATCTTGTTAAACAGTTCTTGAAATCTCTGGCGTGACAATGGTTTGGTGAGTGCGTCGGCCAACTGATCCTTCGTAGAAACATGACTTACCCGTAACGCTCCGGTTTGTACATATCCTCGTACAAAATGATAATCCAATGCCAAGTGTTTCATCCGGGAATGAAAGATTGGGTTTGCACTCAGGTAAGTAGCTCCCACATTATCACAATAAACCACAGGAGATGAAGGTAGCTGTATGCCAAGTTCAGTCAAAAGAGAACATACCCATCGAATTTCTGAAGTAGTGTTTGCAACAGCTCTATATTCCGCCTCTGTCGTCGAGCGAGCAACGCCTTTAAGACCATGCGATCGGTGACGACCCCAAGTATAAAATGTATGCATTTGTAGACACAAAATCATCAGTGTCCCCAGCCCAATCCGCATCGGAGAATCCATGTAATGACAGTGGTGTGTGAGCTTTTAGAAAAATCCCGTGAGACATTGTTCCAGCGAGGTACCTGAGCACTCTTTTTGTTGCTTGCCAGTGAATTTCCGTCGGGCAGTGCATAAATTGGGAGAGCCTATTCACCACATACGCTATATCTGGTCGAGTAAATGCCAAGTACTGTAAACTACCAATCACGGATCTATACTCACTGGGGTCGACGAGCGCATTGCCGGATTGAAGAGTTAAGTGCGGCGTTATTGCCATTGGTGTGGAAACTGGCTTAGCATCTAACATCTTCGTCTTCTGTAGCAAATCATGAATATATTTTCGCTGCATTAGGTGTAAACCTTGGGAAGACCTTGTTGCTTCAATACCCAGAAAATAAGTCAGATCAGTAGGTTCCTTCAGAGAGAAACGGCGAGCCAAAGCACCAATGAATTGCTGAATGAGAAGCCCAGTACTGCCTGTGACAATAATGTCATCTACATAAACCAGTATGTATGCCATATCAGAGCCGTGGATGTATACAAACACAGATGTATCAGCCAATGAGTTTAGAAAACCGATGGAACATAGAAACGTTTTCAGCTCTTCATATCATGCCCTTGGAGCCTGTTTCAAACCGTATAACGCTTTCCGTAGACGACAGACATGATGGGGTCGATCTTTGTCTTCAAAGCCAGGTGGTTGTGAGACGTAAACTTCGTCAGTGAGTGTTCCTTGAAGGAATGCGTTATTTACGTCGAGTTGTTTTATGTCCCACGAACGAGCTACTGCAAGTTGAAGCACTGTCCTGATGGTAACCGATTTCACCACCGGGCTAAATGTCTCTGAATAATCAAGACCATATTGTTGATTGAAACCTCTCGCTACCAACTGTGCCTTATACCTGTCAAGATCAATATTGGGTAAATACTTTAGTGTAAAAATCCACTTTGTTGCAATTACATTTTGATTTGGACTTGGTGGAACCAAATCAAATGTATGATTGCGAATTTGGGCATTAAACTCCTCTCCCATGGCCATTCTCCATTTCCGATCTTGCAAGGCTTGAGTTATGGTCGTTGGTATATCTGGTGTGGGTTTGGTGGCGAGGAGGGTGAATTTGGTTTTTGGTTTAGTGATTTGGTTTTTGGCACGGGTTCTCATTGGGTGTGTGTTGACGGGAGCAGGTGGTGATTGAGTTTCTGTTAAAGTCGGGATTGTAGAGGAAGAAGATGGTATGTTGGTGGTGGGATTCGTATTTGGGTTTGGTGTTGGGCTTGGGATTGGATTTGTAGGATTTTGGGCTTGGGTCTCTGCAACACTAACATTAGTTGGGCTTGATAAATTATTTTCTGAGCCCATATCATGTGTGTTTCCACTTTGCAACACATCGAGTCGTCTCTCCGACGAAGACGTTGACGTACCAGTTTCTTGTTGTGGCGGTGAAGGATCTGTGCTCGGGGGCAGAGTCAGCGACGGTGACATCTGTTGATGAGTGGATACGAGTGGCGATGAGGACAGAGGAACAGGTATTCGATTGTGTGGTCTCACAACTTCAGGCGGTTCGGATTCATGTATCTTCGCCGTGGTGTTAGTGGCAAACGGGAACCTCTCTTCCACGAATTGGACATGTCTGGATATATAAATACGGCCAGACACTGGTTCCAAGCAAATGTAAGCACTCTGTGTTAAGGAATATCCCAAAAACACACACGGTTGTGATCAATTCTCCAATTTGTGCTTATTATAAGGTCGCAACCACGGGAAGCATAAGCAACCAAACACCCTGAGCTTGAGGTAGTTTGGAGCCTGTTGAAACAGTCGTGCATATGGAGATTCGTCATTGATCACCGGGCTTGGTAACCGATTAATCAGATATATCACCGTGGCAAAAAGCGTAGGTCCAATAGTGTGGTGGAAGAGAAGCTTGATGAAGGAGAGTTAAACCCGTTTCCACTAAGTGTCGATGCTTCCGCTCGGAGATACCGTTATGTTCTGGCGTGTGTGGAGGAGATGTCAAATGAGATATTCCGTGAGACATCAGAAACGGTCGTAATCCCACATACTCGCCTCCATTATCAGAATATAAAGTTCTAATTTTTCTTTGGAAACGTGTCTCCACCAAGTTTTTAAACGCCATGAATATCTCTCGAACCTGAGATTTCTGCTTCATCGGATAAAACCATGTATATCTCGTATAATGGTCCACAAGAATGAGATAATACTTATAATTGTCGATAGAGACAACAGGCGAAGTCCACACATCCGAATATATGTATTCCAATGGGTTATGAGAGGTGATTGTGTTTGAATAAAAAGGAAGTTTGTGGCTTTTATTAATAAGGCAATGAGAACATGGGTATTGTTTTTGAGAAGAATGAGAAAGCGGTAAAGAAAATTTAGAAATAAGTGTTTGTAAAACTGAAGATGATGGATGGCCAAGCCAGGAATGCCATGATGGAATGGAAGTTTTGGTGTTGGTGAAGCAAAGAGGGAGACAGTGGTGTTTGGTTTGATTGGCCACTCGTATAACTCATCTTTAGTTTTCCCTTGGAGTAATTGGGCCCCTGTGCTGAGATCCTTCACCTGAAAATAAGCCGGAAAGAATTCCACAAAACTCGGTTAGCGTTACAGAGACGGTAAACAGAGATGAGGTTTTTATGAATGTTTGGGACATAAAGGATATCATTTAATTTAAGTAAACGAGAGGGGGTATAGAGGTTTGATGAACCAGTATGCGAGATCGGAATCGTGGAGCCATCAGCTATGGTGACTTCTTCGCCACCATGATAAGGCTGATGTAGAGACAGGTTGGCTAGATCTGTTGTGAGGTGATGCGTGGCACCGCTGTCGAGAATCCAGTTATTTGGATTGTAAGTGTTCGCTGCTACCATGTTCGCTCTAGGCTGCCACGGAGCTGGTGATGGAGAGTAGCTGTTGGTGGCCGGGCTGTTGTACTGGCCGGTAGAGTATTGCAGCTGTGAGCAACGGCGTGCGCTGTGTCCATGGACGCCGCAGATTTGACAACGCCCTTGATATCCACGAGGAGCATGTTGATCCTGTCGCGGCTGGAATTGTTGTTGTTGCCACGTTTGGTTCTGGCGATGATGAGATCGTTGATTACGATTTCCACCATGATGGTTGTTGGACTTGTTTGTGTTGTTGGTGTTGGAGCTGCGGTATTGTGTGACGTTGGCCGAGACTGGAATCGATGGTGAGGGAACCACCATGGACTGTAGTTTTACCTCGTAGTTAATCAGCTTCTCATGAACTTCCGTGAGAGACGGAGGAGCGTCGCGTCCTTCGATTTGATCAATGACTTGTTTGTAATCATCAGTTAGACCACCAAGAATATAATCAATCTGATCCTCGTGTTCCATGGGTTTTCCAAGAAGTGCCAATTGATCAAATCAGGTCGTTAAACCTTGTATGTATTCATTGATTGACTTACTTCCCTTAGTCCACTGTTTGATTTGCTGTCGGAGCTGTTGTTGGTGTCCACGGCTGGGGTTTGCATAAGTAGAAGACAAAGTTGTCCAGATTTCGGCAGATGTCTTCGTTCTCGAGAGGATGGGTTGAAAGGAGATCGAAATTGCACCAAGTAATGCACTGTATATCAGCTTATCCTGGCGCTTCCAGATTGTGTAATCACTGTTGACGGTGACGACACCATTGGTGGTTAACGTCGCTGGTGGGGCAACCACGGATCCGTCGACATAGCCAGCCAGATCGTAACCGTCAAGTAAGGCGTGAACTTGACGATTCCACATCAAATAGTTTGTTGATGTCAACTTGGTAACATTTGACATGTTAACATTTAGGAGAGTTGGAGCCCCAGAGATCGGAATTGTTTCAGAAGAGATGGTCGGTGAAGCCATGACAAACAAGAGAAAGGTTAATTCAAGAAGAAGTAAAAAAATTTGAAAGAAAAGATGGAGGCGGCTGGATTTTTAGGTCTAAGATCTCTGCTCTGATACCATATAGCGTAATAAGGCTGAATGATTCTCATTAGACACACGATGTACACAATATATAGAGATTACATAAGTAGGATTAGGTATAAATGTTTGACTAATCTACCCTCTGTACATATACACATTATATTTAAGTCTTAATTAATCTTACTGTCCAACGGTTAGAGTTCTTGATGTGTTGTAACTTAAGCACTTAGAGTAGGCATAGACTCGTGCTCCTTTTAGTTTTGGCTTATTTGGTGAATTTAAAGAAACAAAAATTATGTGAAGCTGTAACAAAGTCTTTTAATTATATTTTGTACAAATAGATAAATCAACATAACTTTTTGGACTTTCTAGACCATTAATGGAATCTTAGTTAACCACCAAAGCAACCAGTGTGACAGTGTCACTCCGGCTAACCTATGAGGGATGTACAGTGCCGTGCCTAGGATTTTGGAGGCTTTAGGCTAAAATTAAAATGTGGTCCTTTTAATGAAATTATATAAAAAATTAGTAATCAAATGTGTAGTAATATTTTTAAAAAATTTGGTGAAAAAATAGTTATACTTTTATGCGGCTGAGGATCGAACTTGAACAAAATAAAAATATGCACAAGACAAATTAGCCAACTAAGGAAACTATAATTCACTTGTTAAATGTGGCCTCTAAACTTAATAAATAAGATGTGGTCTTAAGCGATTGCCTTTTTCATTTCACTGTAGGCACTGGGGATGTATTTGTATTTAATTTCAAGGCATGCCCAAGTTGCTTGTCCTCCCATCAAGGCACGTAGAATTCTTTTTAGGGGTATGGTTTTTTTTTCCACCCTCGGAATGATATCGAGAGATATTATTTCAGTGTTATTACACCCTGAGACCGCCGAAGAAGTGCCTTGACGACCGCAGCCACTACTTTTGTTTTCCTTTTTCTTGACCTATCTCCATCTTTTTTTCATGCTGGAGACTTACCATTATGAGTAGGTTGGCTCCTGCGATTGTCTTGCTTTCTTTGAAATTTATATTTTGATCAATTGAAAAAAAAAAACCAAAGAGTGAGACGTGATCCACTTGGGATTTGTTTGACCAAGTTGATTTCTATTGGCTAGCCTCGTTGTTAGTCCCTTAGTTTATTGGAGAAGAAGTATTCTAAAGATTGACCACAAAGTGGTTATGATGTTTATGGACATAAACATAATTAAGATGGATTCGTTCAATTTTTTACTTTTTATTTTTATTTTTTGATGTTTTGTTCGCCCTAAACCTATGATGGGCACAACGTTTCTTTTGTTCACACTTATAAAAGGCAAGATTGGGCAAACTCAAAACCCTAATATCGACTTAGAGAACCCCATAAAGCTGTTTTTCTTCTTCTTCCTACGGAGATCAGATTACAAAGAGAGAAATAATGAAGATGTCAGATCTTCCATTGGATTTGGTAGATGAAATACTCTCTCGGATATCAGCCACATCTATGTCTACATGCAAACGATGGAACTTGTTATTCAAAGATCCAGGATTCTCCAAGAAGCATCTTCGTAAAACTCCAAAGCAGTATCGTGTTCTCATGTTGAAGGATTATAAGCTTTATTCAATGAGCCTTGATCACAACGTTTTCCCTTCATCTATAGAGTTTAAATATGCACTAAGCCTAAAGTATTTGCATTATAATTCAGGACAAGTCGATATAGTGCAAGTTTTTCACTGTGATGGTTTGTTGTTATGCATCACCAGTGACAATAGACTAGTGGTTTGGAATCCTCAGGGGAAAGGAGGTGGATACAACACAAGAGTGGTTACGGGAGATACATTAGGTTTGCTCTAGGATACGAAAACAACAACCAATCTTGCCGCAGCTACAAAATCTTGCGGTCTAGCGAAACAAATGGCCAAGTTCGTGGATTTGAAATCTATGAGTTTAGCTCTAATTCATGGAGAGTTGTTAATGCTCCAAATGGCTTCAGAATAGGCATGATATTCTTTGGCGTGTGTTTGAAGGGAAATACTTGGCTTCCTTCTGATTCTGATGATAACAAAGACAAGTACTTACTCAGTTTTGATTTTACAAGAGAGAGATTTAGACGTTTGTGTCTTCCCCAATCTCTGTATCCTGTAAGTTATATGGCTCTATCTTCTGTTAGAGAAGAACAACTCTCACTGATAACTAAGATCAATTATTCAGCAGTTGTGGAGCTGTGGGTGACAAATAAAGTTGATGATACTGAAGCAGAGTTGTCATGGATCAAATCCTTGGCAGTGAACTCTCACAGATATATAGAAAATTTCTTTCTATATAATAGAAGATCGTGCTGTCCATTTATTTTCAGTTATGTTCCAAGTTTGATTCAAATCCCCACCAATGTAGAGACAAAAGCAAAGAAAGAAGAACATTCACAGTTGCTCCTGAGTGCAAATCCCACCTCTTCTTGATTAATTATGTCTATTCAAATGAGGTATGGTCCTCTTTCTTTCTATACCGATCTCTCTCCTCCTCCTTTATTTGATGGCATTGTAATGGGAATTTTAATTTTTTTTTTTTTTTTTTTTGTTTCTTCGTTTTTGCTTTTATAGACAATGTCGTTGTGATTGCTTTCAATGAACCCGCTGAATTTTTTTCTTCACTCCTTGGAATTATTTTGGTTGTGAGTTCTTTGTGTAAAGTCATCATCTAAAGCCTTTGCCTTAACAATGATATTTCTCTGTTTTCAGATTTTGTAAGTATTTTGATTTGACATGTAAATTAAAATGTAACAAAATGATGTATTCGTAAGAAATTAATTTGATGAGACATGTTCATTTGTTTTGAGTTTCCATGTTGTTAAAGATGAAACATGTTCATTAGTCTAAGAGTTAAAACTAAGGGTTAAATCTGCGAGGTTATTGAAGAAATCAAAATCATTTATTAATTTTCGAGAGAATTATTTATGCATGTATGAATTACAAACTTGGCTTTATATTCCAAGAACAGAGAAGATCTCTAGCTAGGATCTCTTCAGTGATGTCTCAATCCGTTTGAGTTCTTTAGCTACTTGGATCATCTTTGGCCTGTCTTCATATCTCTTCTCGCAGCATCTCAAAGCAAGGACAACACACGCTTCCACTTGCAATCTTTCACCACTTGTGATGTCTTTCACCATCATCGTTGGATAAACCGGATCCATTACTTCATCAAGTTGTCCATTCTCATACAAGTCTTTCGTATAACCAAGAATTCCTTCACGCTTGCGATTAGATCCGGTGAAAAAAACCGGTCTACCACTTAGAAGAACCATCAAAAAGACCCCAAAACTATACACATCGGTATATTCCGTTACGGAGCCCGTGACACGGTATAACGGATCTATGAACCCCGATGTTCCCACCACGGGAACAATCGAGCTTTTCGATTTTCCCTCAGGTAACGTTATCGAGAGAGAGAAGCCAGACAGCTTAGCAGTCCAATTCTTGTCCAAGAAAACGTGTGTTGGCTTAACATCTCTATGAACTGTGATCTTAGGGAATGCTGTGTGAAGATAAGCCACCGCATTTGCAATCTCCTTCCCAATCTTTAACCGAACATTCCACGGAAGTAAAGATTCTTCCTCCAAGTTAACCATAACACCTCCTCGCTGATTCAAGACTCCATGTTCTGCGTTTTCAAACACAAGAACAGGATAACAAGACTCCAAACAGTATCCCAACAATTTGAGAAAGTTGCTGTGATTACTCACCCGAGTAGACAAGACGAAGTCATTGTAAACCTCTCCTACTTTGTGTTCTGTACCTTTATCCACGAGGTATCTCTTGATCATGTAGCTTCTGTTTTCGATGATACCTCTGTACCACCACGTGTGGAAACCCTCGAAGGCGACAAAACAGGTGGAATCGAAGTTCTTTGTGGATTTAAGGATCTGATCGAAAGAGAAACTGCGTAGAGGCACGGATTTGCCATTACAATCAGCGATGAGTTCTTGTAACAAGATGCTTCCGTTCTCCAAGAACCAGCTTTTTTCTTGAAAGTCCTTTTCATTGTTTTTCTCAGATCTCAGTTTCTGCTTCAACTTCTTCACCATCGATCCCATTTACGAAATTAAATAACAAATTTCTGCGAAAAGATGTTAACAGTTCCTCCAAAATCAAGAATGACCTGAAGAAAAAAAAAAAGCAATCTTATCTTTCTAAGAGGAAACAAAGTATTATCATTGGTCAAGTTGGAAAAAACTGCACAAATACACGGCCAAGTATTATGAGTGGACGAAGATTAATATCTGATATCAAAATAATCTGATTTCTTATGATAAAAAGTACATCTCAAATTATAATTTTATAGATTATATTTATAGATAGTCAAGTTACTTATCAATTTAAACTTTAAAGTGAAAAAAACTTTAAAGTGAAAAAAAAAAAAACTTTAAAGTGATTTTTTCTTGTAAAATGACCTCAGATTATTACACACGTACACAATTCGCATGTACACAAAAAATACCTCCATTCCTGATGTGGTGTGAAATTTAGAGGTACAATAAAAAAATATCACACATGTACACAATTGACATGAAGAGAAGGTTCAATCAAAAAAACATTTGACGTATATATTTGTTTATGTATATGTATTTCAAAAGTTCTGTACAATGACTTTATAGTTCGGTATTCAAATGAAATCTATGAATTTATTTTTGCTGTTTAAAAAAAAAAAAAAAAAACTCAAGTTACTCATAATATCTGATTGTACATTAACATTTTACCCGAAATCGAGAGAGAAAGATGAAGGTCTTCTCTTTTGTTCATGAACGCCTAAGTAATCGTGTTAATAATTGGTCCGCAAGACTTTTTTCCAAGAGTGGAAAAGAAATTCAGATTAAATTGGTGGCTCAAGCTGTCTCTACTTACGTTATGTCTTGTTTTCTCCTTCCTAAAGGAGTTACAGACAAACTTCAGAGCGCCATTGCCAACTTTTGGTGGAGTTAAAAAAAAACTAGCAACGGGATCCACTGAATTGCTTGGGACAAGGTTTGTACTCCAAAGGATATGGGAGGCCTTAGATTTAGAGATCTAAATGATTTTAATCTAGCCTTACTAGCGAAGCAACTATGGAAACTCATTCAGTACCCTTCATCTCTTCTGGCTCGGGTGCTAAGAGGAAGATATTATCGACAATCAGATCCGCTAGAGGATCAAAATGTCTACTCACCATCCTATGGATGGAGGAGTATGTTGGCCGCAAAACCGTATCTTAAAATTGGACTAAGGAAGACGATAGGGTCGGGGCTAAATACGAGGGCGTGGAGTGAGCCTTGGATCGCCGACGCCAGGCAACCCCCCAGATCGGACTTCAGGACCCAGGAGTGTTAGTTTACTCCTTTATCCGTCAAGATACGAAGCAATGAGATGAGCCTCTTCTAAGAGAATTTTTATGTCCCCGCTGTTGGAATCCTGAAGAATCTATCAACCATCTTTTGTTTTTATGTCCCCCGGCTTTACAAGTCTGGGCGTTATCGGACTTTCCGTCCCTTCCGGGTCTCTTTCCGAATAGCTCTATTTACCAAAATATGAGCTTTCTCTTTTGGAAAACAAAAGAGTTAAGCATGACAGATCCTCAAAAGGATATCTATCCTTGGATCTTGTGATATATTTGGAAAGCGAGGAACGACAAGATCTTCAACGGGAAAGAAATTTCCCCTGTAGATACTTTGATCCACGCCAAGGTTTAAGCAGAAAGTTGGGTGATTGCAAACCAACCGAAAGAAGAAGAAGACGTATCACACGAGGCTCCGCTCACTCCTTTGCTCCTGAGTCCTTTACCCGATACCCAGAGGTTCCCGATTTGTCAGGTTGATGCATCCTAGATAGACATCGGCCTGGTTAGTGGGTTCGGGTGGAGCCTGAAGGAGGAAAGAGGTGGCGAGACTTTTGGCCTTCAGAGCTGTCGTAGAAGCCTATCGGTCTTTCATGCCGAACTGGAGAGCCTATTGTGGGCTATGTCTTGCGTGAAAGATAGACAAATTTTATATGTACATTTTCAAACCGATTGCTTGGATCTGGTAAGCATGTCTGAATTGTCATTGGATTGGCCATCATTCTTATCAGAGTTGGAAGCCTTTCGCAACCTTCGGGAAAGCTTTTTAGATTTCACTCTCACCCATATCCCCAGAATTTCAAATGTCCGAGCGGATAGTTTTGCAAAATGAGCTCGAGCAAGAGGCTGTATTTTCTCCCAAATCATTTATACCGAGCTAGTTGAAGACGGTTTTCGGATCATTCCTTTAACGGGCTGAATGTGATGTAATAGTTGAGTTGTAGATAAAAACAAAAAAATGTCATTTACTTGATGTCCTAAAAAGAAACCAAAAGCTTTTGTTGACAGGCCTGACAAAATGGGCTTGTAAGGCCCAATTGAATAAACTCTCTAACCCTAATACGTGTTCCCGTATAAAAGCCACCTCCATCACCTTCTCTCAGTTTCCTTCCTCAGCTTTAGGGTTTCTCTTCGTTTCGGCTCAGTCCCAGAATCAAGATCACAAGGCGTCGATATGGTACATCCATATCTCCTTTATTCAATTTTAATCTCCATTTTTCAGTTTAGATTGGTATTTTACGAAAATTCTTTACTTTGAGATCGATTCTGATCTTCTTTATTTGAAACAGCCGTCCCACAAGTCGTTCATGATCAAGAAGAAGCTGGGGAAGAAAATGAGGCAGAACAGGCCAATTCCTCACTGGATTCGTCTCCGCACTGACAATACCATCAGGTTCGTCAAATTTATGTTCTTGTTCTTTACTTGATCTATTAGCTGCAGAACTAGTGAGATCTTATTTGGGTTTTGTAATTTCGTTTTCAGGTACAACGCTAAGCGTAGGCACTGGCGCAGAACCAAGCTTGGATTCTAAGAGGTCTACTTTTGGCTTGTTTGTGTAAGCTTTGTTCTTTCAAAGACTTGTTTCAAACTTGTAGTGTTTCTTCTCAGTTTTGGTTGTGACGATTACATTGACACATTTGTGTAAGACGATTTTAATCATTTATCTTCAAATTTCCGTCCAAGAGTACTTAATTGAGTTTATTCACTAATTCAAAGTATTTAGATTTGATCTTTTGGTTATCTTTTCTTGTGGTTTGTTTACAAAATGTTGCTCTCGCCCTCTCGTATAATTCGTAGATTGGTTAATTGAGATTGATCCAATTTGGTATGAATCTCCCTACCTACTTAACACATTATGATCAGTATATGCTGCACTAGTTCATTGATTTGGCAAATGACTTTCAGTTATACATTTTGTGGGTTAATTGCAATGCTCTATTAAGTGTATCTCTATTTTTAGGTAATTTGACTCTGAATAGCTTCCCATTTTTGTTCGTATGAGGAGTATATATACAAATTCTGAATCTATTTGCCTTATACTTGGATTTTCCATACTTTGTGTATGCGATCTTGTTCACTTTTGGTAAATTGATTAATAGATTAAGTATCACTGAGGCTTGAGAAGATACTTGAATATCGTTCTAGCTATCTATCTATCAATTAGCGATAGCATGATCAATATTCACTTGATGGGTAGAATCCGTTATATCTAAATTCTAAATAATCGTTTTAGAGGTTGTTAGGTTTTTCATACTCCAATTGGGTTGATGAGTTTAGTAACACAATGAAAATGGAATTTATGCTTTAATTTTGATACAAAACTTAAACAAGCCGTTGGAACAATTTTGTTTTTGATAAATTAATTACGTTCAATGTAAGCTAAATGCAAACTAGAATTAGCAGCATGAGATTTTTGGTAACGATGATTGTAGTCAAGCTTTTAGAAACCGAACAAGAGATAGTTGCAGGAAAAACAAGAACAAGATACTTTTTTGAGTATTCCGTTATGTTTAATAGACAAGTACAAGAACAGAAATGGAGACTAGCTCAATTATTAACAAATGAAAAAATTGAAACAAACAATAAATCAGAAATGAGAAGACTGAACCGAGCTCATAATACTCCATAAATTTCCGGTTGGAATTCTGGTTCGGTTCGGTCGCTGCAACTCCATCAATTTCACATTTCAATTGACAAATGGATTTATTTGAAATAGTCAAAGTTGTGTTATTTTGGTTTAGTGGGTTTGAAAATTGAAATTACCTCTGCGTCAATTTGTCATTTTGGGGTTTCACCTATATTTTAATTGAAGTGTTGACATTTGTTATTTTTGTCGGCTAAGTGATCTTGTTGTTGCTTCCTTTTCTTGTATTCTGGTTCTAATGCTTACAACATTCTTCGTAAAGAGGATAAAAAGGATGACGTTTTGTTTCTTCTAGTTAATTTGGTTGCTTACATAACATTTGAAAAACACAATAAAAAATTAATAACCAACTTACCAACAACCCACCCAAATGGCATAACAACGGCGAATAAACGCTTCTTAAAATTTATACACAAAAGTTGAACCCTAGACATTACACTCAAGAATGTATAACAAAGGACAAGTCAATCAATAATTAAAAAACCATCATTTGTAGTTGACAAAAATTACCAATTTAGCATCGTTCAAAATCATTGGTTTTGACATTGACAAAAAATACAAAGTTCGCATCATTTAAATCAAACCACTACATATAGATAGTGTCTTTCGGTGTTAGAGTTCCACCATGAACGCTTTCTTCCTTCATTGTCAAACTTTCCCTTCATTACTCACAATATACCCTTGGTGTTATAGTTAAGCATTTCCCTATTTAACCACTAATCCATATTCAACTAAAGAATGTGGAGATTCATTATAGTGTTGTATCTTCTAGCTTTAATCGGAAATGGAACCTCGGGGAGACCGGCGATATGGAGGAAAGATTTTGGACGGTTGCATGGTTTACAGAACCAGCTTCAACGTGGTCTTGTTCCTCCCTCACAACCCTCTTTATGCCACAATAGAGTAAACACTCTTTCTCATCAAGAAGTTTACTCTTCCAAATCTTATGTTCTTTGCCCATGATCATTGCTTATTCAGTTGTTGAGGTATTATGGTTATCCCAACTTTGTTTGTTTTTCTTTTTGTTGTTGAATTATTAGGAGGGTCTGGGCTAAAGTCCGTAATCTCCCAGACCCGATATCACAACATGTAATATTAGTTTCGTCTCAACCGTCACTCGATCCTGTGACCTCTAGGCTTTGTATGTCAAACATAATTTATAGTTGTATCTGTAACATTTTGATCGGACTAATTAATGATCAAGAGTCATATACGGTACTATATGTAAATTTTATTTTATTTTGATCGGCCATAAGATATATGTTTTGGTAAGAAAAAGATATATGTTTTGGAAAGAATTAGCCAACTTTCTGTATTAAGAATAAGTAACATCTTCATTACTGACTAAAAGAAAGCCTTTGGAACACACTTCGAATACTATATGCTATTCTTGAAGATTAAGTTGTTCTTGAACAAAACAATCGTTTGACACATTGAAGAATCTATAAGCCATGAGTAATTATCCCAAAATGATAAAGTTTTAAAATTATGCGTATGAATATTAACGACAAAGGGGAGACTAATTTAGCCTATTCTAATTTTCAATCCGAAAAATGATTATGGGTTTAAGGTCTTAAGCTTTTTCGGTTACCAAAGCAAAAGAACAAAAAAAAGTATGGTGACTATTGTCTAGTTAAATGTATAACCGATTTTTGTGTGATGTTTATTGCTATTTAACGAAGAAATTTTCTTTCGTGAGATGTAAACAAATTTTTGTTTTCGCAGCATGAAAAATGAGAAGAAAATTGGCAGTTCTAATATTTTTTCTTTCCAAAGAATACATAATTGAGTTCCTATTTGAAGAACATCGTTAATTCTTAATTGGAAATGGGTTAATATAATATAACAAGAAAAATGATGGACAATTGCCAAAGATCAAAATAGCATCAGACCGAATGCGATCAGAAGGAAGGAAAGAGTAGATATATTCTAACTGCAAACAAAATTTCTTGAAGAAATAAATCATATTCACTTTCATTGTTTATTGTATTGTAATTTTTTTGTTTTATGTATCCTAATTTTGTGTATCATATGTAATTTGAATATTATTTTAATAAAGATGTAGATGTTAGGAAAAAAAAAAAAGAGAAGATAATGGTTTGGCAGAGTAACAAAGAAGCGAAAAACAATTCATCAAGAAAGTGGACGAATTAGTTAAAGTCAAAGTAAATCATAATCTTAGTTTGGCCTTTTAATAACTTCAATACCCCCAAATAACTAGAATGACATATTGACATCTACTTTCTTCGTTTTTCTTTCTTCTAGATTTGTTACTTGCGGCCAAAATCGCTAGGGTTTATATCTTCTTCTTCTTCTTGCTTTCTAGAGTTTTTTCCTGCTTTATTGCTTTGTGTCCTTTGTCTCCTGAGAGCTCCTCATTTTATAAGCGAGCTCCTCATTTTATAAGCGAGCTCCTCATTTTATAAGCCTTTTTCAAACTTTAAGTCGAATGAGATTAGGATGATGTCTTAGGTCCGAACATTTTCCTTTTTTGGACCTTATGCGGGTTAAACCTTGATAACGTTTATACAAGAAATACAAAAAGAACAAAGTGATTATGTATAAAAATATTAAATCTTTTTCCAAATACCTCTAGTGTGCTTCCTATCTCTTACCATGGAGTCATCAGTCATCTCCCATTACATCCGATTTTCCTTATTTATGTGTTTTTGAGAAATACACAAAAACTGTGTAAATTTGATATTCACTTTGCTTCACAAAAGTATACTTTGACACTTTTACACATATTAAAAAATTATTAAATTTTTTACATTATTAATACATTCAATCATCTGGTTATCAGATGGCTCTGATGGTTAATGTATCTCTTATCAAAATGGTTATATTTTTGTTTTTAAACTTTTTCCTTGGATCGACTAAAGACCCAGAACAGTAAAGGAAAATAGTATGAGTTGAAAACAACAATCTTATCTGAAAACTTTTTTTTTAACATCTGAACTAGGTGATTACCCGTATCATGTATAGAGTAAATATTTATCATAATTCTTTTATTCCAATATATACATAAAATATTTATAAATATAACTAAAAAATGTTAGCTGATATTTATGATTGCATATATATATATATATGTGTTGATTATGTAATTATAAATAATAATTAAAGTTATATTTATTTTGTATTACAATTGCATAATGTTAGATAGTTGTTTGTTTTATAATTAATTTTAATAGTATTTTTTATATGAATAAAATTGTACATTAAATCTAATTTATATGTTATATCTAACTGGTCCATTAAAATTGCACATTAGATAGTTATTAATTTTATAATTAATTTTAATAGTATTTTTAATATGAATAAAATTGCACAGTAAATATACTAAACTGGATTAATATGTTACATCTAACTGGTCCAACATCAGATTAAGACACTTTGGTTTGATATAAAAAATTTTGAATTATAATATATATAAAAAATTAGATTTTTTATTATTAAATAGATGATATGATCTATTTTGTTTTTAAAAAATTAAAAATTAAGATTAAAGAAAAATGTGTATTAAATTTTTATAAATATGTTGATAAGAAATAAAAAGAGAGAGAATATCTTCACAAATTAAATATTTGAGTATTAAATATATAATTGATATAAACTAATCTCTAACCAAATTAATGTTAATGACATATGATGTAATTAATTTAGTAAGTTGAGCCTAATAATTTTCAAAAAATCTATGAGAAGCTCTCCGAGATTGATACATGTAAAATTGTTAATAACACATGACATAAAATTCTTTTTTAAGTATCCTTCTCAAATAATAATAGAAGATTATATAGATTATGAAATATTTACAAAAATAGATGTATTATATCTGATAATTTTATAAATTAATATCACGATAAATTAATAAAATATTATAATCCCGACATTATTAATTTATAAAAAATTTACTGTAATATATTTTTAAAAATATATATTTAGATTTTCAGCACATATAGTATCTAATTAGTTTTTTATTTTATTTTATTCTAATTACTAAAACAATATTTTAATAAAGATTCATTTCTAATTGAATTTGTCTAACAAATTTTCTGGGTTTAGGTCAAGGCGTCAAATTCTCCGAAACGAGATCAAACGTCGCTTGGAGGAAAGCATGGACTAGTGGCTTTCACGTCTTGTCACTTGTGTCTGCTCCGAATATTGTTAGGAGAGACTTACATCTTCACTTAACGAGAATTTTAGACAATAAGCTCAGCAAAAAACTGTTTGTCTGCATCAAAGCTGTCAAAATTCACCGTTATAGGTCTGCAATCAATTAATGCAGGTGGTTAAATGAATATGTTAAAAAAGAAATAAATACTCAAAAATAGCAATGAATATGTTTTGTGAAAACACGAACTTGTCTATCTTCATCCAAGTGTCTAACCATTGAACTTTACTTTGATCTGTTATTGAAAACGGATCGTATGACTTTGGTTTTGCAACCTTCATATTTCTTTTCATCTTTTCACCAGTTTTAAATAACAAGCCATAGTCATTGATTTTCGCATTTGCATTTTCGTCCTTTGTTGGAGTTACACTCAAGATTTTGATTGACGAGTTTGTATCTGTACCGTGCAATGTATCAAAAGAGACTTCCAATCTGTTGTTGTTACCTGAAAGAAAAAAAAAATTCATAAAAATTATTTGTGATACATAAAACAAATTGCGAAATATGAAATCATCAAGCTAAAAACGTGTTTATCTTCCTTGTCTTAGAGAGAATATCTCTATATATTCGATTAGGAAATATTACAATTCTGATATATGTAAATCTCCTTAGCACTGAATCTTGTACACTATATACTCTTCTACTCATCAATGGAGTATATACAATTCAAAGATTCTACATGGTATCAGAACTCTTACGATCAAAAACACAAAAACCCTAATTTTTTTTCTTTCTTTCACAAAGAGTTCGAAGTCTCCCTCCTCACACATAAAACCATGGGTGACCAAACTCCAACATCGTCCACCACCTCAGAGCAAGTCCCTAGAACATCAAAAACGCCACCGTCTCCTTAATCTCGATGAACATGTCGAACATCACAAAGTTGACCCCAGCCAACTACCTCACATGGCGTCTCCAGATCGAAGCTCTGCTTGAAGCACTTGAGCTTCAAGGCTTCATCACCAACACTGATCAAGCTCCACCAGCCCAGATTACCTCTGACAATACAACAACTGCTAACCCTAAGTTCACGTATTGGACAAGGCAAGATCGCCTTCTATACAATGCAATTCTCGGTACACTGTCTCTTCAGGTCCAACCTATTGTCTCCAGAACCACCAACACACGCGAGATCTGGACAACACTTTCCAAAACCTATGGCAATCCTTCCGGGGGGCACATCAAGCAAATCCACCAACAACTTAAGAATACTTCGAAAGGAAGTCTCTCGGTCCATGCTACATGAGAACCATGCTTAACAAAGCCGATCAACTTGCACTCTTGGGTTCTCCTCCGTTTTCACCTTTTTAAACTTTTTTTCACTTTGCTTGATTTTTCTAAGAGTTAATTGACTCAATACCAACGGTTGACTGAAAATTTAGGTATGTAGGAAATTTTTTTAAAAAAATTAATAAAATAGAAAAGAGAAAACAAATTTATTCCAGAAAACATTTTCCCCGTTTAAATAATTACAAAGAATGTCATTGGTTTAGAAACTGATTTTTCGACAGAATAAATCGGTGACACTGTTCATCATATGATCGGTGCTACTATTCATCTGATTAGAAAACAACTATTTCTTATCAAAAGCGTGTTGTTAACATGCCAACAATAATTATATTAACATATTAACAATAATTACACGTTATATACTATCATTAACATACTTAACATGATAACAATTTTCTTGCATGTTATATATGTTAACGTGATAACAATAATGTCTGATTTTCATAACGTGCTAACAATAACATCCGATAATTATAACGTGATAACAAGAATATTTGATACTTATAACAAGTTAACATATAGTAAAACTGAATATTATTTGTGTTAACTTTGTAATGATAACTATGTTAAGATAATATTTATGTTAATTTTCAATTTATATAATATATTTACTAATAATAATTGCAAAGTTAACATGATAACATTGTTAGAGGCATTAGCAGCACATGGAGATGAATGTGCTAAAGAGATTCGTGAAAAGATGAGACTTGTGGTACCCTTTTTTGTGTTTTGTTGATTGTTCCAATCTTAAAGTTTGTAATGACTCCTCCGGTGGTATCCATTTTTGTTTGTCATGGAGAAAAAATTTAGAAAAAAGAGAAAGATAGATATAAAGAAATGAGTTTTGAGTAAATTTATGTCTTAAAACACTGTAGAAAAAGGTGTCAGAAAGATGTCACCTAATTTTGATATTATCTTTAGTCATTTAGTGGTAATACTCTTTTTGTAAAGTCTTCAAGTTTTTATCAAGTCTTTTTAGCTTAGCTTTCACATCCAAAAGCTCTGAACTAAGCTTCGCAAAGCCATTGTTCAAACTTTCTTCAAATTCTATCATACACGCTTGAAACTAGTCTTTCGATAAAAAAATCCACGCATGCGATAACACTTTTTTTCATTGTTTTTTTGTTCGGATGTGTTTGAATCTGTCTTTTTGTTTCCATCACTTTCTTTTTGAAATTTGTATTCCATCTCTAACAAAACATATGAAAGAGAAGAAAAAAAAAATCAAGTATGTGGTAACTTTCAATAAGCAAATCATCCATTGCAAGAAAATAAAGTATACAAATTGTTGATGAATCATAAATCTAATAAACAAATCGACGATCAAGGTAAATAAATAAGAGATGACCTCAAGTCAACGACCAAAGTGAATATATAAGAGACAATTACAAATCGATGTACCATTGTTGATTCATCATAAATTTCATAAACAAATCAACGAGCAAAATGAATATATAAGAGATGATCTTAAGTCTACGACCAAAGTGAATATATAAGAGATGAACACAAATTGACGTATCATTGCTGTGTTAGTTCTTCTCTATTTTTTTTTTTAAAACGTAACATGTTTATTTATAGAGCATAATAAAAAATTTTCTGTGTCGAGTTAAATTTTTTTTTGTGTGTGTTGAGATAAAGTTTAAATTTTTAAAAAACTTATCCAATAATACATTTAATAATATGAAGTAATGAGATATCTTTATCTCAAATAAAAATTAATAATAATATTAACTATTTAATTTTAATTTTAATTTTATAGATTATGTTATTCCTAATTAAATTTGAGTTTATTACCAGTAGATGTACCTTTTGAAAGTATAATGTCCAAAACAAGTACTTTTAAGTTTTAACTAGATTTAGACCCATGCTGTGCACGGGAAGTTTTTTTTTTAAAAAGATTTCAAGTTTGGAGAGCATATACAATTAAAATTTTTATTTGTGTGTATGTTAATAGTTAGGTTATAAGAATGATTTTATATATCTGTCGCATTACTTGAATGTATATTAACTTGGTATAGTTTTGGTTATTTATAATTCAGGATAATATTATTTAAATTTTCAATGTTGTCTACATAATATAAACATATATAGTATTAGACGAATATATATACATATATCTATCGTAATGAGCAAACAGCTATAGAGAATAATGAAAGCAATTTATCTTATTAATAAATCATGAATTTGACGTAATTTCATAGAATTCAAACGTTGACTACTTCATTTGGTCACCTTTGTAGCTAAACGACATGAATAGTTGAACCTCCAACCATAATTAAGTACTATATCCTTAGTCTTTAACCTCAATGTCATTGTTCTCCGTCTTATTGGATTTGAAGTACCTAAATAGTTATATACAGATATGTTATTACTGGCATTTAGTAAAATATCAAATATTTATATAGTACTTACTTATCTTTGAACTTGTCAACTTCAACAATATGGGGATCAAAAAGAAACCTTGACATTCCTCTTGCATCAGAAACAGTCAATGTCCCTAAAACATATATTTAAGATATACTTAATATTTGATTAAACCATAATAACTACTGTTATCATGATTAAATGTTAATAAATTAGTTAGAACAAACCATTGTTGTAAGTTATACGCCAGTCTGTCAATACACATGTTATATTAGAATCACAGGCAGACCACCATTGTGATTGGAAATCATCAGCCAAGTTACCATAAGCAACACAACTAATTTCAACATTCCTACAATTTATTAACAAAATATATTGTTATCTTAATAACATATAACTAAATGGGTAACGATTCAAATACTTATTTGATATTTCTCAACGTAAATCGTAGTCGACTATAGTATCTACGAAAATCACAATCTAGTCCGTAATCCTTAATCCTTGTAAGTCGTCCAACGTGGACAACAACATCAAGTAGATCTAGTATCACATAAAGCATCAAAAGATGTTTAAAATAATTTAAATTGAAATTCAATGATAATTATATAAGACAAATATGAAATACCAATAGGATACTTATGATCAATAGTCCCATCCAAAATATCCTCAAACTCTGAGAAAGACATAAATTGAGTATCGGTGGGGATTTCATATAGCCTTTTGACAGTAGTATTCTGAAGTAGAAAAATCCTCCATTTATGATGAGTTGTTTTCTGAAACCAAAATGAATCATTTACAACAAAATCATGTAGAGTATTCCACTGTCCTTCTTGCAAAGCTTGATCATAATACGAAACCAACACAGGATTAGTCATCGAAGCTTGAATCTTGCATCCCTGTGATAATTTCAGTATCAATATATTAAGATGTTTCTGAAAAATAATACTACTATGAAGTAAATAATAATAACTTACTTCTTCATCCACCAGAATAAATTCCAAACCTTCAATTCCTTGTGGACCAAGAGTTTCCCATTTTTTAAAACCAATATTTTGATTTTCCAGTCCGATCTCCATGAATGCAAATCAGAAACTCGGTGATAGAGTTCCATGGTTAAAGGGTATGATGTGGTATCTAGGTTTTATACAACTGCAAGATCCAGTATATATAGGAGGCTTTAGGTTTATAGTAATACAGTAAGATTAATATGTCTAATAGAAACCGAATATCTCGCATGGATATTTTCTAAGATCAGGAAACTATATTTATCGTTTGAAATTTAGAAACTAAATATCCATTAATAAATTCAGATATATTATTTTTGATTATAGCTAAGTGATTTTTATTTATTGATGATACGATAGTACTATTTATATAGAAGTACAACGATATATATAAACTGTGTAATATAATAGAAAAACTTGTTTAAGTTGGTTGCATGTTAAGGATTGTTAATACATGTCTATTTAAAATTCCTACTACTCATTAGCGAATAAAAAGGCAAAATATATGACTAACAAATAATGCTAAAAATTAATAAACTAATAATACACTTTATTGAAATCAGATTAAATATGGTAGGAAGAGAAACAAATTGTTTATTAAAACAAACTTAGGAGAAGACCACTCATAACAAAATTTAAAATAGAATATAAAATATAAGATAGCATAACATAAGTCCTAATCCTTTCTTCCTTGAGAACTTGAAGCACTCACGTACACTTCCGTTATCTTCTTTGCAAGCCTGAGAAGAATATTTTCATGTAGTTAGTCAGTAAAAGAAAAATCATAATCTAAAACTATTTAATGTTAATAACGTTTATTATTTGATCCCAAAGCTTTTGACTTCATCCAATGGCGGGGCAATAGCAAAACGTGAAAGCGATCCCTCCTTGTAATTTTCAATTGTCATTTCATCTAATATATAAATAAGATAAGGTCATCAAGTTTTGACTGTGTATAAAGTTGTCTTATAAATATGAAAATCATATAAACGCACCAATGTTTTTCTTAACCAACCAATCAGTTAAGACACAAATAGCAAATGGACTCTTCCCTACAAGACCTTTGCATTTCCCTTCTATCTCGTAAGCCAAGTCATCATGTGCAACACAGTTAAGAGTACAATTCCTACACATTATAATTATTATGATTATATTGTATCTCAAATAATGATATAAAAACATGAAACCATTATATTACTTACTCCAGATCTTTAATTCAGAATCTCAGTGTTGGAACACTTTTGTCATCGGGATAAACAACAGTTACCATATTTTCGACATGATCCAGAACACCAACAAATCTGGATTAAAAAATATTGTAGTACAACAACTGATCAATATTACACAATCAATCATACAATACTATAATCGATAACACTAACATAGTTAAATACATAATTAATAAAGATAAATGTTAATACTTACCAACTGGGTAAAAGTGGCTGTAAGGCTTATTGTAAACACGGCTGAAATCAACAAAACGAAGGAAAGGATCTCCAGTCAAAGGTCGGATGGAACTGACCTTAGTTTCACCATCTAAAATTATTTGCTTAACATGTCTTGTAGTCCGTTCTTCCCACTTAGAAGGAATTAGTTTGAATTTGCATAACTGCACCCAATTTCCTTCTTGCAAAACGTATTCGAAATATGATAGATTGAGGTTACCAACGTAGGCAGAAATTCTGCAACCCTGTTAGGGTAATTGATATAAAACATTAGTAGCAAAACGATATGAAGTACTAATAATATAAAACATTGATAGAGATGAGTATCAAACTTACATTCTCATCAACCAAATATGAAATTCATCACACGAAGACCGTCAGCATCAAAGGCCCCCCATCTCTTTAAAATCTTCACCTTAATTGTCCAACCATCCTCCCAAGCTTGTAACTCATGCACCATTTGGTATTCAAGCATTTTTTTGAGTTTCCGATTAAAGATGTATAAAACGGTTTGCAGCAAAGGTTTATATAGGAGTATGTTAGTAAATTAAGGATATGACGTCCCAAAATTATTTGCGTATATACGAAGAATTTTAAAAAAATTTGCAACAGTCAGTGATTTTAGAAATATGTATCTTGTTAGTTATATTTTAGATGGCATAAATAACGATTATCTATATTGTTTCTGAATATTTCCATAGTTTGGTTGAAGTTGTTACGATACATTTAACAGGTTATAGAATTAAATATTAACGTATATTTTGTGCAACTTCAAATAAGTAATATGACAAATATATGGAAGTCGTATTCGTAATCTTTTTTAAAAATGATTTGTTACGTATATATTCATTATATGTGTTATCTCGCGTAACTAAGGAAAGATAATTATAGAATATGCAATCAAATATTAACAATGATTAATTTAAGGAATGCTGAACCCTAAACATAAAGTTTCTAATAATATTGCTATCATATATAAATTCTTCCGGAAATCTAGTCATTATATTTTCCAAATCCTGAAATATAAGGAGACAAAGAATTGGACATATAGCAAATAAGAACAAATAAGAACAAATATCTCCATTAATTATTTAGCAAAATAATTTAATATACATCCATTATTAACTAATTTATTTATTATTTTTTGTGGTTACATCGTTAGTACTAAAATAAAATTAAATTACAAAGTTGTTAATTAAGTAAATTTAAAAATGAACGATAGTATTCGTTTTATAAGATCATTTAGTTCGCATAAATTGTAATCTTTTGAAAATTATAATAATCATGATAACATAAAATATATTTAATATAGTTAAAATAAAAAGGTAATTGTTCAGTGTGTGATACTGATAAAATAACAATGTAAACAGATTTAAGTTAATTAGTTTCATTTGTTTAAGTTAAATAAATGTAAACAGGTTTAAGTTAAATAACAATCATGATAACTAATTGTTTAAGTTAATTAGTTTCATTTGTTTAGTATAATTTAAAATCTGATTAAAACATGCAACAATTATTTGAAAATAAAATAGATTTCAAAACATAAATTAAAAAGATAACAGCAAATATTTAAAATTAAACAAAATCCGAAATAAATTAAAGTCTTAACATGCAATAACATAGGAGGACATCACTCCTTTAGATTAAAGTCTTAAAAAAAAGATAGATATTAAGATAAGATTGAGATGGGCCGAACTAAGCATTTCTTGATCCAGAAGATGAAACATTGTGGGCTGAATCCCTCACCTTTACCCACATCCTGAAAAAAAAAGATAAATAAAACATAACTAAGTATAAGTATATCAATCAAACGATTTATACATGTAATAAGTAAACAAAAAAAATTATTACTTAGCCCGTAGATTGTAAACTTCATCGAGTGGTGGATGAACCAAGAAACGTGATAGCTTTCCTCCTTCATAATCATTGATAGTAATTTCATCTATATAAACAAAAATTCATAATATTACAATTATATCCAATCCATTATAATATATGGTACAAAAACAAAGCTAACTATATGATATTACTTACTTAAGCTTTTCTTCACCATCCAATCAGTCAATGCACATATGGGAGTTGGTCCATTCAGTACCTCACCGTTAGATTTTTCCTTTATATAATAGGCCAAATCACCATGTGCAACACACTTAAGTGTATTACCCCTAAAAATGGAAAAAAATTAATACTAAAAGACATTTAAATAAAAAAAAAATTTAACTTAAGAATGTCATTACTCGATATCAGTGATACGAAAATGCAGAGTTGAAACCGTTTTCCCATCGTTACCAACATCTTTAACAATATCTCCGATATTCTTGTCGAAAACACCAAGCAAATCTGTATTTTAAACAGATAAATTATTGCATGTCCATTTTTACTTAACATAAACCTTTTACGCATACATGCAAACCACTATGAAAATATTGCATATTATAAAAATTACAAATAATAGTAAAAGAGACTAACCGATCGGATAATAGTGAGAATAAGGACGGTTGAGAACACTCGCAAAATCAACGAAACTGATGAAAGGATCGTCCGTTAATGGTCTGATAGAATTCACCTTTGTTTTCTGAGAGAGGATGATTTTGTAATCATGTTTAGTGGATCTATCATTCCACCCGGAATTAGCTAAGCCAAACTGGGAAATCCGAACCCAAACTCCTTCTTGAAAGACATGTTGAAAATATGAGAGTTGCGTTTCATCAACAGTAGCAGCAACTCGAGATCCCTAGGGTAAAAAAATAAAAATTTAAAAATACACAACAAAAAGACTTTGCAAAAATAAATAACTTATTTTTGAAAACACAAAACTTACATTTTCATCAACCAGGATGAAATACATCCCATCCTTTCTGTTTGAATCAACAGTCTCCCAACGCTTGAGAACTTTCACTTTGATGGTTTGCTTGTATTCCTCCCATGGTGTTAAATCACTAACCATTTGATATTCGGCCATCTTTTTTACTCAGAGATATTGATGTTAAATTTCTAGGTTTTCTCTTTGTGAAGGATGAAGTTATGGAAGAACAAAGTTCCTTATATATATATAAGACATAGACGGTTAACTACTCTAAAGTCGCGATTGTTTGTAAACATTTAAGTGTAGTAAATACAAAAATAGTTCATTTAATTTGTTAAAAAAGGAATAAGTTCACCAAATATATTTCAATCGGTGTAAGATGTCAGTAGATGTCTTTGTTTATATTCCGAGTGCATAAAAAGGAAGTTACAGATGTAAAGATATAAGTATACTTCTATCAAATCACATGAATATTTATGCAAACTTTCAACTACTATATTTATTCATGTTTGTACACTTCATAAACTATATGTTGCGAATCCAAGGGATATAAAATTATAAATGTGGCGAATATTTTTATTTCCTACAATACTTATAAACCATATACTATAGTATTAGTAATTAATATATTATAAATTTAAAAGGAAGATGTCATTACTGTATAAAATATACATAGATATGAACTTTTAAAAGTGATATTTATGTTTGTAAAGTTTCCTCAATCTAAATATATACATGCAAAAATATATATGTATGAAAATAGCACTTAATAAAAGCTGCAATCAGATATCGATCAAACCAATTCAATATCTTTACTTTCCATGCACAGGTCATAAATTTAAGTATTCAGCAACAAACCAACTACCAAACGATATTAAAGTAGTTGTTACTAAATTTTTAACATAGAAACTTTGACTTAAAATTTTCTATGCGTGATTTTGCGTTCTTGATTTTTCCAAACATTATAATACGAATACATATGCAATTACGACTCTATAGTTAGTGTAACTGAACTTTAAACCAGTATATTTAAGATTCAATATCATATTTGAAAACATGTAGTAATAAAAATTCACACATTATAAACATAATAGATAAAATATGGTTACTACATATTTCATAGTAAAGTCATAAAAAGTAAGAATCTCCAATATTTAAAACATCACATAATATTCATTGTAGATAAAAACATAGAAACCAATACCATAATTCAAAAGTATAGAATTATACAAAGATAATAAATTTTGAATTCAATCAGTCTCTACTCTTCACGGAAGATGGACTTGCCTCATCATCATTACTACCCAAATCAATGACATTGGTAGGTTTATTTTGGTTATTCCAAAACCTGCAGATAAATAAATTCATGTAAGCAGTTATTCAAAAAGCTACATATTTTATTAAATTATAATGTGACTGCCTATAACAATTTACCTTCTAACCAAAGTTTTAGCTTTTGGACAGTCAGGATGAAACTCGATTCTAGAAATCCCTCCTCTAGACCGAAGATAGTATCCATCTAGTAAAATAATAGAATTGTTATTTTCATATACAAAGCTATACAACATTAAATAATTAATCAATATTATTGGTATACAAAAACTAACATTCTTCTTGTTTAACAGACCAGTCGGTTAACATAACATCAAATGGTAATTGTTCCTCACTGAAAATATTTTCATTAAAATCAAGTGCAAGTGGTCCTAATGCAACACACGATAACAATAACCCCCTACATATAAATTTCAAATTTTAATATTAACAAATAAACAGAATATTTAATCAGATAGAGAAAATGGTAAAAATGAAAAAGAAAAAATTGAGCTTACTTGTAATCCTTCAATGTGAATGATATACTGGTAGTCTTCTTATCATGTCTCTCAGGGTAGGAATCATCATTTACAGTGACCAGAGGATCAATACTGATAACAAAACCGTGAATATCTGAAAAAGAAAATTTTCAAAGTGCAAACAACACATTCCAACCAATTGAAATTTATAAATAAATGAAACTTTAGTCTAAAATAAGATTACTAAGTAAAGGCATAAATATACCGATAGGAAGACCAGACTCTGTTTTATCACCATGCACATCAGAAAATGAAACAAAATCTTGTACAATTTCAACATCGATAGGATCTATGTCTTCTACTTCTGTGTTATTTAGAAACCTGATACAACTACCAATAGGAGAATTTGGTTCGTCCGATGTATCATCAAAGACCACAAATTCAGAAAAACATTTCCATTCACCCTCTTCAATTGTCTTGTCGAATGATTTAATTAAATCGGTAATATAGAGATAAGCTTGAATAGTTTCACCCTGTATGTATTAGTAATTTATATAATACAAAAACCTGGTTAAATATAGTATAACAAAAAGTTTAAAACATAAGTGAATAAATACAAACTAAATACCTCTTCATCCATCAACAGAAACTGTAACGATGAACGTTCTCTTGGATATTTTACATGTCATTTCTTCAAAACTTTGCATCTTATAGTCCAATTTTTTTGGTCACAATGCAGATCTGAAATTAGGTCATAGTCTTCCATTGAAGGATATGCGAGAGAGCTTTTTTGGTTCTAGAAAATAGTAACTGAAAGTTTGAAAAAATGGGTAATGAGATCTCTCTTATCTAGGAAACAATAATGTCTTCAGATTTCTTTTCAAATTTATGATATATTATTTTATTCAAAATATCCAAATATGTCATCGATTTAAACAGTATATTTTATCATATCGAAAAAGGAACTTACACAGCCACTCAATATATGTATTGAAAACATAAAAGGAAAACAGTTTTATGTCATTGTATTTTCTAATCAATTATAAAGCAGCAGAGAATATTTGATCTTGTTCAAATATATACATAAGTGTTACAATGTTACAAAAGGAAAAAGCATCATCGATTATATAAAGAATATATATCACGCTTGAATAATGTAAATCTGATTATCGAAATGTCTATATTTTGGTAATTGCATAGTTTGGAGATTATTATAAAACATGCGTAATATTAAAAATAGAAAAGTTACTTATGTCAAACAAAACTTAATTTATTATCCTCCTCACAAATTGGAAATTTAATAAAGAACAATATAATAGTCTAAAAAATTTTAAAGTGCTTATGGGAAATAATAGGTTGATTTGTGCTTGTGCTCGAATATAACCACTTGCAGTTATTATAAATGCTGTCAAATGAAAAAACAATAGTGAGTAAGCAAAAAATTATTGAGTTTGAAACAATATAAAATTTCTATTATAATAACTGAATACACAGAATACTTACTATCATTACTAATGGTAGATACATCTAATTCCTTGGAGACTGGTTTTACAAACTGCATCAATAGAGTTCTGATATTTCATTAACATGCATGGTATGAAACAATAGTATTAAATAAATATAATTTAAATACCTTCGACATTTTCTGATAGGAGTGATAATTGTAGAAATTATGAACTGAATATTGAAAATGGATGTTGTGTTAATGTATTCAGCATTAACGGGAATAAGAGTGAACTCTTCAATTACAAACCATGAGTTTTCTACAATACTATTCTCAAAGAATTGCATGTATTTTCTGTAAACTGTAGCACAAATTGTATGACCCTGTAAAATGAAGAAAAGTACAAGTTTTTGAAAGTATTCATTATGTAAAAAACAGAAATTGAATGTAATGAATTCTACACTTTACCTCTTCGTCATATAGTTTCATATTAAGAGTAGTTCCTCGATGTGGAGTATATTGTTTCCACTTCTTAGTAATTTTAACCCTAATTTTCTAATCAGTAGTAGACGGATTTAAATCAGATATAGAATCGTAAGTAGAAATCATGACGGTATTATATATCAAAGTTCTTGCAAATGGCTGACAAATTTTACACAACAGAATATTTATATAAGGGATAACTTCTTTGATAGGGTATTCAAGTAAATAATATCTAATATGTATAAGGGAAACTAACTAATAGAGATATATTCGGGATATACATAGTCGATATCTTCGTGCAATATATATTGAAATCTAAAATAACCATAAATATAATTCAAAAATGTTTTTAATAATTCATATTAATTAATTAACATAATATAAACCGTTTTTAATTAATGTTTAAATAATGTACTTGACTAACTTTGATTAATTTATGTTTGTTTACATATGAGGCTGATATGAAGTGATCAGGATATTAGTCTGTCAAAAACTCAATTACATATAACGTAAATAAGTAACCTACGACTATATAAACAAATTATACGACGATATATATCAAAGTAACATATGAGCTGTGTGAAAAAAATCATACATCCAAATTGAGTAACCAATACAACATAAGTGAATGTATTAGGGGGAATAGTATATAAATATCAAATAATAGACCAAATTGCTGACAACAAAACATATCAGGATCATTTGCACCAACACGACATCAATAGCTTTACTTGCAACTTCCTGAATACATTACAAATCCATCATACACGTTAATTAAAAAATCATACTAAGCAAATGTAGATAGTGTTCAAGTTATAACTTACCAGTAATGTTGAAATTATATCTTCAGGAACACTTTTTTGAATACAACGTTCATTGTTTGTTTCTGAGGTTTACCATCTTTGTCAATAATAAGCACCTTTAACCCATCCTTTGATTTTACTCTAGATAGAGCAACATATAACTGGCCATGAGAGAAAACAGACTTTGGCAGATATAAACCGACGCTTGAAAGTGTCTGACCCTGACTTTTATTTATGGTCATAGCAAAGGCAACAGCCAAAGGAAATTGTCTTCTTCGCATTCTGAATGGAAATTTTCCTTCAGGAGGTGCGACATTCAACCTTGGAATGTAAACTTTCTGACCATGAGTGTCACCAGTTAAAACAATAGCTTCGATGATATGATCAGCTAATTGGGTGATTTGTAGCCTTGTACCATTGCACAAACCAGCCTTTGGATCTATATTCCTTAATAGCATAACTGGTGTTCCTACTCTTAATCTCAAAGAATAATTAGGAAGACCAGACAACTTTATATTATTCAAAAAGTCAGGAGTATATACTCTGCTATCCTGGTTAGATGTATCAGATGGATCTATAGAATCAGAACTTAGATAAGTCTTCTCCTCACCTTGATAATAAAAAAATTATAGATATATCAGTATAGTATATAAATATGATAAAAAAACTTAAAAACTAAATGAATTAAACGATAAACAATGGTAATTGTGTTTACCTGTCAACATAGAAAGCATGTAATCGTTGATGAGGCAAACATCGTCATTAGTTGGACATAAAATAGCCCTTTCTTCGTAAAAGTGAGGATCGGATTGCTCTTCAAAACTTAAACCATAAACTTCCTGGACAATAGATTGAATGGGATCATCACATTCTTTTATTAGAAGCTCATCAGGAATGTCGATCATAACTTCTCCGGTGTTTGGTAGATTAATTTTACCATCCCCAACTTTAAGAATCCATTCTGAAAATGATTTGATTTCCACTGCTACGCTTTCATCAAGATTAGCCAAAAGCCTCATGTTTTTTGTAAGCTTGAGCACCTTACAATCATCCCATAAATATGACAAATTAATAGAAGCCATAACAATGTCTTCCCTTCCTCCACCACTGATAACTGGCAAAATTTGTCTAAAATCACCACCAAACACAACAAATTTTCCTCCAAATGGTTTATCCTTATGACGCTTAATAATCTCACGCATAGTACAATCCAAACTTTCAAAACAATATCTACTCATCATAGGTGCCTCGTCCCATATGATAAGAGATGACTCAGCAACCAAATTTCCTAAGTCTGTTCCAGGTTGAATATTGCAAGTAGTGTCATCATCTGGGTTTATTGGTATACCAAAACGGGAATGTGCGGTTCTACCACCAGGCAATAACAAAGATGCTATTCCACTAATTGCAACATTCAAAACGATTTCACCTCTAGCACGAACAGCAGCGGATAGTAGTTTCCATAAATGAGTTTTTCCAGTACCACCAAACCCATATAAGAAAAATACTCTTCCTTTATCTTCTGTGACAGCTTCCATGATCTCTTTGTAGACATTCATCTGCTCGTCAGTTAAACCAGGAACCATCACTACAAGAAAAACATCATTTTACGACGGCCAAAATGGTCGTTATTTCGTCGTAATAAGGCTATTACGACGAACTACCGATGATTACGAAATCGTCGTAAAGTCATCGTCGTAATAGACAAATCGTCGTAAAATCGTCGTATAATATACGACGGTTTCGTTTCGTCGTAACATCGAGGGAAACAAAATCGTCGTAAATGCGTCGTACAGTTTACGACAATTTTACATCGAATTGCGTCGACTTGGTCTTCGCCTGGACCGTCGTTAAGTGGTCGTTTATGGTCGACGTAAGATCGTCATAAAATGTACGACGCAAAAATCGTCGTAAATCAATCGTAAAGTATTTAATCATTTCGTCGTAAAATCGTCGTAAATCACGGACGTATAATCGTCGTATTTGTGGTCGTACATTTTGGTCGTAAATTCATCGTAATATTACGACGAATTTACGACGGTTTAAATAAAGATATTACGACGATTATACGACGTTTAATATAATTGAAAATTAAAAAAAAATAATTCGAATTAAAATTTAAATTAAAAAAATAATTTAAAATTTAAAATTTATTAAAATTTCAAATTAAAATTTCAAATTAAAATTAATTGTAATTTACAAAAAAACCCTACAGCTCTAAATCTAAATCTAAATCTATATCGTCGATCCCGTCACCGGCCTGCTCCCCATCGTCCTGGACGTGTTCCTTGCCGGGTCTTCGATTTGATGCTTCCGCCGGCGCCTGATCTCCGGCTCTAGGAGGCTCAATCCCGAGAGATCGAAACATCTCCTCGTCCGTCTACACCGGCGGTTGCGTCCTAGTGGATGACCCGGCGGCAGACGATCCGACAACCCCATCAGCCCGCAGCTTGTCCAACTGCGCCATGAGCACCGGGTTGTCGGCTCCCATGATCTCGAAGAGACCGTAGAGCTGGTCGATCCTCGTCTCGTAACGGGTCCGCATCTGATCGATCTCCTGGCGGATAATCGGATCCGGGACCCGGACGTGACCAGTCGCCGTAGCTCTCGGGGTATCACGGATGGACCCCATCCCTAATACTCGCCCCTTTTTCTTTGGGGCAACCTACAAATATTTAAAAACATTATGGTTAGAAATTCAATTTAAAACTAAAGTTACATTAATTAAATATAGTAATTAAATTTACCTCTTCAAAAATCTGGTCCATCTCCGCCACCGTCAGAGCCGGGGTCGATTGGACCGAGCTACCTCCGGGAGACGTTTGACGCGCCTGCTGAGTCAGCTGCGTCTGTCGCTCCTCGATCACCGCACAGGCGGCGTTGTAGATCTCCTCCGCCCGAGGATCCGTGAATCGCCGTTCCACTTCTTATGCGTCTCGGCAAAAACCTTTGTCATCGGAGGAAGTTCTCCTCCGTTATCTTCGACCTACAAAATCAAAATGAAAAAATTAGTATCGACAAATAAGGGTTAATTATTTGAAAACAAAAAAAATCAGTAATTTTAATTTACTTACCATCATAAGCCATCTTCCGGCAAAAAGAATCTGGCCGGAAGTGTGCGAAACGTTCTTACGATCTCCCGCATCGTCAGTAGCGTTCCTGAAAAATATTTTCATAAGAATATATTATAAGAATTAAAGAAAACAAATAATGTAAATATTAATGGAATTAACTACTTACCTAGATCCGGAACACTTGGCGGCCGTAGTCTGGTTGTGCGGATCCAACCAGTACTGGACAAGGCCCCGCCAGACGGAATTGGCCGTAGGCGCTGGCTTGGCCTTGTCGCCGTCAACCTCCCACTTCCGTTTCCAGCCGGAAACGGTGTTGTTGAGGCGGAATTTGACCTTCTCCTTGAAGGCCGTCTCCACACGTCCGTGTGCGGATGTTTTCCAATGCCAGTTTTGCTAGGAACAAAAAAAAGTTAGTAATTATTGTAAAAAGTTATAATTAAAAATTAAAATTAAACAAAATTGTAAATTACTTACCGCAAAACACTTGAACCAAGTGTCAAGTGTGGTCTGATCCAGCTTCTTCCAGCTGGTATGGGGTTGTACGAAAAACCCCTTGATGATATCCGCAACGTTACGACCGACTGCATTGTCGGTCGTAAACCTAGTCAAATAGAAAGAGAAAAATAAATTAATTTCAAATATATAAGAATAAATATTAATTAATTTAAAAATATTGTAGGAAAAAAATTACGTAACAAAATGTTCCCGGGGCTCGATCCGGGTCGAGTTTGTTCATGGTCTCACGACCCGGCTGTGCCAGAAGATCCTGTACCATAAACTGGGCATACGGTACAGGCGGGATCGGATCAGCTTCAGGATCGACCGGTGCGGGAGCCGCTGGTTCGGCTGGTGGTGGTGGAGGCGGTGCCGGCTGCAGTACAACGACCGGTTGGGAAACCGTTCGTTGTGTTCCCGAGGACTCCAGGATAGCTGATCCGGTCGCCGAGGTAGACGGGGCCGTACCGTCAGAATCGACCAGCTGTCGGTAGTGAAATCTCTTAGCCCGAGGAGCCATATCAACAGAATCTACAAAATTAAAAAAAAAATTGTTACTAATTTTTCAAATATTTATTTAAATTTACAAAATCCGGGCCTATCTAAATTCCAAAACCTAAATCTAAATTCCGAACCTAAATCTAAAAGAATATGTAATGAAATTAATTAAAAAAAAAACTTACAAGTTTTGGCTGGGATAGTAGGGAGAGAGGGAGAGGTTTAGGGTTTAGAGAGAGAAAGTTTTGTAGAGAGAGAGGGGAGAAGAGAGGAATGAGCGACGAAAGGGGGAAAACTCGCGTCCCTTATATAGATTTTGTGATCGTCGTAAAATCGCCTTCATTTCTTCTCTATCATAGTTTCTTTCATCGTATATTAACCTATTGATACCAGCTGTGTTGTAATCACCCTCCGACAAAGGCATTCCATCATAATTTGAAAGAGAACAACCATTGCTTCGCAGTATAAACTCCATTGCATCCAATGTGTAATTTTTGAGCTGTTCATCAGAGAGGTCCAGTTCTGCGAAATGATCACATCATATGTATTGAAATCCAATACTTCATATTAACATAAAGTATTATTGTATACATAACATATATAGTTATAGACAGTTTTTAAAAAATAAAAGAAATACCTGGATTGTTTTCAAAAGATCTTCTTCTGTAAAGAATATCATCAGATAGCAAATTCCAAGTTTCTTCCCAAACTCCAAATGGATTAATTAGGCTATCAGTCAATAGCATAACACAGAACAGCTTTCGAAGGAAGTCACCAGAACCCCACATGCTTGCTTCATTAATCCCATCTATATATTCTCTATCATCATCTAGTAAACCCAATGCATAACATGCATCTTTGTATGTAGGATGTAAAATACCATCAACTGTCTTCAAATCATCAAACCCCTTAGGACATTTGTGTCGGTTGAGTAGAACACGAAGATAGTACAATTGACCACATTTCAGAGGTACATAGATTATTCTACCAACAGCTAACCTATTTTTCTGTTGCCTTGGTTTCCATTCAATATTTGTACGATCATAAACAAACATTGTAGGAAACTCAGCATATGTTAGGTTTTCAGCTTCTGGATACTTATTGCAAGCTTCAAAAAATGCTAATAACATTGAGCTCTGTACTGACCTGCGATTTAGAACAGTTTCAACTGGATCATCATCATCAAAAAGTACTGATTGCTCATTTTCTAGATGAAAATAGAGTTTCTCCACTGGAGTTGTCTTAAAATGGATTAGAAATGCTAGCAAACGCCATGTAGCTTCACATGCAGAAACATATCTACATAACAATAGAACAGTAAAGATTTAGTATGTAATCAAAACTAATGCAATTTATAAAACATGCCTACAATCTCTATCCAATTAAATACTACCTACAATCGAAGAACTCCTTAATTTCATCTGTAGTATCCTCGCCGTTTTCATCTACATTGGCGCATGCTACAGAATCTGCGCCTTGATTTAAATCATTTTCAATAGTAGCTAGAACACGATTAGGTCCTTTGTTGATATATTTGAACAGGTATTTGATTGACCTTGCTTGAGTACACCATTCCACATTGATGTGAGCTCTATATCGCAATGATAGCTCTCTATTATAAGGCACAACAAAACTGTTGTCAATTTTTAAACCATTCTTCTCAACAAATGCGCCAGTCTTCCTTCTCATATAATGTGAAAGCCTTTGTTGTCAATGGTAGTTCTTTCACAATATTTCTTTGGAAACTGCTTTGAACACTTCCCATGACCATACATGGACTACTTTTGTTAATCACTCCGCAAGGTCCATGTATCATGTTTTGCTTCACTACTTCATACAAAGAAGGATCAGTATCTTTGTCAGGAATCTTAGCAGAAATAACCTTATCAATAGATTCAGCAGTAGACAATTTGTTTTTTTCAGCCATCCATAGTAGAATATGTGCATGTGGAAGACCTCTATTTTGGAATTCAATAGTATACATACCTGTTAATATAAAACAAACCAATCAAAATTACCATAACAATATAAATCAAAGTATAAATACAAAGATTACAAATATAAATTTAACATACTACAAACACTTTTTCCGAAAATGTTCTTTTCAGTGAGATCACTCATGAGGCTGTCTAGCTTAATTTTGAATATCCTACAGAAGATATCTGGTCTATCTTCAGGATTCAACTTTTGCTTCTTTGTATATCTAATTATCTCAGGCCAGTTTGGATTGCAGGTGAAAGTTATAAAAAGATCAGGAAATCCAAAGTGCTTACAGATTGCCATTGCATCCAAATAGTTATTGTTCATATAGCGTGAACCACCGGTAAATGATGCAGGTATCAAAATTCTCTTACCTCTGTTGGATAAATCAGAGTTTCCTTCCTTTTCAGCCTCAACCAGATTCACATACTTGTCTGAACGAAGCTTCTTCTGATTTTTCCTGAAATATCGAAGTCGGCTAGACTCTATCATAGTAAACACATCAACCAGAAACTGTTGATACAATCGTTTAGACCGAATTACGGACTGAGATTCCATTAACCTATCTTGAATCCTATAAGCATAGAATTCTCGCATGCTTATAGTTTTCCGTTTCCGTTTGTTGCCGTCTTCAAAACCGTCTTCAATTCCAGCGGTGAATCCATCCTCACCATATGGAAATAATAATGGATACTGAAGAGCTAGATAACCCACATAGAGTTCACTAATTCTTCTGAGGTTTCCGTGTGTAGTCTCTAATACAATATCTCGTAAATCCATTCCTTCTTGAAAATCTCCCGGAATCAATGCTGCAACTTCTGTGGATGTTGGCATGTTATGTGTTCTAGCATCTTTATTCCTGTTAGCAATGAGAACTAACTTGAAGTTGTCTTCTGGTTGTTGAATATTGTATCTGTCTTTGTAGGAACGGAAAGCTTTCACCATTGGATTACAAAAGTTTAACATCTTCATGAGACATTCAATTAATGCCGGCCTTAACTTGGTCGAGTTAGAGACATTCTTGCTGAAATAGTAGAAAGTGTATAATTAAATATAATGTATGATAAACATATTAACCATCTGTAAAAAATAATGTTAATGGATATTAAAATAGTGCGTAAAGTGTATACCTGATTGATTTCTCTCTGTTGGTTATCTCATTAGCAGTATCATGGATATACAACTGACAGAACTTTGGTTTTTCTTTCCTCTTAGGAATCAAAGAACCAATTAAGTGATAATTTTCACCATGTAGTTGGAATACGGGTGGACCACGACCCTTGTTTATATCGTAATTTATCTTTCCACCAATAGATGTAAAAGAAAACATCATGTTGTAAGCTCTGATATTCTCACGAAAATGGCGACAAATTTCATCATCACTCGAGAAGAGATATATCAAAAATGGAGGAGGTTGGTTAAGTAAGGGTAGCTTCACTTTCCCCTGCAAACAACATATAGTAAACCACAATTTATATGTTGCACTCTTCTTCTTTTTCTGAATCCGTTCATTAAACCACATCTTTGCTTTGCAGTGTATGCATTCATACATCGGATCTCCATCATCATAATATCCTGAGGTAATACAACATTCGACATAATTAAACATTTAGTTCTGATAAGAATATAACTGAAAAAGTATCGATAGAAGTGTAATGTTAGAGACATAACCATTTTCCAATATAACAGGTTTACGTTCATGATCATAATCATCTGCTATAGTATCAGTTCCATTAGGCCTTTCGTTAAACTTAATCCCTTTTATTAAACGTGTCCTGTTATGTCTAGCCTTTCGCTGTCTCTCGAACAAAGATTTAGATAGTTGATTTTTTCTTTGTGTATCAATGATTTTATCAACAGAAGAGTTTCACCACATAATGACTTAGATTGAGAGTTAAGATAACACTAATATGAATTCAACGATAAGAAAAATTAAAACTTAAGTTAAAAAACTTATAATTTGAATAGGATAAAGATACATGACTTCTCTATTCCTTCAATAGTGTGTGAGCTTGTTGCATTCCTGTTTGTATTTTCTGGTGAAAACATATATCAATAAATATTAAATTTAAACAAATGTTATAATTTAATTAATATACATAATTTAGATATTAATACAAATCAGAAATCTTACTGGGACCGATATGTACTGGTTTAGGAAGATCAGAATGAAGCGGTTGTGAAGCAGGATTTGTTCGAGACTTACTAACAACAGATGGTGGCGTCGCATACGTTTGATTCGAGGTTGTCAATTCAGATATATTACTAACAATTGATGTAAGGATCCTATCTGATAATACAATTCAAAAAAAACAATGAGTTAATAATTTAAATAGATTTAATTTATAAATTCATTATACTATTCGTAAATGAAATTATTCTTACTTGGCTGTAAAGGTACAGATTTAGGAATACCAGAATCTAGCCTCCGTGAATTAGGAATTCTTCGAGCTTTGCTAACAACAGATGGGGGTGTCGCATATGTAATATTAGAGGTAGTGGTTTCTTGTCTATTAGTATCACTTGATGATTGGATACCAGTACCATGAATATCATTGCTTGCTAGGTTTAGATCAGGAATTGTTGTATTCCGTTTTGCAATTTTAGGCCGTGACAATTGAGTTTCAGATAAAATTCGACCAAACCTAAGGCCTGAAAACAAATATATATGTTAACATTGAATGTGTAAACAAATTTGCTTAATATATGTAAAAGCAAGAAATAAAAATGGTAGTTGAGATATAGGTAACCCGTTTTTTCAGAAGATGGTGAGCATTGCAAAGGTCTCTTTACAGGTGGCATGTTTTCTTTTTCTAAACTTGGTAATGCTACATGAAGGAAAAAATGAAGAACACACATAAAATATATAAGATAATTCATAAAACGATTTATAAAATATAACATAGTTCACATACACTGTTGATTTTTAGGTGTGTTTGACTGTATAGATAAACAACCAGGATTGCTGACATCTCTAAGAATTTCATCTATGTAAATAAACAAATAAAACAACACACTTTTAAAAGAATGTGAAGTATACAAATTTTGATTAAAGCAAATAATAAATAAAAACTCACTTGAAGTAGATATGTCTAATGTAATCCGACTTGAACTCCTCACAAAATCATTTGAATTGCTTAAATCTCTAAAAATCATATCAAAAGCACCAGAAATAGGCTTTGCTGATTGTGTTTGACTGGTAGATGCGGTCTTCTGTTTTTTTTTAGTTTGGTTCTCATCATTTTCGTATCCATGCCGATTTTTCTTTGAACTATGCATTGCATAAGAAAGTGAACATACATGCAAATAGAGGTAAACGTCAACACGAAGAACGTTATGAAGCGGAAATGTTTATTTATATGAATTAATAGTTGTTTGTTATAAAATTCAAATTAAAGGTGATCCCTTATGAATAGGAAAACAAATATTCTACATTTAAATTCATATATCTAAATCCACAAATATAGATAATAAATATAGAGAAAGAATCAATTTATATGAATTAATAGTTATTTGTTATAACATTCAAACTAAATGTGATCCCTTATGATTAGGAGAACAAATATTCTACATTTAAAATTCATATATCTAAATCCATAATATAGATAATAAATTCAGAGAAAGAATCAATTTAGTTACAAATTGCCAAACTTAAAAGGATAAATATAGTTAAGTAAAGTAAGTAATACTGTTAAAAGATATAAGTTTTAATACATTATCCATATACGTGATAATTGATGACTTTGTTTTCGGTTAGTAGTTATAGGTATTTTTGGATGTATAGATTCGTATAAGTATATATAATTTGTTACAAATTTAGGAAATTTCCATTTAGAAATAAATAATATATAATACATAAAAATTTGATTATAAGCTAATGATGTTTGTATAGTATTTAATATATCAGTGATATTGAATGATGATCATACGATGTTTAAAGAAAAATTATGAAATTACTAAAACGACTTCATACATAAACAAAATACTATCAGTAATGAACGAAATCAAAATATTAATAAATAATAACCATCCGATTACAAAATTTCAATCAAGAAGCAAAGTTCAATAAAAAATAACGATAAAAGAAACAATCATTCAGACGGATAAATGCATAACAAAGTAGTTCCAATAACTGATTTCGGTTCTTAAACACGGCTTCTCTGTTTTCACGGTCTTAAGGGGTAGAGTACTTGGATTAGTCTGAACAGTTTTCTCATCCTTACACTTCTTCTTTGCAGCTGAATACTCATCAGTATCCTTAATCACTTCCAACTTTTCATTGCTTTTGCGTTTAGAAGTAGGTGTAATTTCAGCATCATCATCATCCATAATCATTAGAGGAACCTATAACATATTAAATAATCTATAAGAATGAAAGCAATATATAATAGTAAACATGAATGTAAGAAATCAGAATAAATAAATATACCTTTTCATCAAGAGCATTGTGAGCTTTTTCCTCTATCTTGATACTTGGAGTGCTCTATGAAATGTGAAAGTAATGTATGGTAAGCAATAACGAATTAGTTTATACAGAATAAGTGATATCAAAATGTTATAACTGTACCTGAGGAGTAGAGATTTCAGAAAACTCCTTAACCACATCACTTTGTGTAATTATACTGATGACCTTGTATGTGTCACTATTGAAAACAACATTTGAGCTTGCAATTGCAATCTTGAATAGAAACGTTTTACCACAAATATTGCTCAAAGCTAAGGGCAAGACATCAGGATCCTGAATCTAAACAAAGAGGAATTTAATAAATTTTAAATAGATCAAATAAAATATTGTCATGGACAAATGCAGTATAAATATGAACCTCATTAACAGACTGAGTTAACTGAGCAGCAGATTGGTTTACAACTTCTTTTGCCTCTTGATCAAATAAGAGGAATTTAGTTTCACCAGTATTATCCATGACACGGAAAGTCAACATAAACCTATCATAATTTGAAATAGTATAAGTTAAAATTAATAAAAGGTTAAAACTTTACTATAACACAAATACAATAACAGACTTACGATAGATAAACATTCTCAACATCCTCATTGCATTTTTTGCACTGCCACAATTGTTTCTTAAATGTTTTCCTAGGATACAATTCTTTTAAGTAATCCATATCATGAGGGAGAACCTTTTTAGAACAGGCTCCGCATGACATGTAATACCAACCATACTCAGTGTCAATAGACATAATTGTGGCCATGGTAACACATTTGACAACCTTGGAAAATTAATAATGATATTAGAATCAAATATATTTTATAAAAATTGAACTGACATAATATATAATTACCTCAGAAGCAGCAATAATCTCGCTAATAGTCTTTCGAGGACTATGCAAGAAGAAATCGTCCCTTACTGATACAGAATTGACAATAGTCAACTGATTTGGATGGGTATAGGTCAGAGTTAAACCATCTTTTAGCAATCTGTATAAATTAGATTACATAGTATTTAGAATATAAAACTTGAAAAATAAATAAAATTATGGATATAATTAGTTTTACCTCTCTTTAAAAGCCAAACTCTCTGGAAAGACTGGATCAGTAATGACCATTGAACAGTTGTAGCAATTGCCAACACTCCAAACACCTTGATAAAGTTTTAACTTTCCAAACCGCAAAACAGCAACAATCACAACATCATTTGCATGTTGAGCCACACTTTCAAGATTTTCAGCGAATTGACCCCAAAGAACACAATTAAGTCGAACATTTCTACATTGAAAATGATAAAGGAAATTGAGGAAAAAGGATACTATACACAAATAGTAAATAGAGCATTAGTGATAGATTAGTAATGTAAATGCTAACTCTGTATCACGGATCTCCATAGAAAGCCTCTTTGTCTGTCTCTTTCCAACATTCAAGATCTCCACATCCCCAATGCTCACAATTTGTCCAATAGCATCTAAAGTAAAAGAAATCATGTTAGTACTTTATAATTACGCAAACAAACTATATATCCAATAAATAATTTAGTAATTAAACAAACTTGCCTATCAAGAAATCTGGATTCATTTTGCCTTCGTGAATATCACTAAACTTGACGAACTTGAAACCTAAGATTCTTGGATCCATTTCTTCTGCCGGTTTGACAGATTTAGTTGATGCGAAAAGGATTTTGTAAACGTGAGGGCTGGTCCTGAACTTACCACCGTTATGAGCCACTTGAAAATTTGTGAAAATTCTAGAGGCACCTTCCTCTAACAGATTTTCATTTTTCTTGATGAACTCCTTCTTCAAAGTTACATGCATGGTTTGATTCTGTGTATATATAAAAGAATATGCATACTTTAAAGATACATAGGTTTGAATGAAAATGAAAATAAATGAAAACAGTCGTGAAATATATAGATTAGTACAAAATCTTAAAAGTAACATAGATAGTATACCTTCTCATCAACAACAACCATTTCCAACGTCTCTACACCATTCAAATATTGTTTCCACACCTTCAATATCTTCACGTAAACTCTCCATTGAGTTTTGAAGGGCTTCACGGAATAGAGATCGGTGGAAGAAGACATAATAGCAAGATGAAATTTGATATTCAGAAATTTATTGAAAGGTGAGGGAGGATGAACTATTGGAGAAACGTACACCTATATATATATATATACGGTATTGAGAGAACATGGTAGAGCTAGGTTAAATATTTCAAATTTAGAACTTTCTTCTTGTTAATATAATCCAAGGATCGCGGTTATTTTCGTTTAGGAATAAATATATATTTTCCGCAATTTGAGTAACCAATATGGATGTTTATTAGTTGTTTTAAAATTTTCATAAGGTTTAGGTTGAGGTTTTAAAATTTAGAAATGCATAAATATATAGATACTTACTTAATCCCTTGAAAGTTTAAATTATTGTAAAAGATAGTTTAGAAAAATGATGTAGGAAAATATATACGTTTCGAAAATATAGGAACCAAAAAATTCAATGTAGAATATGCCAAAATATAGATACTTACTTAATCCATTTGATGTTTAAAATATTGTTATTAGTTGTTTAGGAAATACCTCTAAGAAAATATTCATCTTTCGAAATTATAGGAACGAAGGAATTTAATGTAGAATATGCGAAAATATTTGAAAATTTTATTGCAGTTAAACGTGTTTTAGGAAATAACGGTCTGTTTGGCAATAGAGATAGTAGGAAAATTAAAATTATACGAATTAATAATGTAGCTAAATACCAACTTTAATCCTAAAGCTGCCAAGTGTCCAATAGTGACTCCACTTTAATATATTGGAGATTACCAAAAGACATATTTTTTTACTATTTGGTTGAGACAAATGACTGTTTTATCCTTTTGTTTTTTTTTCTCACACAACTCTTATAATTGTTTGTTGTTATTTATCTATTATTTAAAAAATAATCGAATAATTATTTTGACATTATAAATTATATAATTTTTTTCTTAATATTTTGATAACTATTTTATATTTTGTAATTTAAATTATTTTGTCGTTTAGTAATAAACACATACGTATCCATATAGTAGTGTCCACATGGATACACATATATAGATATCTATGCAATTATATAGGTGTATATATATGTATATACATACGTATCCATATAATATTGTACACGTGAACACAAATATATAGATATATGTGCAATTATATAAATATATATATATATATATGCATATCCACGTACCTAGAGTATAGATGGATGTAACTATATAGATATACATGTATGCTTACATATGTATCTATATAATTATATATATATAAACATAATTTTATAAATATATATACATATCTATCTATATATATTGTAGATAGATGTAAGTATATAAATATAAAGTCAAAAAATGGAAAAAGAGGAAAAAAGAAAATGAGGGCAAAAAAATTAAAAAAGAGTAAAATAAGATAAGTTCACTATTTCTAAAAAGTTCATTTTTTTGGCAATTATATTTTCAAAAAGTACACGTAATGGTAATATTTTTATTAAATTTTGGTCAAAAAGTTTTTTAATATATATCAAAAGTGTAGTTTTCAAAAAAAAGTTTATTTTACTAATTCAGAAACTTAGTGTATTTTGCTAATTACCCCTAAAATTTGTAATATTTTTCTTTTTAAAACAATTCAAATCTTTTTTTGTCGTAAAACAATTCAAATCTACTTTCCTATAATCCCTAATAAGATTGACCAAGAAGAACCATAAGATTGTCCCAGAGAAAAAGGAAAAGAAAAAAGAAAATAATAATTCCCTAATATCATAGAGTGATTTTCTTCCAAAACGGTTTCAATTTTTTGTTTTGTTTCCCGAGCTTTTTGCCACACGTCCCGATATTTATCGATACACGAGATATTCTTCTAATTTCATTTTCGTACTCCATTTTTTGGCGTCGTTTTGAATTTCAAAGATTCTTAAAAAAAGCCGCCGCTACACTTTTCGTCTCCTTCTCAATTCCCCCCAAAACACTACTCCCTCTCTCTCCATATATCCCTCTGAAACCCTAGAATCTCGGAAACACATTCCTCTCTCCAACCTAGGGTTTTGAAATCTCTGAAACACCTTTCTCTCCTCTTTTCGGTCACTTTTCTCTCGAAATGGCGCAGCTTCCATGCGACCGCGGCGACGGAGTTTGTTCGCGATGCAAGGCGATTCCCCCGGCGGAGGAATCTCTCACGTGCGGTCTCTGCGGTACGCCTTGGCACGTGCCCTGTCTGTCTTCCCCACCTGAATCCCTTGCCTCCACTCTCCAGTGGCACTGCCCTGACTGTACCGGCGAAGAAGATCCTCTCCCTGTTACCGGAAATGCGGATGGTGGCTCAGATCTCGTAGCGGCGATTCGCGCGATTGAGGCCGATAAGTCCTTGACTGACGAAGCTAAGGCTAAGAAGAGGCAAGAGCTACTGAGCGGTAAATCCGTCGGTGACGAAGACGAGAAGAAGAGTGCGGGTCCAGATTCTGGTGTTTTGGCCGCTCTCGGAGTGAACTTGAAGTGTGCTTTCTGCCTTCAGTTGCCTGAGAGACCCGTCTCGGTTTGTTTCTCTCGATTTTTTCTCATGGATTCTGTTTATTAGTAGATCCCTTGCCTCCTATGCTTGGTAATGGCTTGTGTTTGTGGGTTTTTGTTTTATGTGGTGAATCTGATAAATCTCGAATCTATTGGGTATGATTGCTTTAAAACTCTTTCATGTGTATGATCTAGGGTTTGTGGGTTTTTGGTTATCTGGTGAATATTATAAATCTCGAACCTGTTGGATACTGATTGCTTTAGACCTTTTTTATATGTATGATCTTTGTTGGTTTTTGTTTATCTGGTGAATTTCGAATCTATTCGATATGCTTTAAAACTCCTTTATGAGTATGATCTAGGGTTTGTGGGATTTTGTGAAAATCTCGAATCTATTTGATATGGTGGTTTTTAAACTCCTTTATGTGTATGATCTAGGGTTTGTGGGTTCTTGTTTTTTATCTGGTGAATCTGTTAAATCTCAAATCTATTTGATAGGATTGCTTAATTTCTTTTTTAGTGCTTAATTTTGCTTACCATTTGTGACTAACTGTGTCAATAAAGTCAGTGTTCACATTTATCTATAGATATCGGAATTTGCCATTTCAACCATTTCGTTGTTAATACTTTTGTTGATGGTTGATCTATTCTGTATTTGGGTTTTTGTTGCAGTTTATGCACAAGTTTTTGTTTTTATCAAAAATAAAACATAAGTATTTGCTTCAAGTATTTGATATCGTGAACTTTTTGTATAGTAGGAGTGACAAGACTTTTAACTAGTACCTTTTCGGTTTGCTTCTACTCTATAAAAGAAGTGTATTTAAGTTGGAAACTATTGAGCAGAACTGATGGATATCTTCTATGTGTATTTTCAGATAAATTGCGGGCATAACTTTTGTTTGAAATGTTTTGACAAGTGGATTGGTCAAGGGAATCGGACTTGTGCAAAATGCCGCTGCCTCATTCCTGAAAAAATTGCAAAAAATCCCCGAATTAACTCTTCCCTTGTGGCTGCGATTCGTCTTGCTAAAGTCTCTAAAAGTGCTGCTGCGGGTACTGCAAAAGTTTTTCATTTCATAAGCAACCAAGACAGACCAGAGAAGGCATTTACAACTGATCGCGCGAAGAAAACTGGCAAGGCAAATGCTGCCAGTGGCAGGATATATGTTACGATACCTCCGGATCATTTTGGTCCTATACCAGCGGAAAATGATCCTGTCAGAAACCAAGGTGTTTTGGTTGGAGAATTCTGGGAGGATAGGTTGGAGTGTAGGCAGTGGGGGGCTCACTTCCCACACGTTGCTGGCATTGCTGGACAATCCAATTATGGAGCTCAATCTGTGGCGCTCTCTGGAGGTTATGAAGACGACGAGGACCATGGAGAATGGTTTCTCTACACAGGAAGGTTGGCTTTTTTTCACTACTCCTTGCGTTTGGTCCATTTGAGTATTGTTTCTTGGTTGCTGAATGATCTAGGACTTGTCTCTTATATAATCTTGTATATGTCAGTTCTCTCACATGTATAGTAAAAGACTTCCTATATCTTTTCTGTCTTGAATATGTACGGATGTGTCACACAGTGGTGGAAGAGACCTTAGCGGCAACAAAAGGACTAACAAGGATCAGTCGTTTGACCAGAAGTTCGAAAAGTCAAATGAAGCTTTACGAGTCAGCTGCAAAATGGGTTACCCTGTTCGTGTTGTCAGGTTAGCTGTTATTTGAGTAGAAGTCCATTGCGCTTAACATCTCTCTGACGTTCTCAATTGTTCTCTAACTTTCCTATACGAAAATCTGAATCAGAAAGGTTATATGGAATGCTTTCTTTGTGTTGAAATTGCTTTTTTCGAGTGAATAAGAATAGGTTGTTTGCCATAGAGAGTTAACATGCAGTTCCCCGGATAGACCTTATAATTTCAGATACCTTTTATACTTTTATCTATCTTCATTGATAAACTCTGAGCAGAAAGTGATTTTTCCCATAAATAAACAGGTCTCACAAAGAGAAACGTTCTGCTTATGCCCCTGAGGAAGGAGTGAGATATGATGGGGTTTACAGGATTGAGAAGTGCTGGCGAAAAGTTGGAATACAGGTACGTAACAGCAAACAACCATAATTTCACATGTTCTATTTATGCAGAGCTGGATTCTTTTCCTAACCTATTCTTCTGTTTTCCTTAGGGTTCTTTTAAGGTCTGTCGTTACCTTTTTGTAAGATGTGACAATGAAGCCGCTCCGTGGACTAGGTTTGTTCTACTTCTTGAAAGCGTCTTTTTCTGTGTTTTATATTTGAGTTTAACGCTGTGATATGCGGCAGTGATGAGCATGGAGATCGTCCAAGACCCTTGCCAAACATTCCAGAGCTTAAGATGGCAACAGATGTGTTCGAAAGAAAGGAAAGTCCATCATGGAATTTTGATGTAAGTGTTCAGCTTTTGTGTTTTCCTCTCATAGTTTAGTTCCACTCTCCCAATTGTAACAGTTGGAGTGTGATCAGCTACCATATTTTCTTCTCCCGATTCATTATATGTAATCTCATCCATGTATTTGCTGATACGCTTACTTGATCAGGAAGCTGAAAGTCGTTGGACATGGATGAAGCCTCCACCTGCTAGTAGAAAGGCAGTTAATGTTTTGGATCCTGAGGAGAAGAAGAGAATGAGGACAGCCATTAAGGCGGCACATTCGAATACCGTGCGAGAGAAACTTCTGAAAGGTATGATAACTCTCTCGAAATTTAATGCACCAATTAATAACTTTACTATTGCTTGTGTTCACGTATGTAATTTGCGTGCTTGGAATATTTTCGTGGAAAACTGAATAGTTTTGACAAGAACATCAATCTTCAAGCACAGATTTTGAAACTCTTTTATGGAACTTTGTAGTGTTAAGGAGTTTTGCTTAAGTTTCATGATAACATTGAGGTTTCCTTTGGCTTCTTTACCGTGGCTGACACTTACCATGTTCGCTAGCAAAACATTGACTAAAAAAATTAGCTTATTCATCCAAAAGTTATTTGTTAGCACTTAGCACTTAGCTTGAATTGCAAAGCTTACTCCAGAATCATTATGCATTGTGCTTCCTAAGCTACTTTGACGTTGTCTTTTCCAGAGAATAGAATATAATATAATATGCGTCTAGTACTCATCCTAAGGTTTCCAAAAGGGTTAATCTAATTTGGAATGTTAACATTGATATGATCCACAAACATTAGGCTCTTTCGTATTTATTAGCTATGTTCTGATACTTCTATAATCCATGCATTATATACCTGATGGGTGCAAATATTTTCTCTGCTTCTGCTGGGGGTCCCAAATTCATGCTTTCTTACAAGGACTTTCTTATTAAAAACACACAATGCGTATGGTTGTTCACATCTAAACCGTTGGGTTTTCGTTTGTTGTTGCAGAATTTAGTTGCCAAATCTGCAAGCAAGTAATGAGTCTCCCTGTGACAACACCTTGCGCTCATAACTTCTGCAAGGCATGCCTTGAAGCTAAGTTTGCTGGGAAAACTGTTTTGAGAGAAAGAAGCAGAGGTGGACGGACACTTCGTGCGCAGAAGAACATAATGAACTGCCCTTGCTGCCCAACCGACATTTCTGACTTTGTCCAGAACCCTCAGGTGAACATTCATCTCATCTGTTGTGCTTCTTGTATTGGTCATATGTAGTTAGTATCTGTCTCCCATATCACACTTCTTTCATATACTTATATGAACACAATTACATTTTGCGTTAGTATTGGCTTGGTTGGCTCTGCAAAAATTTAGTAGAAAGCTGGTTCAGTGGTAATAAATTATATGTTCTTTTCACTACAGGTGAACAGAGAAGTAATGGAGGTGATAGAGAAGCTGAAGAACAATGATGAAGGTGAAAGCGCAAGTGTTGATGAAAATGAAGAAAATGGTGAGTCAGAGTCTGCAGAAGAAACTCCAGTTGTGACTGAAGAAGCTGAACCACCGAGTAAAAAAACCAAACTGGACACTGACACAGTTGTTTCTGCGACTGTGGCGTAATCTGGCATATCGAGCCATCAGGTAAAAACAAAGGCAAGTTTTTTTTTTGGGAGCCAAAGACTGAAAAACTCTAGTATCTTATTGGCTGTTTCGGTACACAACAGTTGTGGAACATCCGTATTATGTTTGGTAAATAGTCTCGAACTATAAAACTTAAGAGCTTGTTTTGACAAATATTTATTGCGAGCGTTTCTAAAATCCGTTAGTGTTTTGGGGTTTAATATTTGTTAGATGAAAATGGGTGACCGTACGGAAATCGTAAAAATTAAGTTTATAGATTTTTCATTGTAAAAAAAAGTTAAAAACGTTGGCCAATTAACATGGGCGACCAAGATTCCGTAGTCACCACAAACGCCACAAATTGATGAAACAGCAGCGTTTGCCATCATAACTCCTATACCCCAAGTTTCCTTTTTGTCATTATGGTCTTATATTTGTCTCCCAAAATGATGAAATTTCACCTCCAGACCAGCACGAAGCACAATGTTCCTCACATTGACCGGTTGAGTTCGTTATGTTATGCATTGTGGAGAATTTGTCTTTGGAAATCTGGCTAGATAAACATATAATTTCTTCTACATTAGTTGGCAATGCAACTCAGCTTTAAGTTATACTTTTCTTTTAATATGATTCATGGATGCTATGTGTTTTCGACATCATGCAGAAGTTTCCCTTGCGTAGTGGTGGACTCTCTCTGATGAGTCATTTGCCAAGATTTTTATATGGTTGCCTGATTTAAATTGATACTTTGAGACCGGACGGCTCTTGCTACCATCCTCACAATTTGGCGGTCCACCGGCGAATCTTGGCTAGCATCGCGTAAAAGTGTTGTTTCTATGGATCAACGGATTAACATTAAGTCATTAACTACAATTGATTAAAATTAGCAAGTGGACAGTATTTTTAAAAAAATAATGCATAAAGGATATATAAAAAGAACACAAATTACGTAATAAACAAAGACCAAAGACCAGGAGACCGAGTACGGGAAATACTTAATAATTAATGACTTTTCTAAAACAAAGACTTTAATCAAAAAATACTTATAATAATATCAAAAAACTTAGCTGTATTATTATTGTAGATATTATTATCATATATATAAAAGGGAGGAGATCACCGAGAAGGAGAAGAAAATATACCACAAAACTAACAAAAATGTCTCAGTAGCAAAAATGAGTTCCGTTGGTGTATTTCGTGAGGAAGAAATGGATGGAAAGCCATTTCACATATATTCCATATATTCCGGTGAATCAGCCATTGATTCCGGTGATCTCGACCTCCCTCCTCTTCAGCCTCTTTTCCTCTGTCCTTCTTGACGTAACAAAGATCAATGGAGGAACAATCCAGGTGATGATGAATTTCTCCCTTACAAGACTTCCCCTCACTTCCACAGCACTGATCTAGTCCAGCAGCATTTGCTTGATTCTGACCGCCATGATGATATCTGTAAGCTCCCTGTTGTCCCTATCATTTGGTGCAACAATAAAGAACCTGATTATGCTCAGTTCCATTGTGGTGCATGCAACAAATCAATGCTTGGCACAGACTACTATCTCTGCCTAAGTACATGTGGTTGAATGTTCCACAAAGAATGTGTGGAATCTCCAATTGAGATCAAACACCCTTCCTATCCCTTCCTTTCTCTCCAACTACTTTATAATAAATTCAAGCTTCTCAGCAACCCATTCTAATGCATGTGTTGCAAATTAAAAGCTCTTTTTCATGATGTATCATTGTCCCACCTACAAACTTAGTATGCATCCCGTTTGTGCGTTGAAACCAAAACCCACTGTTATAGACCACCCAAAAAGCCATCCCCACCAACTCACGTTTTTCCCCAAACAAGCTTCCTTACTTTGCGATGTTTGTGGCCTCACTGAAATTTTTTCTCCCACTTATGTTTGTACTTGATGTGTCTTCGTAGTTCATCAATTTTGTATATATATCCCACATGTCATAAAAATATCTCGTCACCACCACCGTATCTCTTTTATCCCTTCTCTTCCATCCGGAAAATGGTCTTGCGGAGTTTGTTGTAAAAAGATTGAAAACAGTTGTGGTGGGTATAATTGCTACAAATGTAGTGACTATTTTGTTCATACAAGATGTGCTCTGCGGAGTGACGTGTGGGATGGAGTGGATCTCGAAGGAGTACCTGAGGAACCTGATATAGTTGTCAAGCCATTCGAGATGATTGCTGATGGAAATATACGCCATTTTCACATGACCATCATCTAAAACTCGAGACCAGCAGAGATTACGACGAATACAAGTTTTGTCAAGGGTGCATCTCTCCAATCTACGAGGGTAATATTAGTTCGGCCCAAGTAAAACCGCAGCGGTGTGAGCTTAGACTCCACAAAAATTGTCCAAATAAAAATCAGGTTACGCGGTCCAAACCCGCGTGGAAGTTGGGCTTTTGTAGGTCGGGTCAGAGCGGATCCGCGGGTTTGCGGACCAACCCGTAGAATTTGATGTTTTCTTGTAAAGTTCGAAAAGTGAAGTATTTTGTCATTTTTGATTAGTGGATTTCGAAGTAGTAGTTTCATAGAGTGAATCGAAGCTTAGTAGAGTCATACAATTCAGCTATTGGGCTTTGTGATAGCTTCATTTCAATGAGATTAAAGAATCATCAAACTGGTATGTGTTTTATATTTGATTCAGATTCTGTGATTGAATTTTTGAATTTGGAAGAAAATTTGGTCATTGTCTTCCCAGCTAAAAACTAGTATTTTTTTTAGAATTTTAATTTCAGCTTAATGTCATAAGTTTGCTTTTTTTTGTTGGTTTTGTTCATCGACTATATCACGGACGTGGTTTTTATTTTGTCCGCAGTGATGCAAAGATAATTTAGAATCGTTTAAATCTTGAATTGACAATAAATAAGTTTGCTTGAGAATCACATTGTTTGTACGCTGGACTAACAAATAAGCTTTGTTCATCTTTTTTTTTTTTTATTTTATATGTGAATGTCTTGTTGCTTGTATCTTGATGGTTATCTAGCTTAAATTACTAGTTTTGATGTGTATCATTATTTGTAATTCTTTTATTTGGTTTTCAAAACTAAATGTCTATTTTTACCGTTAAATTGATTTTTCAAATTTTATGGCATTTTAGGGTTAGAAGTTTTGTATAAAAGGCCTATCAAATTCATTTGTTTGTTCATCGAATTTACTTAGACAAGAATTTTCTTTAGTTTTGTTTTTTATGCATATTGTGATTCAGTTACGAGCAAAACTTTATTCTCCTCTTGCAGATTTTGTGGTTCTATAAGTTTAAATGTTATAAGAACTTTAAGATAAAAAAGAAAGTATGAACTCGCAGACCAGCCCGTAAAACTGTAGAATATAGGCAGATCGGATTTGGACACATCAATTTAGGACCACAGCTTATGATGGATCAACTCATTAGACCTGAAAAAAATTAAACCGGCATTGGGTCGGGCTACTTAAACTCAGATTGACCCGTTTGACATCTCTTACGCATGGGTACACCTCGGGTTACTAACTCATCCAGTCATCATCCATATATTAAAAATGCAAAAATATTCTTCTTAAATAAATAAAAAATCCAAGATCAACTTTAATCTTTCCCTATGTTTAAATTGCAACCTAAACTTTCATTCAATAAAAAACTATTATCTTATCTGGGCGTTTACACTTTTAATTTTATAACGGAAATCTAAACTATACAATTTCGATGTACAGAATAAAATACATTTTTGAATTTTTTTTAAAATCCAATATGTGATGATCTCTTAAGGCTTTTGTCATTTTCATTCTCGACCTTTCGTCTGAACTCTGAAGGCTTTTGTCATTTTCATCCACGACCTACGTCTTTCCATTTTTACAGAGCCGATAATGTGACTTCTACTCTCGGTTTCTTGTTCATGTTTTAAAAGAGTTAAATATCATGGTTTTATATCTTTGAGTTGCGCCTCTTTAATTTAACTCGTTATTTTACATTTGTTTCTGATATCTTCTTATTCATATCTAACAGATATTAGTTACACGCATAATACTTTAAATAAAATGTAAATAAAATAAAAAATACGATAAATAGACATAATCTTTCGATTTTCCTTTTAGATGGTTATGAATCTTATGATAGTGATAAAAAGCACAATTTAAAAGATTTGACTTAAATGTGATAAGGAGTTATATGTGAAAATGTGCAAAACAGAGAGAGCGTTACAACAAAGAGAAACTCTCCAAAGCAAATAATTACGATAAACAAACACAACTCTCTGAACTATTGCTTTGGGATAGTCAAAACGAAACACATTCCGATCCTTTGTTTTCATTTGAATTTAGATAAACTTGTCTTACCGTGTTAGTTGTTACAAAAGCACAAAAATACACACTAGTCACAAAACGTGACGTGAGAATTTAATATAAACAATTTACAAATCCAACAACTAGAATTATAGAACTCAACAACCCTAGAAAACTTCTAATCTCACATTCTCTCCCTATACAAAAGATAATTGGATTTGGATTTTGCGTGTTATCAAATATTGTCAAGTCATCGTGTTAACCGGAGAGTGCCTCCTAACTCTACCGGAACCAATGGAATAAGTGAGTGAAGAACATCGGTTATCAGCGGTCGGTAACTTGGTTCTGGCTGCACACACAGCATAGCCATGGCTGCTACCTGCGAAAACAAAATTAACAGTCTTGATTTAACGCCATGGAAGGCATCTGCAACCTCACCGGTCTACATCGGTTGATCCAAAACCATCAAATCAAATCAAATCTAATGAAATGTCATTTCCAACATTCTAGTTAATAACCGGTTCTATCTTAAACCAAACCTGGTATAAGTGCTTAAGATCCATTGTATCTTTTATAACCGGATCCACGATGTTTGGAAGCTTCGATCTATCGGTAAGTTGTGGCATTGCCTGCACCCATCAACACATCTATAAATCATTAACCGGTTCAAAACCAACACAATTTTGTAGATCTTCTTGAACCGGATAAATAAATTACCCAAGTCACAAGAGATTGGCACTGAGATGGACTCAATTTCTCAACCGGCCGTCTACCCAACAAGAGTTCAAGAAGAACCACCCCAAATGCATAAACATCACTCTTATCCGTCAACTTTCCTGCATAACATACACACACACACACACACAAAGAAACAGAAATTTCATCAAAACCAGTTTTTCAGTCCAATTATTTAAGCTGAAATGTAATCAAACCAATGGTTCCGGTTTAATTGATTGAATTGTTCAACACAATAGTAAGATATGAGAACGAGTCAGGTAAAAAAGAGACAAAGAACATGTTACCGTCTAAGAGATATTCTGGGGCAACATAACCAAGTGTCCCAGAGAGTTTAATGTTGTTCTTGCCATGCACACCAACCGAAACCGCAAGACCAAAATCTGAAATCTGCATTGTTGCAAAATCAAAGAAATGTAACACAAAAACCAGCACAATATCAGAACCAAATAATGATTCGATACTTTGGTAGAGCGCAATGAAAATGAAACAAGAACCAAAATCTAGCCTCTAGGACTAAGATTCGGTTCAGAGCCAGAACCGGTTCTTTTTTTTTTTTTTTTGAACGGCAAGCCAGAACCGGTTCTAATCAGCAACATTTTTAAACAAGTATTTACCTTGGCGTTAAAGGAAGAATCAAGAAGAATATTAGACGACTTCAAATCCCTGTGGATAACTGGTGGACGACAATGCTCATGGAGATACTCTAGTCCTCTGCAGATGGTCAAACAGAGCAAAAAACCGGTTTAGTAGTTTATAGAGATAAAATCCGAGATTAACCAATTAGAGAACCGGTCTAGGAGCTGAAAGTGTCGGCTATTTATTTATACCTAGCTGTATCAAGAGCAATCTTCATACGCATATGCCATGTTAGAGCTGATCCACAAGAAGGTCCTAAGACATTAATTATAAAGATAGAAACATTAAATTATAATCATTTCAAATTCAAGTGGACACATGATCTGTTTAATTTATATACTTTCTATCAATTTTTTATAAATATACAAATATAACTCTTTGAGTCAAACAAGATCATAATTAGGGTTTCAGAACATGTTTTTACCATGCAACTGATCATCTAAGGATCCTTTCTCCATCAGTTCATAAACGATGTAACTCGAGTTGGTTTCACTGGCAGAGCCCAACAATGAGATAATGTTCGAGTGGTTGATCTTTCTCAACAACTCAACTTCATTCTGATGATCTCCAAGAATCAAACACTCAAGAACAAAGATACCAAAGAATCAAGAACCTGAAACAGGACTTAAACTTACCTGAAACTCGCGTTTTGCTTCTTGGCAAACGTTTTCGATCTTTTTAACCGCTGCTTTTGTGTTGCTGTCCAAAGAAGCCTTGTAAACGCATCCGAAACCGCCTTGTCCGATTACATTACTGTCTTTGAAACCACCTGTTGCTTTCTCTAGCGTCTTGGAATCGAAACACTGCACGTTACCTTTATTGATAGATGTTTTCCTCTGAGTCTTGATTGAGCTTAGTCGTCTCATAAACATGGAAAATGAATTTCCAGTCTCAGCATCTTCAGTCAAACCATTTGAAAAAGATCAGTACATAGTCATAAACAAACTTGAAATTGATAACAATCAATGAACTTCCATTTGAATTAACAAAATCTCAAAGAAAAATGAAGTAAGTTGAGATCATCAAGAATCAATGAAATTACCTGTATTCTTGATGGATTTGGGAGATTTCTTGCGCCGATAAACCCAGAAACCGAAACAGAAAAGGATTATAAGGCCAAGAGAAGAAGAGCTGATTATGAGACCAATCAGAAGTTTCTTATGAGCATTTAATCTGTGTTCTTCGCCACTTCCCATTTGAATTCCTAACACATAAAAACAAAAACAAAAAACACAAAGAAAAACCCAGAAAGCTTCTTAATTTCTCAAGCTAATATTGAGTATGAATCAAACCCATGTTTCGAAATTCCAGGAAGGATTCACATAAGAGGCGGGTTTTTTTTTTCTTACAATAAAAAGCAAAAAGAGACAAGGAATGAGTAGCACATAAATAGCATTTAATTATCAATTAAAAAAACAATTTTGGTTTTGGTTTTCGAAATTCAAGGACGCACAGATCAAATCCAGAAACCCAGAAATTAAAAAACATAAATGAAGTCAACGAAGTGGTGCTAACAAGAACACTATCGCATTAATAATTTCAGAAATTCGAGCTAATAATCTACATTAATTATTGAAATTAAAAAGCACAACTAAAGTTCAGAAATTCGAGCTAATAATCAACAAAGAAATGGATCGGTTGAACAAAACGAAAAAAGAAAATACCAGGAGAGAAAGTAGCCATGGAAGTGTAAACAAGAGCTATAGAAGAAGAAGAAACAGTAAGGAACTGAGTAACAGCTATCTTGACAAGAAACAGAAATTGTAGATGAAGAATTTTCTTCATTTTCTTTTTGTTTTGTTTTTATTTATTTATTTTTTTGCTAAGAAAAAAAGAGTTTCGAATCGATTCACTTTAAAGACTTTTTGGGGTTTTGAGATTCTCTCAGAAAGCGAAGAGTGAACGAACTATCGCTTTCTTTCTCAGCTGTCTATTTCTCACTCGCTGTCTTCTTGAAATCACTTTTATGATTTGCATAAAGGAGGGAAAGAGAAAGAATTTTTTTATAAGTTGTGTTCTCATTTTTTGACCATTAATAGAGGTTTACTACTGAAAACTAAACTCAATTGTTAATTAATTTTTAAACTGTTGAGAAAATGTTTTTGAAGTCATTTATAAAAAATGGTGAAAATGTAAGAGTAGTAATACGGTAACTATCACAGAACACAACACAAAGATTTTCTCTTCAAGAATATTTCACTAGTAAATCTGTTTGTAACTTACAAGTATACAGAACCCGATTTAGAGCAATCTTAAGACACACCTTGATTTGCTACACTAGTCTCACTTGTTCTTGAATCGATACGTGATTCAAGAACCTCTCACCCAAATCCCTTAGCATACTAGCTCACAAAAACTCTCACAGATTTTCGCTCACCCTTTGCTAAGTATTCTCTCAGTTGTGTTAAAAACCCTACAAGGTTTTTTACACGCCTATTTATACATAATAGGACTTGCGGCTACTCCTCGTCTAGATCCTCTTTGTGTTTTCTCCAAATCTTCATGAGAATCTTCACTTTCCTTATCTTCTCCTAAGATAGAGGAAACTTGATATTTTCTTCAAAGATCCTCCAAGATACTCCAAGCTTCCTATCCACGTCAGCTTCTCGTCTCTTGAAGTGTCCAGCACGTCCTGCAGCTCCAGCTCAGCTTCCAGCTCACCTCCACGTGTGTAGATTGCTTCGCAAGTCTTCCCGTGTCAGTTCCAGAGCTAGCCGGACTGCTACACGTGCTACTCCAGCCTTGTTTGCATCTTCAATCTCCCCCTTTTTAGCATATGTGCTTCACAAGTACCTGTCCAAGAAATCGAGACCAAACAAGCAACAAACAACATACTACGAGCCACACATGATTCTGGGAATGCTTCCGATTAAACAAAAGAACTCCAAGAAACCAATGGAGTGTCAAGTCTTAACATCAACGAGTTCAAGGAGATAAAAGATAAAACACAATGTCTTTAAAAAAAACCTCTCCTTACTCCCCCAGAATTCTACAAACCCCCAAAATAAACCAAAAACTCCCCATAGTTCATGCATCCACCGATTTCAATCTTCTCTCCCTGCTTGTGAGCACAGATGTTAAAAATAATCGATGAGCAAACACAATTTGAAAGTTCAGATAAGGTCTAAGTGGGTTTACCTGTGACTGCAGCGCGTAGCATGGCCGTTACTACCCCGAGTTGCTCAAGAACTGACGCCACATCTTCAAGGGCTGTCCTGATTCCCTCTGCATCGGCTGGAGCCTCAGGCACTCGAATCACTCCTAGACTCACGCTGTTGACTCCTCCAGTTGGTATGTCCGGTTGGGCAGCGGTTGTTGAATGCGGATTCGAGATAGAGGGACGCGATGTCGACGCAACTCCAGTTCTCTTTCTTGCCTCTTTCTTTCGTTTCTCCTTGGCCTTTTCCTCGGTAACTGCAGCAGCGGCTTCCTTCTTGAGAAAGGTTTCCCCACTTCGTGGATCCTTCTTGTATTTGGTTGGGAAGATCCACATTTCACCTTCTTCGAGCTGCAGAATGAGCTGCCTCTTGATGACCTTGCTGATGAGACAGGGAAACATCAACCATCGTCTATCCCCCTTGATGACCTTGCTCAGATCGAGCATTTTCTGGAAGATCATCCGCCCAATGTCTACATTGATTCCGTGTGCCAGTTTATAGACCAACCTTGCTCGTTCCTCAGAGATGTGGTGCTTATTCGTTGAAGGGACCCAGTTGTAGGATGCGATGACCATCAGTGCAGCTATCCGTGGAGGAAAATCTCTCGAGGTTAATTCAGACCATGTTGAATGATGCCCTTGAGACAGATATCTTGATACCTCAGAGATTGGCACAAGATCTGCCTCAGTCTCCTTTTTTCTTTCTGCTTCAGTCAGTGGCTCGCGGCGTAAGGTCTCGTTGATGATTCCTGGAGAAATTCGGACTTTAGCCCCCCTGGTTCTCACTATGAAGACCTGAGATGGATCACTCGGTGACTCTGATGGTAGCCCTGCATAGAACTTTTGCACCACCTTGCTCATGTACGGCTCAAGTTCTGTCACCATCCACTGCATTCCGTTCTCACGAAGTACCTCAAGGTACTTCCATTCATCTTCTTTGTCCACATCTACAACTCGTTCGCACCAGATGTGACGATCCTTGAACACCTGGAATCGTTCATCAGACACCACCCTCTTTTTGCTCCTGAGGTTGGCCTTCTTCTTCTTCTGTTTGACATGACTCGATTCAGCTTCTGGGCAAGGAGCGGCTGGAGTTGATTCAGCTCTTGGTTCTGAGGCTTCAGCGGATGTGGTTCTTTTCTTTTCTTTCCGAGCTCGCTTGGCAGTAGGAACTGTCACCATGGCCAATCTCCACTTCCTTCTGACCTCGTCGATTTGCTCCTGAACCGACATCTCCTCTGGCCGCTCGTCTGTCTCAGATGGCAGACCTCTTCCTTCTTCATTCTCAGACATCACCCTTTCGTTGTCCTCGGGCTCAGCCTCTATTCGGATCTCCGATGCGGCTTCTCTATCCTCCCTCAGTTGATCGGCTCCTTGCGTTTCAGTTTCGGCTCGAGGGCTTTCTTTGTTTTCTGCTTTGGGCTCATTCGAACCATCGTGTTCCTCCTCTTGTGCCACCGATTCATCCTGAGCTTCGTCGGGAAGCGGAATCTCTTCTCCAAGATCCTCCGGTGATTTGGCTGATGAGTCTCCACCTTCGTCTGCAGTGGCGAATGATTCACTCTCGCTTCCGGTCCCCTTCCCTGTTCCAGACTTCTCTTCGCTCTAAATCACGGGTGGATTCTGTTCTTCACCACTCGATCCATCGATTAGATGAGGAGACGAAGTATCACCTGTTGCATGTGCCATCTTTGACTTCGATTTCTTTCTAATGAGCCCCCTTCGTGTTGCAGACACCATTTTATTTGCAGATCTAGGCTGAGATGCTTCGAATTGGGTCACACAAGTTCTTCGCACCTAGGGTTTTGGATCAATTCAATGTAGCGTCTCTTCCTCTTCCTCCTCCGCAAATATAGCCACATCAATTTCCCTCTCCTTTATTTGATTTTCCTTTTTCCTCATGGGCTGCTGTTGGGCCTTCCTGCTTTAGCATCATTTGTCCATGGCCCACTTCCTGTTTAACCATGATAAGTCTTTTTTCTAGCACAAGAACATCCATTAGTACACCACAAGGAACACGACAGTCATTGACACATTTAAACCGAAGAATTTGTGATGGCTAACATGAGTAGTAACCGTTCACCTCATCACACCTCAACTAGGTTTTGAAAACAGTTTTTGAGATTAGCTTATTTACCCAGATTCACAGATGACACATAAGCTGATTCAGCACATGACTCGAATGATCACTCTGCTTTTTCTTGATTCTTTGTGCCTTGCCAGGTTTGATGCTGAGACTAGCTCTCACACTTTCTTGTCTTTATCACGCTCTTCATCAGTTTTCAACCTTTATTCAGCAAGAGAGAACCTTAGGTACTTGTCACAGTGAATTTTTTATTGGATACACTGTGACTTGGCAGCTTCCTTTCTTTTTCTGCCTTGGGTTTTTCTTTGAGCTTTGGACAAGTCTTCTTTTTGATGTAGGACCTGTCTCTGAAGTACAGATTATCCTGCAGCTCAGCCTTATCATTGCGGTTTCTCAAAGACCGACTTACATTGCTTTCAGGCTGTTTGGTTCTCTCTGTGAAACCTGTACTAATGTCAAGACATGACGACAAGATAGGTAGCTCTTTTTCTCCGACCTTTAACCCTCAAGGCTGAATCGAAACGTTATGTTCATCTTGAGCCTGTACCTGTATCAGTTCTGCACATCTCAAAGCTCTTGTTAAATTCCACAAACACCAATTGCATTTCTTAAAGTGACAAAACGATTAAAGTCCAGTGGTTTTGTGAATAAATCAGCCAGTTGAGATTCAGTGACAACATGCTCGATCACTACCTGTTTTCCTTCCACTAACTCACGGATAAAGTGGTGTCTTATGTCGATGTGTTTGGTCCTTGAGTGTTGTACTGGATTCTTGGAAATGCTTATAGCACTCTTGTTATCACAGTACACAAGAAGTGGACCTGAATCCATTCCATAGTCAGCAGACATCTGCTTCATCCACAGTAGTTGGCTACAACATCTCCCCATGGCAATGTATTCTGCTTCAGCAGTGGAGAGGGACACTGAGTTTTGCTTTTTGCTGAGCCACGAGAATGAGGTTGTTTCCGAGAAAGAAACACCCACCACTTGTGCTTTTCCTGTCATCAGCACTTCCTGTCCAATCTGCATCACAGTATCCCACTAGGTTCTGATTCGATCCATTCGAGTACCAGATGCCTAACTCAACTGTGCCCTTGACGTACTTGATGATCCTCTTTACCGCCTCAAGATGAGATTGCTTAGGTTTAGCTTGGTACCTAGCACAGATGCCAACACTTAGGCACAGGTCCGGTCTGCTCGCTGTGAGATAGAGGAGACTCCCAATCATTCCTCTATACAAGGTTGGATCAACACTTGTTCCCTCATCATCTCGCGTGAGGCTGGTGGTTGTGCTCATTGGGATCTTTGATTCTTTGGCTGAATCAAGCTTGAACCCCTTCAAGAGATTTCTGGCATAGGTGCTTTGTGATATGAAAACGCCTTCCTCAGATTGAGTGATCTGAAGTCTCAAAAAGTACTTGAGCTCTCCCACCATACTCATCTCAAACTCACTCGTCATGCTTGCAACAAAAGCATCAACTAGCTCTTGAGAGGTCCCTCCGAAAATTATGTCGTCCACATAAATCTGAACAACCATAATCTTATCTTTCTTCTCTAGTATGAACAAGGTTTTGTCCACACTGCCTCTCATGTTACCCTCGTGAACTAGGAAGCTCGTCAATCGTTCGTACCAGGCTCTGGGTGCCTGCTTCAGTCCATACAGTGCTTTCTTGAGCTTGTATACATGAGTTGGATTGCCTGCATCTTCGAACCCTTTCGGCTGCTCCACATACACCTCCTCCTGAATCAGACCATTCAGAAAAGCACTCTTGACATCCATCTGATATACCCTGAAGTTAAGTATGCATGCCATTCCCAGAAAAAGTCTGATTGACTCAAGACGTGCCACATGTGCAAATGTCTCCTCAAAATCCACCCCTTCCACTTGGGAGTACCCCTGAGCCACTAGACGAGCTTTGTTTCGAACCACTGCTCCATTCTCATCAATTTTATTCTTGAAAATCCACTTGGTTCCCACAATGTTGCAGTCCATCGGTCGTGGCACTAGTTCCCACACGTCATTTCGAACAAACTGCTCGAGTTCTTGTTCCATGGCAACGATCCAGAACTCATCCTGCAACGCTTGTCTGTGATCTTTTGGTTCAATCACTGACACAAAGCAGGAATATAGCACCATCTCAGAGAACTTCCCAACCATTTTCTTGAAATCCAGTTGAATGCCACGAGTCTTCCTCCCTTCATTCACCTCACCGATGATATCTGAGGCTGAATGATTCCGATGAACTTGCTTTGTGTTCTCCTGAGTCATGATCTGAGGTTCTTCGGTTGACACAGATGGCTGTTGCATCGCCTCTGCTGTCTGTGTTACCCGATCCGCTTCATCACCTTCAGAATCACTCCCGATCAGAGGCTTCTCCTATTCCATCTGAGCGTAGTCATCGAACACTACATTGACTGACTCAACCAGAACCTTCGTCCTCATGTTGAACACACGAAAGACTGAGCTATGGCCTGAGTAGCCCAGAAAAATTCCTTCATCACTCCTTGAATCAAACTTTCCAAGGTGATCCTTGTCATTCAAGATGTAGCACCTGCATCCAAAGACATGAAAGTAGCTTACGTTAGGTGTCTTTCCTTTCCATAATTCATAAGGAGTTTTTGATGTTCCCTTTCGCATGTACATCCGATTAATTATGTAACATGCTGTGCTGACTGCTTCTGCCCAGAAACGTTTGGGAACTTGATTTCCATAGATCATTGCACGAGCCATCTCCTGAAGTGCTCGATTCTTCGGTTCTACTACGCCGTTTTGCTGTGGGGTTCTGGGTGCAGCAAACTGATGAGCTATTCCATGACTTTCACAGAACAACTTCATGAACTCGTTCTGAAACTCTCCTCCATGATCACTCCTGACTCGTTTGATTGACCCTCGTTCATTCATGAGTTGTAGAGCCCAGATTCTAAAGCTATCTGCTGTGTCAGACTTTTCACGGAGAAACCTAACCCATGTGAATCTGGTGAAGTCTTCAACCAGCACAAACACATACTTTTTACCTCCTAAACTCTCTGTCTGAACTGGCCCCATCAGATCCATATGAACTAGATCAAGTGGTGCTTTGGATTGTACGTCAGGTACTCGTTTGTGTTGGACTTTCACCTGTTTGCCTTGGTTACATGCTCCACACACAAACTTATCTCCTCCCTTGATCTTTGGAACTCCTCTAATGCTCTCCTTTGAGATGAGATCATTGAGATTCCTGATGTTCAATGTGTCCGAGTCGCTGGTGCCACTGCTGCAGATTATCACAGGCAGTAAAACAGCTCATAACCGACCCTGACTTGTTCCAAATGTAGCAATTGTTGCCTGACCTTTCTCCAGCTAGGATAATCTGTCCATCATCATTCACTGCTCTGCATCCTTTGTTGGTGAATATCACAATTAGCCCTTCATCACACAGTTGACTTATGCTGATAAGATTCGCCTTAAGTCCCTGTACTAAGTATACATTGACTAGATCAGGCTGATCTTCGTCTTTTGTAATACCTTTTCCTTGTATGGCACCGACACTTCCATCACCAAACGTAACTCTTCCTCCCTTAATCTTCTTAACATTTCGGAGGTAGCTTCGGTTTCCAGTCATGTGCCATGAGCACCCATTATCGAAGTACCAAGGCTCTGACTCGTCTTCGTCGCTTTCAACTTGGGCCATGTTGCACTTGAATCCATGCCACAGCATTGACATTGGATCATCCCTGGAAGATCTCTTAACAGTGAATTCTCTTGGCTTGAAAGGATTCTTCTTCTGCTGTCCCTTAGGTTCGAATCGCAAATCCTCTTTCCTGACCCAGACTTGATTCGTGGATCCATTCCAACTGAACTTCCGTTGCTTGATCAGTTTCTGAACCCTGTTCCATCTGCTGTAGCAGTATGCCTTGATATGTCCGATCTTGCCACAGTAATAGCACTCTCGTCGTTTTCGCAGTTTGGTGACAGGTCTTCGTCCTTCAGGCTGGTTGTATCCTGATGAAACAAACTTGATTTCATCTGAGCTCCTCTGTTCCCATCCACTGTACCCCAATCCATGCTTTGTATTAGCTTGACATCCGTAGCTCAGGATCTTGTCCAGTTGCTTGGTTCCTGCGAACATCTGAATCTGCTTCTTTAACTGATTTAGTTCTGACTCCAGCTTCTCCGATATCTGCTTTTCAACCTTTAGATGCTGCCTCAGACTTTCAGCTGTGTTGGCTAATTCCAGCTTCTCCTTGATCAGATTGACACTTCCCTGGCCAAGTGCATTTGCTGCTTCGAGATCTTTGCTGAGCTTGTCTACTAGTACAGACAATCTCTGGTTTTCTTTCTTCAATTCACTGTTTTCTTGGTTGAGACTAACCAGGACATGACGTAATTCCTTGTAGCTGCTTATGAGATCATCCTCCTTTTCTTCTTCAGGCTCTGACTCTGACTCCTGTCCCTCCTCAATTTCAGCGATCCCGATAAACGTCACGAAGTTGTTTGTCTCTTCAACTGAGTCATCCTCTGAGTCATCATCCGATTCTTCCTCAGCCAACATGGACTTGTCCTTCCTGCGATTTTGATCATTGACACATTCCAGCTGAGTGTGTCCAAATCCTTTGCAGTCATAGCACTGAATCTCCCGTCGCTTGATAGTAGGACAGTCATTCTTGAAATGTCCATATCCCTTGCACTCATGACACTGCACCTCACTCTTCCTGTTTGACTTGTCCCCTTCAGTTGTCTTCTTGAAGGATGCAGCCTTCTTCTGAGGTTTCCCAGTTTTCCGCAAGGCACGATCAAATCTTCGAACCAGAAGACTTATGGGATCGTCTTCCTCGTCTTCAGTGGTGCGGTTCTCACATTTTAGAGCTAGACTTTTAGGTTTCTTCAGACTGTCTAGCTCCATCTCATGAGCTTTCAGCATACCTACCAATTCACTGAATGGCATGTTCTCTGTGTTGCTGGACACACTGAGTGCTGATTTGTACCCCATAAACCTCGATGGCAGACACCTCAAGAATTTCTTCACCAGCTTCTTATCTTTGTATTTTTTGCCTAACACAGCTGCTTCTTGCGCCAGAGCACTTAATTTTGAACTGAATTCAGAGATGGTTTCATCCTCCTCCATCTTTAGATTCTCAAAGCGAGAAGCAAGCATGTCCTTTCTTGAGTTTTGAACCTTTGTTGTTCCTTCGTACTGCATCTGAAGTATGTCCCATGCTTCTTTGGCAGTCTCAACACCTTGAATCAGCTCAAAAGTCTTTCTTGATATGTTGGTGTGAATGGTAGTCAGCGCCCTTGAATTGTACTTTGCTCTTTTTGACTCCTCTTCAGTCCAACTTTCTTCTGGTTTTGGATGAAAGACTCCGTTGGCATCAGCTACCAGTGGTTCTTCCCATTTATCAGTTACTGCCTTCCATGCCAGTGGATCGATCCCTTTGATCATGGATCTGATCCTAGCTTTCCAAAACCCGTAGTTCCCATCATCCAGGATGATCCTGGAGTTGTTCACCATTTCCTTATTGCTCTCGATTTTCTCCGCAGGATCTCACCTGTTTGTAATACACACAGATGACTGCTCTGATACCAAATGAAAATGTAAGAGTAGTAATACGGGAACTATCGCAGAACACAACACAGAAATTTTCTCTTCAAGAATATTTCACTAGTAAATCTGTTTGTAACTTACAAGTATACAGAACCCGATTTAGAGCAACCTCAAGACACACCTTGATTTGCTACACTAGTCTCACTTATTCTTGAATCGATACGTGATTCAAGAACCTCTCACCCAAATCCCTTAGCACACTAGCTCACAAAAACTCTCACAGATTTTCGCTCACCCTTTGCTAAGTATTCTCTCAGTTGTGTTAAAAACCCTACAAGGTTTTTCACACGCCTATTTATACATAATAGGACTTGCGGCTACTCCTCGCCTAGATCCTCTTTGTGATTTCTCCAAATCTTCATGAGAATCTTCACTTTCCTTATCTTCTCCTAAGATAGAGGAAACTTGATATTTTCTTCAAAGATCCTCCAAGATACTCCAAGCTTCCTATCCACGTCAGCTTCTCGTCTCTTGAAGTGTCCAGCACGTCCTGCAGCTCCAGCTCAGCTTCCAGCTCACCTCCACGTGTGTAGATTGCTTTGCAAGTCTTCCCGTGTCAGTTCCAAAGCTAGTCGGACTGCTACATGTGCTACTCCAGCCTTGTTTGCATCTTCAAATGGCACATAACATTTTGTATAGACAAATGTGTGAGGGATGATGGAATGTAGGAAGTTGATTTAATGTCTGTGGCGGAGTTACATTTTTCTTTTCTTATAGTCGATTATGTAAGTCCATCTATTTTGATTTTGTGATATGAAGAAGGCTTAGCCATAATCTAAACCTTTTCAATCTTGAAGAGATTGAAGAATTTTTGTTTCCTTTTTTTTGTCAACAACTTACATATTTAAATCAAGTTTGGCCGGTAAAATAGTAACTCTGTAGAACAACTTCCATTGGCTATGGAAAATAGCTCATGGTCGATCCTATTTTACAAGAGAATCAGCACAAATATTCGAAGAGTAAAGAATAAAAGAAGTCCTCAAATATATAACATTCCATCTATTTAGGTTTTGTGATATGAAGAAAAATCTCTTCAATAATCAAACTCTGCTTAACCTGATTGTTGAATAGATTAAAGCGTTATATACATGGATTTTATCCAAACTTTTATTTACTTTTTACTTTTTACATATATGGTTGTTGGGATATAGTATCTTAGAAAAAAACGTTATACCTGACCTAGGCTTGAATTTTTTAGGAAAGATAACCCGTCCCATCTCGCATCCGTCCCGAATTTCTAATTCAGATTTAAAAATAATATTTGGGTAAGGAAAAAGATAGGGATGAGAATGGAATTATCCGAATTTCCTATTGGTTAATTATAAAAAATAAAATTTTAGAGATTTTGGTTAATTGAAAATTTTGATAAATATTGATTTTTTCCAATTTATTAATAATTAATAAATTTATTTAATAAATATTGATTTTAGTCTAATTATCTGAATTACCCGAATTCTTTTCCATCCCTTTTTCGATTATATTTTATTTTGAGATTGTATTGGTAAAATATTTTCGTTTCTCGAACTTTTTGGTCCTGTCCCATACCCATAAATTTCTCTCCTATTATTTTGTGGGAATATTTTGAGTAATATATTTAGATTTTCGAAATTCTCATTCCCATCTTTTATCTGTAAATTCTTATCCCGATTCTCCGAAAATTCAGGCCTAATCCTGACCATTGGAATTAACATATATACCTAGCCATAGGGTCAATTTTGGATGAAAATACATCATCTTATATGTGTTTCTCCATCGTAGCATAACCAGCTTTATCGTCAAAATTATTGTGTGAGTAGACCAATGATTTGTATTGCCATGATCAAACTCATGGTTAAAAGAAACAAGTGACTCAATTGTCACGTCTTCATCCATTTCATATGCATCAATGTAAAATTCATATTCTAGCACCGGCATGGCGGCATCTTCCTTATGCTTCTTAGGCTCCAAGCAACTAGAAATTACACTAATCATTACAATTTCTTGACGGCTATCTATCATATCTATTAGAGAATAAGACGGAGAAGACATGCCCACATTCAAACCTCTTAATTTCTCGAAAAGGAGAAATTGTAAAAAAAAAAATTGAATATAATATTTTAATAAAAATATATAAAAGAATATTTCAAAATTTAAAGAGAAACAGATTCGACTATCCTAGATTCAGGCAGAAAAGTGACAAATCGTACTAAGAAATATAAGTCTCTAAATGAGGAAATTGGTCTTATTTTGCGAGAAAATTCAATAAAACTCTAGTTTTTTTTTTCTAAAGTCCTTCAATCTTTTCACAAAAAAAATTATATGTATGAAAGAAGAGTTTTACTTTCTCTGTCTATTGGACTACTTGGCAATTCATTTAAATTTTTACAAGTATTACTTGAGATTTTCATATATATATATATATATATATATATATTAAAACTAGATATATTTGGTTTTATTCTTTTCGGGTCACTTGGCAATTCATTTAGTTTTTCACAATTATTACTTGAATTTTCATAAATATATACATTAAAACTATATATATTAAAATATATAATTTTATCTTAACTACCACGTGAAAAAACAAATGAATAACCTCAAATTTAATTTTGCAATAATCATGATACTAAATGAAAACTAACGTATATAAAAAATTATAGATTCAGAATTATTATGTTAACTAGGCAATTTTCAATTTTTTCAATTTTTTTATATTTTTATAAAATTAATATAATCATCATTTGTTACTTACTTACTTGTTAATATTTTATTCTAATTTTTTTTTAAATATTAATTTAAAATACATATTAAATATTATTTAACAATTTAGAGTTAGATTAACATTAATAAATATCCTTCAATATTTTTAATTAGTTATAACATAAATTTTGGTTTAAAATTTACACAAATATTAATATATAATCAATTAATAAAAAATAAAATTAATATAATCATCATTTTATTTGTTACTTGTTATTTATTATTAATAATCTTAAAAAATAAATTTAAAATACATATTGAATATTATTAAATAATCTACAGTTATATAAAAATTAAATATATAACTATCAATATTTTTTAATTAGTTATAACATAAATTTTTATTTAACATTAATATAAATATTAATTAAGTTTTAATTAATAAAACTATTTTTTCATTTTTTAATACTTTATAATTTAATATTAAAATTTATTAATTAAAATATAGGTGACATGTGTCAACCTTTCCATATGCATGACACTTCGGCATTGGAGAAAGTTTACTAGATTTGCTGAAGTGTCATGCATATAGAGAAAGTTAAACAACTTTTATATATAAGATTGTTTTATGTTTACTAGATTTTACTCCGTGTATCTGCACGGCTATTTTTTAATCAAAATTTTGTAATATAATTTATGTTTTCTTTATAGATATAATTTTTTTAATAAGTGACAAAATTTAATTTTTGTGTTTAGATATAATTTTTTTTTTTTTCTAGTTTTATTATAACCACGATATAAAAATATAATTCTAATCTGGTTATTCTATTAATAAAAAATAACCGTTATTATAAAAATATATTTCTAACTCACTCATTCTATTAATCCGAAAAGGACTGTGGTTATAAAACCATAATTCTAACCCACCCGTTCATATCACTATATAATATAAATATTTACTAATTTTGAAATAATTTTTATCTTAATATCTTGCATGTTTTGATAAGCTAACCCGCATAAGACCATAATTATAAAAAAAAACCTAACCCTTCCCATCAAATCACTAGATAATATTAATATTTATCAGTTTTCAATATGTAAAATTTTAGTCTGATTGAAAATGATTAAAAAAAAATTACAATAAAGTATTCATTATTTATATATGTTATTCTAAAAATATTATTTGAATTTCAAATATTAAATTAAGTGGAACCTATATTTAAGGAAGTCTAAAGTAATTTAACTTAATATGATCGATCTATTTTTCAGAATTAAATTTAATTATAAAACAATTAAACAGTTTGAATTTTAAATTAAATATAACCTATATCTAATGAAATCTTTGGATATCTAAATTAATATCAAAATTTTGGAATTAAAAAAATGTATATATATATATATAGTTTTTAAAAACTATTTTTAAATAATATTGCGAGAAATTAGGATAATTTTAAAACTGATTTCAAACAATTTTGTTTTTAAAAAATTAGGAGTGTTTGGAAGCAAGTACTAAAAGTGCTTCTTTTTTAATCTTCTACTATTATTATTTGAGAATGATACTTAAAAAAGAATCTTTATGTCATGTATTATTAACAATTTTGCCACGCTGATGTGTCAATCTCAGAGAGCTTCTCAAGGATTTTTTGAAATTAAACTCAATTTACTAGATTAATTATATCATATACCATTAACATTAATTTGGTTAAAGATTAGTTTATATCAAATATATATTTAATACTCTAACATTTAATTTGTAAAAATATTCTCTCTCTCTTTCTATTTCTTATCAACATATTTATAAAATTTAATACATAATATTACTTATGTTACTGATGCAACGCATCTATCTGGTCCATGGGCTTCTTGTCGTTTATTGCGGCCCAATCTGTGTTCGTTTGTTTTTTTTCGTTTTGTTTACACATTATCTTATTTTGGCTTTCTTTTAATTAGGGATAATCACAAATTCGTTGTTAGTTAGGATTAGGATTTTGACTTTAGATTTTCTAGGATTAGTTTATAAGGAACTTATGGCAATTATAAAAGCACGACATTATTGACTCAATCAAAATCAAAGAGCTTTTACAGCACTAAGAGGAGTACTCTTGCCCTTCTGTTTTAGTCGAATTCCCATCGTCTAAAACAAACCCTTGAGATCGATTTGTGTTCGTCTTTGCGAATACGTTTGGTCTTTGTCGATCGCTCAGTCTTTAGGTTGATTCGTGTTCGTCGTTGCGACTACGTTTGGTCCTTGTATGTCGCTTCGTCTTTGAGATCGATCGCGTTCGTCGTTGCGATCTTTGTCTATCGCTTTGCCTTTGAGATCGACCGCGTTCGTCGTTGCGAACACGCTTCGATCTTCGTCTGTCGCTCCGCCTTTGAGATCGACCGCGTTCGTCGTTGCGAATACGCCTTGATCTTCGTCTGTTGCTTCCGCCCTCTATCAGTTGGTATCAGAATCAGAACGTCCTGTTGGGGTTGATTTTTTTTTTTGACGATGCCTCCGAAGAAGAACAACGTCGTCAACGACAACCAAGGCCCTACGGCCGATTGGGCTGAATTGCGTACCACACTCCTAGCGATGCAGGAGAATATACAAGCCGTAATTCACGCGTCTATTCATGAGATGGGGGAAAACTGATCGCGCGTCTGTCTGTGCGTGACCGTAAACGAGAGCACAGTCTTGCTGGTGGAGTAAATCCTTTCGCTGGTCGTGATGGCAATGAGGATTGTGAAGAGGACGAGCATCACCGTCGTGTTCGTCCTGGTGTCAACGTTGAAGGTCGAGATAACAGATGGGAGCTCGGGTTCAAAGTTGATATCCCGGAGTTTTTCGGTGGTATTCATGGCGATGATTTGCTCGATTGGATAGTCTCCGTCGAAGAGATCCTCGACTTCAAGCAGGTACCCGACGATCGTCGAGTTCCATTGGTGGCAATGAGATTTCGCGGCAATGCAGCTTCTTGGTGGAAACAGCTTAAGTCGACGCGCACCCGCACCAGAAAAGAACCAATTCGTTCATGGGAAAAGCAAAAGATGGACCTGCGCAAAACTTTTCTGCTGCACAATTATGATCGAATGATGTACAATCGTTTGCAAAACCTGCGACAAGGGAGTCAAAGTGTCGACGAGTACGCAGAGGAGTTCTCTCAATTGCTCACGCGCAATGAGCGTTACGATAGCCAAATTCAACTTGTGTCTCGCTTCATCGGCGGTCTCCGACCACAACTCCAATCCGCGATGGCTCAGTTCGATCCCACATCGAGTTCAGAAGCACACAGACAAGCTGCGATGTTTGAACAACAGTCGCGTAGCACGACCTGGAACAGCTCAACGTCTCGTGCGCGTGGTGACAATCCAACACCACAGTCAACGACTACGAAGGAGTCCCCAGATCAAACAAACGTCTTTTTGCGGAACAATGCTCCAACAGAGGAGACACAACTTCGTCGCTCAACGCGCCCTAATGCGTTGAAGTGTTTTAACTGTGGAGAAGCCGGTCATCGACAGACCGCTTGTCCGTATGATACACGACGTGGTTTGTTAGCGGATGATACACAGCACGTCGCAAAGCTTGAATCAGAAAAGGAAGCCATTTTCGACGATGAGGAAAATGGTACGTATGGTGACACAGGACCACTCTTGGTTATCCGTCGCTCCTGTTTGGTTCCATAGAGTCATGATGACCAATGGCTTCGCACCAACATCTTCAAGTCAACCTGTACTGTCAACGGTAAAATATGCAGCTTCATCATTGACTCTGGTTCTTCACGCAATGTCGTCTCTGTCGAGGCTGTGCGTAAACTAGCGCTACAGGCAGAGGCACCCGGCTCCTTATTCACTCTCGTGGGTTCAAGACAGCTGCAGCGTATGCGTGACACATCGAGCTCTTATTGCGTTTTGGATCGGTCCCCTCTACCGAGATCGCGCGTACTTTGACATTGTTCCCATGGATGTGAGTCATCTTAACTTGGGCAGACCGTGGGAGTTTGATCAGAAAATTTTTCACGATGGTGCAAATAATACATACAAGTTTACATGGGAGACGCACCAGATCCTTCTCCTTCGAACACATGATCATACAGGGCATTCACCACTGTCATCGGTACGTTTGCAACCACCACCACCACAGGTGACAGACGTCTCATTGTTACTCTGTTCGTTTACAGCGTTTGAAAGGAACTGCAGCGGGAAGGCTTTGCCTATGCACTCATCTCGCCATCGTCAAAACCGAGCTCTTCGAAGCACTCTTCTATGTTTGATGCGCTGTGCCAAGAGTTTGCTGATGTTTTCCCTGTTGAGCTGCCAAACAAACTGCCACCCATGCGTGACATTCAACATCACATCGACTTTGTTCCAGGAGCGCCACTGCCAAACAGATCGCATTATCGCATGAGTCCCCAAGAACATGAGGAGTTGCGTCGTCAGGTTGAGGAACTCTTGCAGAAAGGCCATATCAGAGAAAGTTTGAGCCCTTGCGCGGTTCCAGATTTGTTGATTCCAAAGAAAGATGGTTCATGGAGGATGTGCGTTGATAGTCGAGCCATCAACAAGATCACCGTCCGCTATCACTTTCCAATACCAAGGCTTGACGATTTGTTGGATCAGATTGGACATGCACAGATTTTCTCCAAAATCGATTTAAAAAGCGGCTATCACCAGATTCGAATTCGACCGGGTGATAAGTGGAAAACAACGTTCAAAACACGGGAAGACTTATTTGAGTGGCTTGTGATGCCTTTTGGCTTGTCCAACGCGCCGAGCACGTTCATGAGAATCATGAACCAAGCCTTTCGCCCGTTCATTGGAAAATTTGTTGTCGTATATTTCGACGACATACTCATCTTCAGCACCTCATTACACGATCATGAAGCTCACATTCGCGAGGTACTTCTGATCTTGCGGAAAGAACAGCTCTGCGGAGCTAAACACAAATGCGAATTTGGGGTTGAACAGGTACTATTTTTGGGGTACGTGGTGTCGAAAAAGGGGTTATCTGTTGACCTTTCCAAGGTAGAAGCTGTTCGCTCATGGCCAACTCCTAAGTCGGTTAGCGAGGTACGTAGCTTTCATGGACTAGCTTCCTTCTACAGACGCTTCGTCCCTCATTTCAGCTCCATCATGGTACCAATTACGAGTTGTATGAAGGATGGCAAGTTTGTATGGACACAGGAAGCTGAAAGTGCATTTGCCGTCATCAAAGATAAGCTGACATCGGCTCCTATACTGGTTCTTCCTGACTTCGAGCAAACATTTGAACTCCACTGTGATGCCTCCAAACTTGGCATTGGAGCAGTTTTAAGCCAACAAGGTCGACAGGTCGCTTATTACAGCAAAAAATTAACAGGTGCACGAGGGCGTTATAGCACATACGATGTCGAGTTTTATGCCATCGTCCAAGCAATCAGGCATTGGAGACACTATCTTGTTCATAAGGAATTTATCTTGTTCACTGACCATGAGGCATTGCGTCACCTTGATAGTCAGGCGAAGGTGTCTGCAAGACATGCGACTTGGATTGCCTTTCTCCAGCAATTCACGTTTTCGATTCGTCATCAGTCTGGTAAAACAAATCGTGTTGCTGATGCTTTGAGCCGACGCTGTGCTCTACTCACCATGATGCATACCTCAGTGACAGGATTTGCAGCATTTGCTGATTTATACACGACAAATCCCTTCTTTGGTCGTATTGTGACTGCGGTGCTTGATGGATCGACATTGGAGTATACACTGCACGATGGTTTTTACTTTAAGTGACTCCGTATTTGTGTTCCTGAAAGCAGTTGGCGCCTTCAGATCATTCAAGAGCTTCATACCGAAGGCCATGTTGGGCGAGATCGAACATTGCTGCTGGTCACCTCGTTGTACTTCTAGCCATCACTACGACGCGATGTTGAGCGTTTCATCGAACGTTGTCGGGTCTGTCAACAGGCGAAAGGGAAAGCTTCTAATGCAGGTCTCTACCTTTCTCTTCCCATTTCCACTCAGCCTTGGACAGACGTCAGTATGGATTTTGTACTGGGTCTTCCTCGCACACAGCGTGGACATGATTCTATCTTTGTCATTGCTGACCGCTTTTCAAAAATGGCACATTTCATTCCTTGTAAGAAGACATCAAATGCTGTTAATGTTGCTACCTTGTTCTTTCGTGACATTTACCGTCTTCATGGTTTGCCAACGTCGATTGTATCTGACAGGGATTCTCGATTCCTTGGCCATTTTTGGCGTTCACTTTGGAAGCTCCTGCAGACAAGCTTGGACATGAGCTCTGCTTATCACCCTCAGACGGACGGTCAGACGGCGGTGACGAATCGTTCGCTGGGTAACCTTCTTCGTTGTTTGGTTGGGGACAACATCAAGAGCTGGGATACTAAGTTGTGTCAAGCCGAGTTTGCACACAATCATCCTACAAACCGGAGTTCTGGCTTCAGCCCTTTTTGGATCGTCTACGGCATTGTTCCTCGTTGTCCCTTGGACTTGACGACAGTGCCAGATAAGACACGTTTCCATGGTCAGGCAGTGGATTTTGTCGATGAAATTCACCGTGTTCATCACTTGGCTAAGGAAAATTTGGAGCTCTCCACTGCGAAGTATAAAGAGGCTGCTGATAAGAAGCGTCGTGAGCTGCAGTTCGCACCGGGTGATCTGGTTTGGGTGGTTATCACCAAAGATCGTCTTCCAGCTCGCGAGTATAACAAGTTAAAGTCTAGGAAGATTGGTCTGGTTGAGGTTATCGAACAGATTAACGCCAATGCTTATCGCGTTCGACTTCCTTCCCATTTGGGTACTGCAGATGTGTTCAACGTTAAACACTTATCTCCATTTCATGGTGACAATGACGTGTTGGATTCGAGGGCGAATCCTTTCCCACCTGGGGAGACCTGATGCAGCGCATCTATCTGGTCCATGGGCTTCTTGTCGTTTATTGTGGCCCAATCTGTGTTCGTTTGTTTTTTTTTGTTTTGTTTACACATTATCTTATTTTGGCTTTCTGTTAATTAGGGATAATCACAAATTCGTTGTTAGTTAAGATTATGATTTTGACTTTAGATTCTCTAGGATTATTTTAGAAGGAATTTATGGCATTTGTAAAAGCACGACATTATTGACTCAATTAAAATCAAATAGCTTTTACAGCACTAAGAGGAGTACTCTTGCCCTTCTGTTTTAGTCGAATTCCCATCGTCTAAAACAAACCCTTGAGATCGATTCATGTTCGTCTTTGCGAATAAGTTACATTTCAAAAAAAATTTGCTTATGTTAGTCTTGTAGAAGGATATACAATTATCTCTTGAATATAATTAGTAAATATCTTAATATATGGAATATTACATGTATTTGTATAATTGTATTATTAGGAATATCTCCACTATAAATATGTATGTATCTAATCATTATTATTATGAGAGTCAGTACAATTTTTCGAATGACCCTTATTGGGTCCCTAAAGTAATAATCGTTGGCGTACGAAACTATTGGTATTCCTATCTTCTGAATAAAGTCTATTGCAAACTATATTGTCCATCCATAGCAAGCATGTCTCATGTAGCAAGCATGTCTCAGAGAATTACTCATGTATTCATCTGAGACAGCTTGTGGAGTTTCAAAACTTTTACTTCTCCTCTTCCTTTTGCGTCATCTTGCTCACTTGAATTCTGTTAGCTGGAACGAAAACCTTTACTGGCTCGGATGAAGCTTAAACGGTGATGAAATTGTTATCTCCCATGATTTTTACGTGGAATCTGATCAATACCGAGTTGTAATTTTCCCCGAAGAAAAGAATTTAATTTCAAAAGAGCTTGCTCAGCAAAAGTTTATGAAAAAGTATATGAACATAGACAAGAAGAATGATGCAAGTTTAGAGCATAACTTGCTTGTTTGAAGGCTTAAAAGCCAGGAGTGGAAATTACTATCTGCGATATCTCTGGCTTGTATTAAGACCCGGTTTTATTACTTCCTGCTTGTAATAAACCTTTTTGAGGCTAAAACAATGTACTCCAGAGTAATCTGGTGCATTCCTGTTTGGCATCTACCACAAAGGCGGGTTTGTGCTTTGCAACAACTTGGAAAGTACTGGCGTCAGTCGCTTTCTGAGTTTTTCTGGAGACTAGAAATCCCTGTTTCAAATAGACACGATGTTGAAAGGTTTCAATGTATCCTTTAGCCTGTTTCTTCTCCCGCACTGGCTGCATTGGATCACTTATCAATTCCCATTTCTCATTGTTGAAGTTACATTTGATCACACAGATTTCTTTTGTGGTTCGCCATAATCACCCGACGTTGAGAACCAACATGCACTCCAGGTTTGATCCCCATCAACCAATAAGCGTACCATCATGTCTTTTCATAGTGACAATCACCTATCTTGATCTAACTAAATTAGAAACATTAACCACATAAAAAGGTGATCAATCAAGCATGGCGATTCTTCAGCTAATGTTTTCTTAATTCGAATTCAATCATATAATGAATCTAACTTAATGTATCAACCAGATTGTGTCCGTATTCCGTAACACGAAGCAATCTGAATAGATCTAGACTCAATACCCTAAAAATAGCACATAAAAAAATAAAAAACAGAGAAAAATTTAGATCGTACTCCTCACTTTGACAGTTTGAGCAGATCGGATCACAAAGAACGAGTGACGAACGAATCGAGCAAACGACAAGAAGGCTGAGATTCTCGGCGACTTTTTCTCCTCTCGGAAGCAGCGGACAATGGTGGCGGCATGGCAGCTAGTTGGCGTAGGGAGCTCTCCTCTCTTTCTAAGAAATCTCTATCTCTCTCTTTTTATGGATGTCTACAAATGAGAATGAGATAAAAGAATGGAGACACCCTTTTCATAGGGGAAGGGAAGTTAGGGTTGCTGGAGTAGGTCTCCAGCAAAGCTTGGAGATTTGGGCTGTTACACAAATCATAAGATATCTTTCACAAATTAAATCATGATGTGCTTCTCGTTAGATTTTTTTTTTTTCTATACCCTAAAAAAAACAAAGTGAAAGAAGGGAAAAAAGAAAAACATGAATTGAAGAAGAAAAAACAATTTCTCGAGAAGGAAAAGCTAATTCTGTCCTCTTTTCTTTACTTTTTATTTGTTAACAAGATTTAGATTTTGGCTACAATCCTAAGATAGTTGATAGGAATAAAAAACACAAAAATGTATTGGATGAATTATTATTGCTGACTCTTGTTAAAATAAGTTACAAAATACACATGTTTATTGAAATGGAAGCGACTTAAGAAGTTCAGATTCCTGATATGGTGTGATGGGGCTTATGCGTGCCAACTGCATACAAATTTTCAAACATCGTTCTTCCTCTAATCCTCTTATGCGTGTCAACTGGTTTTCCATTTCTCATTTAGCAGTCAATAGATTTCTGAAAACGACGGTCTAATAACTAAGAACATCTCTAATGACTTCTCTTATTTTTCCCCTCAAAATGAAGTAAATTTAAAATGAAGTAGAGTTTTACTCCAATAGTTTTTTTCATTTTTTCCTTCAAAAAAGAATATTCTTTTCTTATTTTATTATTAATTGCAAACAAAATCCACTATTTCTAAATTTGATTTAGATAAACCAATAGTTTATATAATGTTAAATTTTTTTTTTACAAAAAAAATTAAGTTTATGTTAATTTTATTTGTTGTCTTTTATCTTATTTATGATATTAATTATGTATTTTAATTTTTATTATTTGTTGAGTTATTTTATGTTTGTTTTATATATTAAAATTATATTTTCACGTTTTTATTTATAAATTTAATTAATATTTATTTATTATTATGTTTTAAAAACGATAATATTTTATTTGTATAATTGTTTAGATATAGATAAGATATCTGTAAAACTATAAAAAGCATTTTGCAAATAAACAAAGATAAAAAGTGAAATGAGGAGATAACTAATGTTTCCTCAAATTTGATGTACTACTGTTCACAAACTCATTTTTTCTCTCAAAATAATGTATCATTAGAAAAGAGTTTTCCTCATTTTTTGATGTTTTTCTTAAATAAGGGACCATTGGAAATGGTCTAATGAATCGTGTAGCCTCAAGTGGATTTATATTTTATTTTTATTAGAATAGATTGGTAGTTGAAAACTACTTTTTTTATTTCTTTAATTATTAATATTTTTAGGACCAGCCCAAAGTCAAAATGACACCTAAAACATATTTTAAAAATGATATCATTAATTAGAATAATTTTTTTATACTATATTTTTTATACCATATTTTTTATATCATAAGTGATGTTTTAACATACATATTTTTTTCTTAAAATCATTTTTTCTACCTAAAATTGATTTTTAAAAATTTGAAATTAACTTTTTTTAAGTCTGAAATTATTCTTTTTTAAAAAATTATTGAATTATAATCAAACCTAATGAAACCCAAAACAACCCGGAGGAGAAGGAAAAAAGTTCTCCCAGGCACGGGTTTCGAAGATTAACAGAAATATTCGAATTTCTCCTTTCCCTCTTTCCAAGCCCTGAAATCTTCCCGGAAATAACAATCTCCCTTCTCTGAACCGCCGAATGTCGCCGTATTCCGCCGCGTCTTCTACGTCAATCTCAAAACATCAATCCTGCTCATCTTGTCTGTCAAGGACAAAGCTTTAAACAACATGCTTCTACACTCTAGCTATTGCTATGTTTCTGAGCGGCCTTTGGAGGCATGAACCAGTTTCGTCACAGCTAAGATGTCACATCTGGCCTTTCCACGCTGGTTTAAAGCTCGCATTCAAAGTTTGACTAAGCCCACAACTGATGTTATAATGCCCTCTCTGCTTTCTAGCTGTATGCTAAGATCATAATCTCTTGAAAGCTTTCCTTCTGAAGTCCCAACCCGTTAGAAGATTTGCTCCCTACTCTTGGCTTTAACTCCCACCATTCTCCCTTCTAGCTACGTGCTAAGTCGTTTTATCAACCCTGTACTTTCAAACGCTCTCTGAATCTGCACCCCCAACAACGTACGCTCTCTGAATCTGCACCCCCAACAACGTACGCTCTCTTCCCTGCACAAAATGGAGAAGTCAAAGGAAATCGCTAAGATCTCTCACCTGGAAGAAGAGGAAGATGAAATCATTGATCTCCCTCATGTCGACAACTCCCAGCTCATTGCAACTTTCAACCGAAGCCTGGTGGGGAGAATGTTTAACCGAGATGTCAGAAGCACTGAAGCTCTCATCGCCTTCATGCCAAAAGCTAATATTTGGGATGTGGAAGGCAGAGTCCATGGCATAGACCTGGATAACTCCAGGTTCCAGTTTGATTTTGACTCTGAAGCAGATCTTCAAAGAGTTTTAAGCAAGAGGCCATGTCACTTTAATAAATGGTCTTTCTCTCTTGAGCGCTGGATTCCCCATGTTGGTGAGTCATTCCCGAGCAACATGACCTTCTGGATCAGAATCTCGGGTATTCCAACACATTTCTGGCTTGAGGAAAACTTCAAAGCTATAGGAAAGAGGCTTGGGGAGGTAAAAGCTGTTGATGCCAGAGCAGCCCGTGTGCAGGTCTCGGTCAATGCCGATGAACCTCTAAAATTCTCTACCAGAGCTAGACTTCAATCTGGAGAAGTTGTGAAAGTTGAAATGAAGTATGAACGGCTGGATAGATGGTGTATAACCTGCAAACATCTATCTCATGATGAAAGAACATGCCCTCTGTTATCTGAAGAACAAAGAAGGAAGAAAATGCAAGAAAGAAAGGCGGAGCGAAACCTGGCTCAAGGTGTTCGTGAGGATCTTTTTCGGGAAAGAGATTCTCTCCATCTCCGGAGACAGGCGGGTCAGATTTCGGCTCCCACCCGTGAACGGGGTTCAGGCTCTCACCACCAAGAGGAGTCTTGCCTCCCTCCGCTGCCATCAAAAGAGGATAGATCTATAGTGCTGAAAGAAGATCGCGATTTTAGAGGCTCCGATGGTCGACGAGTGGAGGACCGAAGAAGCGAGAGTGTCTGGAATCGCATGGAGCGTCCAAGAGATTACCGTTCGGAGGCCCGGAGATATGAGAGACGGTCCGAACCTGAGGAGGAATCCATCCCTCGCCAAAAAGGCCCTCCTGCCCGAAATGACAACCTATATCGAAAGAGGAGGTATGAAGAATCGTTCGCTGCAAGCAAAAGGAAGGGTGAGAAGAACAAGGAGAGGGAGGCAGTACCTTCTAAGGATCGGAGTGGTGTGAACAAATCGGTGAACCTTCCACCAATCCAGACTCAATCCTTCGATTCCCAAAAGACTGTCTCAGATCCAATCTTGCACCCTGCGTCGGGGAAAGCAAAACAAGGAAACGTTTCCCCTGAACACCTCCGAAGCAGGCCTTTTTGCCTTAATCTTCTTTGAAAAACTTCGGATCTGAAGAAGGGAAAGTGCGACGAGATCGGGGAATCTTCGGAAGCCGGAAGCTCTGCTAAGAAGTCGCTTTCCTTCGATCCAATTCATCCAACTGAAGCTGCTTCCAACCCCTCTTTGGACCATACTCCAAGCCAAACTGTTAGCCTCATTCCAGCTCAACCTCTGTCTACCAAAAGCTGGTATGAACAAACTTTGGAAGAAGAAGAAAACGATGATGCTGATCCAATGGAGGAAGACCTTCCCCCTCCTGCTGTGAGAGTGGCTCCTTCTGTAGCTAGTGAAGACGATGAATCAGAATTTCAGAGGAGTCTCAAAATTGCTGAGGACGCGCTTATGGAGGATGAAACTCAAGGGGATCCTGACTTTCTGGTCACAACTGATTCTGTCGAAGGAATTGGAGACGATGACGAATGGCTGGACGACACTGACTTGAACGACGAAGGAGAGCTGGATGAGCTTCTGAAGGGGGATGATTTGTTGGGAGAAGATCTTGGGCTCGAGGTTCAGGGGGCGATCGCGACGAACTCAGGAGCTCAAATTGAAGAGGTTCCGACAAAACAGAAGGCATCCTGGTGGAGAAGCCCTCCTAAGGCGGAGGAGGATCAAGGTGCTGCATTTGTCGCCGGAAAGTCCGCTCGGAATACCGGAAAGAAGCATCGGATTCCAAAATCGCCGGCCAACTTAGGCATATCGCTGAAAAAGAGAAGTATTGCTTTGGGCCGTTTATCCCCAAAATCCAAGAACAAGGGAAAGACACCTGGGCCAGGACCAAGCCCAAAGGAGGCAAATGTTGAAAAAGCCAAGGAAGAGAAAATCTCAAAGGGGGCCAAAGCTAAAGGCCCATCATCATCTTCTGGTTTGGGAGGAGCTTATAAACCAGCAAATCAGGCCAAATGAATGTCATAGGATGGAACTGTCAGGGTGTGGGAGCCGACCTGACGAAGGATCATCTAGAAGAGCTCCACAAATGTTTTTTTCCCCGTTTTTTATTTTTATCTGAAACCAAAAACAATCGGAACTTTATGCAAGATATGCAAATGTATTTTGGGTATGACCATGTTTTTACCGTTGAACCGAGAGGTAGAAGCGGCGGTCTTGCCCTTTTTTATATGGATGAACCTTCGGTTTTTATCTCTTACTCTGATGAACATTTAATAGATGTTGAAACAAGTCTAGACGGGCATAAGATTTTTATGTCCTTTGTCTATGGGGATCCAGTTATTAAAAACCGAGAGAACGTATGGGAGCGATTAACAAGAATGAGTCTAAACAGGAAAGAAGCCTGGTTTATGATAGGAGATTTCAACGAAATAACTGGAAATCATGAAAAACGGGGAGGACGAAGAAGACCTGAAATCTCCTTTATTCCATTTCGGACTATGATCGACAATTGTGGGATGTTAGACTTCCCATATAAAGGAAACTCCTTTTCTTGGGTGGGAAGAAGACGCTCAGGCAAGGTCAAATGTCGTGTGGATAGAGCTATGGGAAATGAAGAATGGCTTTCAAGATTTCCCCATACTTCAGTGGAGTATATGAAACTATGGGGGTCGGATCATCGACCGGTCTTAGCAATGATCAAATTGAATAACAGGAAAAAGAGGAAATCTTTTTGTTTTGATAAAAGATGGATTGGGAAACCAGGTTTTAAAGAGGCAGTTGTCTCCTGGTGGGGCCCCTTTGATGTAAACCCACGCCGAGATTTCCACCAAAGGGTTGCACATTGCCGGAAAAAAATCTCCTTGTGGAAGAAATCTCTACCAACTAACTCAGAAAAAATGATTGAAGAATTAAAAAACGAACTCGATAGGGCGAACGATGATGATAATACCACTCTAGAAGAAATAGAAGAAATCAGAAGGAAACTTTGTGCAGCTCTCCGTGAGGAAGAAATTTTTTGGCAACAAAAAAGCCGCGAAAAATGGCACAAATATAGAGACAAGAACACAAAATTCTTCCATGCTCTTACCAAACAAAGGAGAGCTCGGAACCGCATCGTCTCCCTGAGAGACAGTAACGGACATTGGGTGGATAATGAGAGAGGTATAGAACGGGTGGCCATTCATTACTTCCAAGATATCTTCTCCACGTCTCAACCTTTGGACCCGGAAGGTTCACTCCGGTTTATTACCGAGAAAGTATCGGCCAACTCAAACCAACTACTTCTGACGGAACCAACGGAAGCAGAGATTAGAGAAGCTCTTTTTGACATTAACCCAGACAAAGCTCCTGGGCCTGATGGAATGACAAGCAAATTCTACCAAAAATTCTGGCCTTATATTCGCCAAGATATAATCAAACTGGTTAAAGATTTTTTCGCTTCAGGATCGTTTGATCCTAGACTTAACCAAACCAATATCTGTCTGATCCCGAAGAAAAACAAACCAAGAGCAATGTCGGAATTTTGTCCGATCAGTCTTTGCAATGTGAGTTATAAGATTATATGTAAACTCATGTGCAAGAGATTAAAACGAACTCTCCCGAGCCTTATCTCGGAAACGCAATCGGCCTTCATGGCTAGACGGCTGATAACTGACAATATTCTGTTAGCACAAGAAAACTTCCATGCTCTTCGAACTAACACAACATGCAGAGAAGAATTCATGTCCATAAAGACCGACATGAGCAAAGCATACGACCGGGTAGAATGGGGTTTCATGGAGGCACTGCTACTTAAGCTAGGATATTCCGAGAGATGGGTCCGTCTCCTTATGTTCTGTATTTCCTCAGTATCATACCAGATCCTTATTAATGGCGAACCCAGGGGAAATATTAAGCCTTCGAGAGGCCTCCGTCAAGGAGACCCCCTCTCACCCTTCTTATTCATCCTATGCACGGAAGCACTCATATCTCTGCTCAAGGGAGCAGAAGAAGAAAAACGTATATCTGGGTTGAAAATAGCTCAAGCAAGCCCCCCTGTATCCCATCTGCTTTTCGCTGATGATAGCCTTTTCTTCTGTCGAGCAGATATCCAACAGGGAATTGAGATCTTCAAGATTATTAACTCATATGGATCGGCAACGGGACAACAACTCAATCTAGGCAAATCTTCCATTATGTTCGGAAATCGAGTGGATCCGACGGTAAAACAAGGTATAAAGAATGCCATTGGTATAACCGCAGAGGGTGGCATGGGTATGTATCTGGGTCTCCCAGAACAAATCTGTGGATCAAAGAGAAAGGTGTTCTCTTTCGTTCATGATCGCCTAAGTAACTGTGTCAATAATTGGTCTGCAAGACTTCTTTCCAAAGGTGGAAAAGAAATTCAAATAAAATCAGTGGCTCAAGCTGTACCTACCTATGTCATGTCATGCTTCCTATTACCCCAAGGGAGTGACTGACAAGCTACGGAGTGTCATTGCAAATTTCTGGTGGAGCTCAAAACAGAATAGCGGCGGGATTCACTGGATTGCCTGGGATAAGATTTCCAGACCCCAAGATTTGGGGGGGCTAGGCTTTAGAGACCTTCAAGATTTTAATTTAGCTCTCCTATCTAAGCAGCTATGGCGACTTATCCAGTACCCCTCTTCCCTCTTGGCCCGGGTGTTAAGAGGCAGATATTACAGACAATCTGATCCATTGGAGGATCGAAAGGTCTACTCACCTTCTTATGGATGGCGGAGCATTATGGCTGCGAAACCGCTCCTCAAAATAGGTCTCAGGAAGACTATTGGATCGGGTCTGAATACGAGAGTCTGGAGCGAACCGTGGATTCCAGACACTAGAGCTCGGCCACCTAGAGCCTCCCTGCAGATCGGGTTTCAAGACCCAGGATTATTGGTTTACTCCTTCATACGCCAAGATACGAAACAATGGAATATCCCCCTTTTACATGAATTCTTCCAACCTGAGGATGTCTCCCTCATTCTCGGGTTGAGACCTAGCCAAAATCGTATGTTGGATGGATATGCATGGAATCATTCCAAATCAGGAATCTACTCAGCTAAATCGGGGTATGACCTAATTAGAAGGACAAAACTAGAACAGGAAGCCGTTGGTGTTAGAGAGCCAAGTATCACACCACTGCTAAGATATGTATGGAAAATCCGCGCCCCGGAAAAATGAAACATTTGTTATGGCAATCACTATCCGGATGTGTGGCCACTTGTCAGAACCTAACCTTCAGACACCTGGGATCGGACTCGCGGTGCCCTCGTTGCGGGGACCCTGAAGAGTCCATAAACCATCTCCTGTTTTTATGTCCCCCGGCCTTACAAGTCTGGGCGTTATCGGACTTCCCGTCCCTTCCGGGCTTCTTCCCGAGTACCTCTATTTACCAGAATATGAGCTTTCTCTTTTGGAAAACAAAAGAGTTAGGCATGACAGATCCACACAAGGATTTATATCCGTGGATCCTCTGGTACATTTGGAAAGCCAGAAACGACAAGATTTTCAACGGGAAAGAAATTTCCTCGGAAGATACCTTGATTCATGCTAGAGTGGAAGCGGAAAGCTGGAGAATCGCTAACCGATCAGAAGAAGACGACGTGGAGTTTGAAAGCTGTGTTCCCCAATCCTCCCCACCGAGACACCCTACCGAGTTCTGGCGCTCTCCGTTATGCCGTGTTGATGCCTCCTGGATCGATCACGGTTCGGTGAGCGGACTCGGTTGGTGTTTCTTGGATGGCATCGGAAATGAGACAGTAGAAGCCCAGGGATGTCGAAGAAGCCTTTCCGCTCTTCACGCCGAGATGGATTGCTTCCTTTGGGCTATGTCTAGCCTGAGAGAAAGAGGAAATCTTTCGGTTCACTTTCAATCCGACTGTTTGGATCTTGTGAGCATGGTTGGTTTACCAGCAGATTGACCGTCTTTTCAAACTGAGTTGGAATCCTTCAGTATCCTCCGGGAGAGCTATTTAGACTTCACCTTATCATATATCCCCAGATATCAAAATGTCCGGGCGGATAGTCTTGCGAAAGGAGCCCGTGACAGAGGCCTTATTTTTTCCCAAATCATTCATACCGAGCTAGTCGACGATGGTTCTCGGATCATTGCCTCGACTGGTCACATGTGATGTATTAATTGGGTAAAGGGAAAAAAAAAAAAATCAAAACCTAATAATAGATCCACATATTCTATGAGAATAAAGAGTAAACAATAACTCTTATATATTTATAATACAACTTTTTCTTTTCATTTGACTTGATCTATATAGGACAAATAATAATACATACTTCTTTTAAAAGAAATTGTAAAATTTTATTATTTCCTTAAAAATATTGATTTTTGGATTGTCCTAAATCCTTGCTTCATGTCCCCTGAATATTTTTATCATAATTTACTCGATCGCATGATAGAAGGTGGAAGTCCCACCGTGGGAAGGCAACAAATATTTAATTAAAAGCAATTTGGACATTAATTTCTTATTATTATAACAACTATAATCGACAGAATCAAATAAAACTAAGTTTATTATTATACCGCTACGTGCGAATTAAATATTAGGTGAATTCGTCGGAAAAAAAAGATTAGGTGAATTAATGGAATTTTTGTTGTGAACTATTTATACGTTTATGACTAATCAAGAGTAAATAATACGTTTATTTATAATGCAACTTTTCAACTCCATAAATAGTGTAAAAACAAGAAAAATAAATTAAAATTTTATAAATATTTCAACTCCATAAATAATTTATAAAAAATATAAAAAAACATAATAAAACAAATATATTATTATTGAAATATGGTCTTTTTTTATATTTTTCCTACAAAATCGTTTATTAAATTCTCATTGTCGATTTTTTCAACCATATAGCTATTTCAATAGATAACAAAGCTAGTCCATTTAATCGCTCTTGGTAGATCGCAAATATTTTTTTATCAGTTTTAATTTTGAAAAACTTCTTTCAGCATTATCAACTGATACCGAAATTGTCAACAATATACGATATGAAACTTCTATGTTTTGATAACAATCCTCCATTTGTTTTAAGAAAATCAAGCACTTCATTAAGCTTCTCAACTTTATCTGGTATTAATTCTTAGAAAATTTTTAATTCTATAAATAGATCATCACCAACTATGTCTGCATACCATTTGTTAAAGAAACCTTTGAATCTGCATTTTTTATTTTCTTTCTAAAAGATAATTTGTTGCCCTTAACCAATATTATTTTTTAGAGAAAAGTCCATAAATATTACCAAAAATTTATAAATATTATTATCTTATAAAAGATCTTTTTATATTTTTTTATTTATATATACTCTTTATAAAAAAATTAACCAAAATATGCCTTTATAAATTGGATGCTCTAATCTATCGCTTATCTCGCCTATGCTCTATGCTCTGGCCAGTCATGTATGTAAAATAAATTGTTTATGATGTATGTAAAATAAATTGTTTATAGTGTAATAAAAATTAATTGTACAAGTAATTATAATTTTAACTATTTTTATAGGATCGACATATTATTTTTTACATAAAATATGAAAAGAGAAAATTTATATTTTCCTTTTGTCCCCCGCTAACGTCTCGACTTTCGATTAACGTGAGACCAACTTTATTTTTATATATTATAAAAGAGAAAAGGAAATTGTTAGTAATTGTCCCAAAAATAAAATTATTAAAAGACAACAAAGAGAGTAGCTACGAAACAGCATTTTGCCATCGAAGACACGCTATAACAAATCGTGTATAAAAAAAAACCTCTTTCATTTCATCTTCCTCCACCATCTGAAGTAATCTTCCATTTACATTTGTGCCCTTCCCCATACAATCTCTCTCATTTTCCTCCTAACATTTTCATTTTCTCCAGAAAAAAATATTCATCCTCTCATCTTCCTCTTCAGATCTCATTTCCTCCTTCTCGAATCTAATTCTCTGAAAGCCATGGGAGGAGTTTCTCTTCTTCATCCTCGTGATATTCTCTCCAGAAACAGCCTTACCCCGCCTCACCGGCAAAAAAATCCAGTACCCAATCGCCGTCGCCGGAGTCCGCCACGTCATCAAGCGGCGATCTCTCCTCCTCGGTCTCCTCCCGTCTCTACTGTTATCCCAAAGGGATCAAAGAAGAAGAATCTCAACCATGTCAGAATTTTAAAGCGCGGTGAGGAAATCGGCAAGGAGATACCAGATCTGCCGATTGAGAATCCAGATCTGAATACTACTCGTCAGATCAGATCAGATCCGGTGAAGATTTCGACTCGGATCCGAAATTCCGATAGGGAATCGATGCCGGCGTTGTTTTACGCCGGTCCAGTCACGTCCACCTCTCCGCCGCCGAGTGAAGTTCCCTTGCCGGCGTTTTTCTCGAAAAAAACCGTCGTCTCCGTGTTCAAACCCTCCGATGCAACCAACGATCTGATCAGATTGCTGCGAATCGATGTTTCATGATTCACATGAATTCAGATCACACTTTACCGTTATCCGATCGTCGGAATTTCATTCCAAACCTTCTCGAATCTTTTCGAAGGTGCCGAGACATCTTCTTCGTTATGAAACGTTTTCGAATCTTCTCTTATTTTTTCAAGGGGAAAGATCGAAATATCTTCTTTCACAAGCCTTTAGTGTCTCATTTTTAGGGTTTTTTTTCTCGGTCTCAATTTTACGGTTAATCTGTACTTAAGGAGTGTATTTGTGTATTAATTATTTTCGTATTTTGAGTAAATTATATCTGTTTAGTGTTTATTTAGGATACTCTAAGTGGAGATGTATTTTACTACGGGTAAGTTGTATCGATGTAATCTCCAAAGTATTTTCTTCTTCTTTGTACTTTTTTTTTAATCTTATCGAAAATAACTTTCATTTAGAAATTAAAATTTAAAATATGATCTTCAATAGAATCATAGAAACTTGTTTTTTTTAACAAGGGTTTTCATATTTAAAATAAGAGAAATAAGAGTTTTACAAGCGGAGCAAATGCCCAGAATAAGAAACCAGCTAAAATCTAAAATAGGACATAAAGAAACAAATCCCATGAATCAGAGAATGAGGTCCAAACACTACAACAAAACATTAGGACAATATTTCAACCATATTCATACGCAAATACTTCAAAAAAACAACAAAACATTAGGATAATATTTCAACCATATTCCTACGCAAATACTTCGAAAAAAGAGAAATTATGGGAAATTGGTAAAAATTTACCTACAAAAATAAAACATCAAAAAACTGGTAGGAAATTTCTTTCCAATATCCTACCAAATTCAACTTCGTAAGAAATATAGTCTGATTTTGGTATCTATGTGGTAGGTTAATTAATGACAATTAAATTTGTGAATATTTCGTCGGAATTTTACTATGCATTTCTTCATTTCTGATGAAATATTTTTTGTAGGATAATTCGTAGGAAATCTGAAAGAATATATCCTCATCGTATTTTTGTAGGAATATGGTCAACGAATTTACATTCTATTTAGTAATGTTAAATCTTATTTTTATACATTTATTTTTTTCTATTTCTCTGTAAAACACAATAACACTATTTTCTTCATGAAAATATCATGAAAATTAATTTACTTACTCATTTCCTATCATAATCCTATCAAATTCATTAAACCAAATTAATATTATTTTTGAAATTATATAAATATATTAAAAAATATATATATCATACCGAATACCTACGATTTTTCTACCAAATCCCAAACCCTAATATTATAACACGAGAATCGTTAAGTGTCTAGTTATTTGATCGACTACACAGCCGCTAAGTCTATCTTTTTCCTTTTTAAATCTCTCTGCAAATCCTTCTCTTCTAGCTCGTTTCTCCTAATCTCTTGTCTGTTTCTTTATGGCTTCACACTGAAAACCGCTCATGCTTCAAAATCAAAACGGAATCCACCGTTTTAGAGTTTGCCTCAAACCTAGGAGGTACACATTGGGTTACTCCCACTCTTTGATGTTTCTAAGTTCTCTGGTGTATTTAATTTTTAGCTAATCGATTTTTTGTTTTGCTGAGCTCTGGAGATGGTGGCTAATCAAAAGGATGGTGGTTAATCGATTTTTTGTTTTGCTGAGCTCTGGAGATGGTGGCTAATCAAAAGGATGGTGGCTAATTGATTTTTTGTTTTGCTGAGCTCTGGAGATGTTGAAGGATGGCGGCGGTGGAGCAAGGAAGAGGAAGATGGTTTTGGTTTTGTTTAGGGTTTATTAATTGGTTTGGTTTAAGTTTTTTTCGGTTCGATATTTTTGTAAACCAGTTTTTATTCCCGGTTTAAGATTTTTAATATAATATAATTTTTAAAACAAAAGTAGCATTTATAATTAATATTAATTAGTTAATATCAAAATAATTTTCGAAATTAATTTAACTAATATTTTATTATTAAATGGTGAAAATAATTCGTAGGAAATAGGAGGGTAAAATATCGTAGAAAAATTAATCGCAGGATATTGGTAGGATTTTGGTCATACATTAACGACAAAATTCCTACCAAAATGTTCGTAGTGAATTTCCTACGGTATTTTTCGTAAGAAATTTCTTACCATTTATCTACCATTTAAAATTTCCGACGGCCGATTTTCTATAACTTATTTTCGTAGAAATTGGATAAAAATTGGCTGTTTCCTACGCTTTAACTACGATATTTGCCGTAAGATTTTGGCCTGCATTCTTGTAGTGAAAGCTCGGAAGGAGTGTAGCTGAAACGTCTTTAATGGTGGTTGGTGAAATCGTAAAGAAAGATAGCTCATCAGTGCCATAGAGAAAGATTGCAATGGAGATCTTCACAGTGCTGTCGAGATCCAGAGTTGATACATGGAAGAGGCACGAGTAGGGTTGGTAGCTCGGTAACTCGTTGCCTTGTTGCGGATGTAAGAGTTGTTCAGTTGGATTAGAGCATCAGATGATCGGAAAGTTTGGCGATGTATCCTATAATTTTGTTCAGTCCAGATAAGGTATAGGCTGCTATGCCAAGCGAGGAGAGTCAGCCACTTCTTATGGCGACAACCATGCATGGATAGTAGGTCAGCCATAGTAATATTCTATGAGCGATTTATTGTGAGACCACATCTGCCTCTAATTAACTGCCATACACTCCAGATGTACGAGCAATCAAAGAAAAGATGGTTTCTACTCTCAATCAGACCATTACACAGGACGCAGCGAGTGTCTATCGGGAGGCCCCAACTTTGCATACGATCTTTGGTTGGGCAACGGTTTAACAAAAATAATCGGGTCAGAAGCTTGTGTTTTGGGTCCCTTCAACATTGATGTGCTACGAGGTGAGAGAACACGTTTTACCTTTAATAAAAACAAATGAAAGCCGCAAATGCACAACTAATCAGTTATAGTACTTAGAGATTGAATCCACAGGGATTTGTGTGCCTAATATTTTTCTACAGTTTCTAAATTTATGTCTAGACTAAATCGGTTTTAGGGGCTGGTTGTTTGTCATGGATTATACTAAAACTAAAGAGAGCAAATGAATCTATCCTAAAGAGCAAGTAGAAAATCGAACTAAGGCAAATAAAATGCAGATCTAAAAGAGCAAGTAAATATCGATTAGTTTGTAAACTATGACTAAAAACGCTTAATTTTCGGGAACTCTACAAGGATCATAATCGGTTTCAACATTAGAGATTTTAGATTGGGATTGACGGATATCGATATATTAGGATTCTAGAGATAGAGTTCGGCGGTATGACTATGTCACCGTCATGATCATAACCAACTATTTATCGTAACCCTGATCAGTAGGTTTTCACTATGGCCGTGGAGGGGAGAAAACACAAGAGCTGCACAAGACTCATCAGTACTCACGATTTTGCCGCAGGTAGGTTTCCATTCCTACGGAAAAATCGCTTGTTTCATTCTAGGTCGGATACTTAATGAACACTAACTATCTAGATCAGATACGAGATGATCAATCAAGCATACATGCATCAAAGATGAGAATAAACAGAGAACATAGTTAAAATCCCAGATCTAAAAACTTAGATGTCTCAATCGATTATGAGAGCCCCTTTTGGGAACCCTAAGCCCAACTCGGGATCTACTCAGCCATGGCTGAGGTCGACATCATCATTGGTTTTAGTGAAAACAATCAAAAACATCAAAGAAAGAGATGAAAGAAAGCTTCTCTATTGATGAACTCAGAGTTGAATTATCTTCTCTAAAAATCGCATAAAACGGCTGAGGAAAAGGGTTTTTGTAAAAGTATTAAAGGTGATGTCTAAAAACGACTTAAATGACAAGTATTTATAGTCTTCAATACTCCAAGGTCTCTAGGGTTCCGGAATAGAGGCTGGGAAATGACTTGGGCTTCAGAAATGGGCTTTTTAGGTCGGAGATGTCTGGCTGCGGTCGCATGGGCTGCGACCGTGGGGAATGAAGGCTTGGCTGCGGTCGCGTGGCTTGCTGGCCGTCTTCAAGTGTCTCCGAGGAAAATAGAATATCTTGAGATCCAACCGTTGGAATGTCTCCAAACCAAGTGCATGTGAAAGCTGGTTGAGTCTTCTATTAGTTGTCCAATTTTGAGGGTGATCAGACGGTGAGAAGGTCTTCGTCTCTCCATGAGAGTTCTGACGGTTTGCATTTATCCAAAAGAGTCTTTTTGTTCTAATTTGCACCTCTTTATCTCAAATTAACTGAAAAGTCTTTGAAAATCCAAAAACATAGAAATCCTTTGAAAACCTTTGAAATGGAGTAAAAATACCTGCAAAAAATATCAAAGTGATCCATAAAAATGGTCAAAATCTGGTGTTATCAACTTTTCCAGACTTAGACTTTTGTTTGTCCTCAAACAAAACAAAGACCAAATCTCGGTGAGAGGTTTGAAAACGCAGGAACTAACAAAATCTCAGAGACCAAACTTCTAGACTTATATCAATCATTATGCATTAATCAGGGATAGCCTAGAAAATTCTCACTAAAAATACGGGCATAACTAGTCTGTTAATCCGTCATGCGAAAATCTATTGCACTTAGATTTAACTTCCAGTCAACTAGCTCTTAACATTCATTTATAATTTCGGTGGTTGTCATCAAAGAAAGTATAAGCAAGGCGATCTAGGCTAGGTATCAAAAAGAGGTCATTTTAGGGGTAAGGGTTAAAGTGTTTATGGGTTACCTGAAGTTCTCGAGGATGCAAGATATTATGCAAAACCGCAAGAGAGAGTGAAACTGTTGATATCCACAGTTTCCAGTCACTTTCTTCTTACCATAAATTTCTGGTCTTCGTCCTCAGGTTCTCCCCTAACTCCCCCAGATTTAGATTTTTGTTTATGTTTCAAAACTATAGCTCCTTAGATGAATAGTGGTTGCCTTTGCTCAAATAATTTTGACAATCTAAAACTCATTAGGCTTTTTGTTTTCTTTCCTTCAATTTTTTTTTTTTAAAGAGGGAACACCTTTAGATATAGAATCATGAGCACGAAATTACCAATAAGGATGAGTTCTCTGAGGCAATATAAAGCTTGATAAAGTTTCTGATACTCTTCCTTCCCAATTCCATTCAATCTTTCTCTTGAGTGACTGAAAACTGCGTCGTTCCTCTTCTCTCCGACGTTTTTGCACATATCTGCTGATATAAACTAAAAAGAGAATGCATGAGGTTTGAAAACAAGGGATTTGGGTTTAGGGTATGGTACCAGATAAAGATGAACTGGCCATCTAGGACGACAAAGAGTGGTAAAAATAAAGAAAAAGACGTCATAGATGTATATCTCGATGCCTGCCTATAATCAATGATGAGAAAATTAGATATCAAATAAAATGAGCTAGTGTATCCTGTCAGAAAGAATCTCCATGAATAGAAGTCTTCTGGGGGGAGTTCGTAGTGCAAGTACTTTAGCTACCGCCTAGTCTAGTGCTAACCACAAATGAGCTACCATGCATAGTGTAGAAGCGTGCAGGTCTAAATCATCATAGTTTTGTGTCAAACATTTTTGAAAAATACTAAAGGTCGCATAGGTTACCTATTAAAATTTAAAAAGTACTTGAAATTTAAAAACAAAGCAAGAAAATGATTAGTACGGATAGTCATCCTCCCCCAGACTTAAATCACACTGTCCCAGTGTGAAAAAGTTAGTGAGAAGATGGTTAATAAAAGCGAGATATTCTAAAAAGATAAAATAAAAGAAAATAAAATAAAATGATGATAGAACTGTGATGGTGGTGAAATGTCGATGAAGTGCTGATCAGCCACTCTTCCTCTGATGTGTTTGCCTCGAATTGGTGCTGCTCCTGCAGAAAGGTGACGACGCGCTCAAAACGTCGTCCCTGTATCTCAACTCTGCGCTCCAGGTCAGACTGTGTGCATGATGATGTAGATTATGAGGTATGGTCGGTGGAAACTGATAGATGATAATGAGCTTATGCTTCAGCTGCGTCGCGCTTCGCCTTAGCCACTATGTATTGCCCGATAGTGAGTGGCAGACGAGGTACAGAAGGTAGAAACTCATCAGGTTCCGTAGTCCATTTTGGGCGTGCTCCGTTACACTGTCTCGGGACGATGCTGAAGGTAAGCAAACTCGGTGCTCCTCGGTGCTAGTGCAATACTTGTAACCGAACCTGTCTGGATCGAAAATGGCACAAGAGATAGTGTGATCGTGAGAGAGATAGAGTAGGTCATACCAGACATCGGGAAGTGGATCATCAAATGAGAAATCGAATTCTACAGCCTGTAGTATGGCTGTATAGCGCTCCTATAAGCAGTAGTAGCATCCTCACATCCATGTAAATCATGCTTCATCTTTACCATATTCTGTGCTATGATCCAGGCAAAGCAGGCAAGTCAAGGGTTGTCCATAAATGGTGTCTGAAGTGTAATGATCTCAGTCTTCAGAACACACTCCGTGTTGGCTCCAGAGAAAATCTTGTGTGCTAAGAGTTTGTGCACAATTCTCACTGCAGGATGAGTAAGAAGGGATGACTTGGATCTACCGCTATCATAGACGCCATGACCCATCTCTCTCTATAAGTCAAAATCAGGTTCTTCTTCAAGGTGAATGCCATCAGTGTATGGAAGCTTAATAGCTTCACAAAGTGCAGAAATGGTGAGTGAGTACGACTGTCCGCGGATAGAGAATGATAAAACACCGTCAGATGCTCTGGGGCTCCTTTTCTTCGTGTGGTGAAGGGTGACGGTTGCTAAGAATTCACGAACTAGCTCGGCATAAGTTGGGAGATTCAGCTCCATGTAGGGTTTCAGCCTAAGTGCATCGATGTACCAAATGACATCTTCTCTAATCCCAAGCATCTTGAATGTATGATAATCGATGCAGGGTATTGGTTTGATGTTCAGCTTCTTAAAATGCCTTGTATAGTTGACTCGGGTTAATCTCCTTCTCAATGTATCTAATCTTTGGTGGCTCGGGAATCACATGCGCTTCTCTTGAGTGTTGGAGCAGCCTCATCACTCTACCTCTTGTTCTCGGTCTAGCTCGGCTAAGCATGTACTCTCCAAGAGTACTATCATTAGGTATTGCCTCGGAGCTGTCACCAGTGCGACGGCTTCTCCGAGACTTGGTTCGTTCTATTTCCCTACAAGACAAGGTAATTCTCGGAAAAAGAATGAATATGGATGCTGAGTTTAACATATTAACTATCAGTGATACTAATCAGAGTATCAAGAGATTAGTTAGAAAAACAAGCAAGCATGATTGATATCAATTCAAAAAATCGAGTAGTTCATGACCAGATTCGGATTTGTGATGTTCTTGACATAGAAATTTTCTTAAATTGATTTAATTGAGCAATTTCTATGCCAAATGAATAGGTTACCTAATACTAATCACTAATCACACAAGATTTGATCAAATTCATCAACTTTACTAGTCCAAATTCGATTATCAAAAAGCATGTAGATTCCAAATTTCAAATTCCTCTTACACCAGGTGTTAAAATCGATTTCCAGACAACTTAGAAGGATATTCTATTGTTCTTAAGCTATCTCTACCATTAATAAACCAAGATTTGAGCTTTTTAAGAAAACCCTAAATTTCAAAATCAACTAAAAATGGCGAGTTTGAGCTTCATACCTTGCTGGGAAGAGAGATTTGATGATAGATTTGAAATCAGCTTTGAAAAAGAGTAAGGTTTTGTCTAAGAATCTCTTAAAAAGCTTAAGAATTGAAAATATGTTCTATCTCCTAAATCTCCAAGTCTTTTGGAAGAAAAGAGAAAAAGGAGTTTTTGATCCAAAAAGTTCGTTTCCTTTATTTAAAAAGCGTTTTTTTGACAAAAACGAGAAATTTTCGGGAATTCAAAAAAGCTTACGGAAACTTACTTTACTTGTCTGGTACGTAATCGAGAATTAAAAACTTACGGAAAATCAGGATGAGCTTTTTCGGAAATGTTTTGGGAATTATCGGGAATCACCGGGAACCTCTGAAAAACTAACGGGAACCGGAGGTCCCGTCTCAATGACCAACCGCCACGGTCAGGAGACACGCGACCACGGTAAACATAAGCCCGGCCGCGGTCACATTCACGGTGCCGCGGTCGATGGTGTGATGGCCGCGAGTCGGTTGGTCACATTCACACCATCGACCGCAGCACCGTGAATGTGACCGCGACCATTTTCCTGCGGCCTTCGTCCATCATTCAGGTTTTTGCCAGGCCGGGCAGCTAAAAACCTCTCATTCTTTTTCGGTTTTTCTATTTTTCTGATTTTTTGTATTTTTGTTTTATAAGGGTTCCTTTACTCTTCTTTCAGACTTTTACGTTGTTTAAAACCCTTTTCGTGTTCTCGATCAGTTCTTGGATCTGTTCCTCACTAGATTCTGTTGAATCTGGTGGAATGATGATCTTGTTTTACGCAAAAGGTCTCGGCTTTTTCTTGTCTTTCTCCTTTGGCCGTTTTCCTTTGCTTGGGACATTTCCTGGGACAGTGGGATAAAACTTCTTACGGTCCACCCTTAGGAAGACAACATGACGGTTTGCATATAAGTGGTCTCTCTTTGTCTTGATCCATTTCCAGAACTTGGAAATCTGCTGGAACAATCTTGTTCCCAACTAGAATTTGTAGGTTATGAATTGCCCCTTCAGTATCTTTTTGAGATGAATCTCCAAAGATAACCTTAACTGTTGATGTTCTTAAGGTTTTTATCTCCAAATATTCGGCAAACGTCTTTGACATGATGTTTACATTGGCTCATGAATCGCATAAAAAATCTGTGAACGTGATTCCTGAAATGAAACATTGGAAAGAAAAACGTCCCGGGTCATCGTGATGTTTACATTGGCAAACGTCTTTGACATGATGTTTACATTGGCTCATGAATCGCTTTTGTGAGCGTTTGAAGCGGGGAACGTTGAGATACCTTGAATGGTAGTTGCTTTGCATCGACATTCTTGTAGAGAGGTATAAAGAATTGTCTTTTCCATCGGTTTTGGCTCCTTCTTCGGGCAGTGTAGTAATGGCATTGCAAAATCTCTTGGGGTTGTCTTCAACTCTCCCAGGAAGAGCTCCATTTTATCTCTTCATAGAGTCGGCTGTTTGGACAACTTGGACGGCTAGCTTTTTGACGTGAGAAGATAAAGCTTCAAACTTCCCGTACAGGTAATTGTACATACAATCAACTTTCACGTTCATGTTTTTAGCTGCCTTCTCGTTTGTCATAACAAGCTGTTGGATGGACTGTTCTTCCGCTTTGCGAAGCTAGCTGTTTTTTTTAACTCCCGGCTGTTGTCCAAATTGATTGTTGAATCCCGTACCTTGATAGTTGTGTGGCTGTCGCGGCTGAAAGACTCCAGTCCCTCCGAATTTCCACCTTGAAACTTGTTTTGGAAGGGTTCTGCTGCGGTGGGTAATGCTGGTCTTGAGGATTCTCCACATTTGGATTGCGGTAAGAGAGATTGTTGTAATTTGCATTCCGAAAGTTGTTGTTGAAGCCATTGTTGAAGCGATTTGGATATGGTGCTTGTGCTCCTACATAGTTCACTTTTTCTTCTTGAAAAGTTGGATTAGTGTGATCGGCATCATAAGGTCCTTCGTCTTCTACGCCATTGTTGGTCTCACAGGCATGAATTGGGCGATTGTGGCTTTTTAAAAGCTGGCTCATCATGTTCTTCTACTCGGTTTTCTCCTTGTTATCTGTTCCAGTCGGCTTTGTCGTTCAATCATATTCCGGACAGTCATTGCTATTTGATTGAGCCAAGTTATTGATGAGGGCTCTTTGATGTTGCTGTCGTGTTGAGGGGTGTCAAGTTTTACCCTAAATGAAATCAATAGCCGTAAGTGCACAACTGATCGATTGTAGTACTTAGGAATCGAATCCATAGGGAAGGAGGATCTTTCCTGCAAAAGCCTTCGAAAGAAATATAAAATAAGGAAGTTTAGAACCAGGCGAGTTTTGTGAGGGTTTTGGTGGTGTGTTTAAAACGTAAAACGAATCCTAAAGAGAAAATACTGGAATAAACTAAACTTAACGAAAACGGGTAAAAACGAGAAAAACGGCTAGACCTAATTGCTTGAATGAAAATCGATTGAAAGAGTAAATAAACTAGACTAAAGCTTGAATGAAAATCGGTGTAAATCTACAAGAAAAGAGGCGTTGGGGTTCAGGGAAGTTTTCTCAGGGGTATGAATGATTCAAAACATTGCTAGAGAGTAAATTTGATAAGATCTTAGCTTAAACTTTTCGAACTGGAGTCACGGACGTATGAATACGCCACTGTCGTGATCATAGACAACTATCTCTCTCAACCCTGACCAGTAGGTTTTCACTCTGGCCCTGGAAAAGAAGAGATGCATTATGTTTAAGACTCGTCAGCATTCACAAATCGCCCATAGGTAGGTTTCCACTCCTATGTTTGTTTTGCTCTCCCAAACTAGATCTGACACCAGATGAACACTTTCGTGTCACCAAGCATCTGGATCAGATTGTAGTTCATGACGCTACTCTCATGCACTAAAAACGAATTCAGAAGAAAAAGTTCTAAGATTCGGCTCAAAAGCTCATGGAATCCTCACCGAACATATAAATCCCCATCGAAAATCTCTTAATCCCAACAATAAAACTACTCAGACATGATAAACGAAATCGAAAACATAGTATTAAAAAGTAGAATAGAAACCGAAATTGAAAAAGAAAGAACAAGGGTTCAAGAGACAGATCTCTCTCTCCCTAAAACCTAAAAACAAAGCTTAAAGTAAAATTTCTGTAAAGTATTTCGTCTCTCTTCTTCTCTCTTTAAAAATAACCTAAATGACATGTATTTATAGTCTCCAATATTCACTGGTGTCTAGGGTTCCAGAATTGAGGCTGGGAAAATGATACGGGCTTTGGAAATGGGCCTTCAAAGTCGGAGTTAGCTGGCCGCGGTCGGGAAGTGCGCGACCACGGGAAATGGGTGGCTGGCCGCGGTCGGGATGGTTGTGACCGCGAGGATTGGTCTGTTGGCCGCGGGTGGAAACGCTTGCCGGCTGGTTTACGGGACATCTTGCTCTTCGCGTATCTTTTGATTCAACCATTGGATTGCCAAGCTGTAAAGTGTACTGGAAAGCTGATACTTCCATCTTTAAGATCTCCAAATTTGAGCTGGATCAGACGGTGAGAAGGCCTTCAATCGAGGGTGAGCTTCTGACGGTTTGAATCTGAGCTGAAATCTGGTTTTCTATCCATTTTGTTAAGCTTTTCCCTAAGTTACCTGAAAAGAGTCTTGAAACTACAAATACTAGAAAAACGTAATAAAAGTACGTAAAAGCAATTAAAAACATAGAAAAAATATTTCAAAACGATCCATAAAAATGGTCAAAATACGGTGTTATCAACTCCCCCAGACTTAAACCTTTGTTTGTCTTCAAACAAAGCAAAAGCCTAAACTGGTTAAGTGAAAACAAAAATAGGGAACGCACAAATCTCAGAGACATGAACTCTTAAACTAGGACCAAAGATCGTGCATCAATCTACAACTTATTCTAGAAAATTCTCACCAATACACAAAAGATACTAGTCCACTTTTTCCGTCATGCAAAACTTAAACAATCTAAATCTTGATTCCAGTCAACTAGCTCTCTACATTCATTAAGTTCAATAGTGAGTTATCATTAAAGACATCATCCAGGGTAGACGGCATTTGGCATTAAAGGGATGTTTAAGTGGTGGAGTTAAGTGTTTTGGGTTACCTGATGAATCTGGAGGATGCAAGATAATATGCAAAACCGCAAGAGAGATAAGGACCTGTTGATGACCACAATTTTCAGTCATTTCTTCTTGCCAAATGTTGTTGCATAATCCTTCCTCCTTTGTTGTAAACAGCTATTCCCCCAAACTTAGATTCTTTCCGGGAATCAGAAAATGATCTCCAAAACTCCATAAAATTGAAATCCAGTTGCCTTGGGACTTAAAATTCGACCTCTCTAGATTCTCTAAGGTTTTTATTTCCTTTCTTTTCTTATTTTTGGATTTTTTTTTTTTTTGAAAAGGAAATGCCTTTTAAAGAGAGAGAGAGACTAGAGGACGAGATTGTACCAAAATTTGAGATTCTTCTAAAGCAAACTGAGCTTCCTCTTGTGTTGAATCCTTCCGGGAACTTTTCCGGCAAATCGCAGGTCTCTGTCCTTGGTGACTGAAAACTGCGTCGTTCCTCTTTCTCTCCAACGTTTTTGCACTTATCTGCATATAAGACAGTAGAAAACAAGAGTGCATGTGGTTTAAAAGAGGATTGGTTAAGGTGGGGAACTAGCTAAAGATGAACTAGCCATTTAGGATCAACTGAGAGTGGTAAAGGGATAAAGGAGTCTTGAATGTATGATTCGTTTCCCTGGTCTAATGCTTCAATGAGAAAGTTAAGTCCAAATAAAATAGAGCTAGTGTATTCATTCATCTAAATCGAAATCATTCAAATTCCTCTGGGGTACTTCGTTTCAAATGTGCTTAGCTACCGCCTAGTCTAGTCCTAAATCATGAATGAGCATGTCACTAGGAACAGTCTAAAAGCACACAGTCAACTATCATTGATTCATGTTCACCATTCCCTTTTAAAACGTATTTTGTTTTGAAAACCGATTTTGAAAAACTTTAAGGAAAATGCAAAAAGTGTAGATAATGAAAGACTCATGAAAGAAAAGTGGTTAGAAAAGGATGAAATCCTCCCCCAGACTTAAATCACACTGTCCTCAGTGTGAAACAAGTCGAGATTGGATGAGAAAAATGCATAGATAATCGAATTGGTAAAGCCAAAGAGAACATACCTAGATCCGGGATGCTGGTGGAGATGAACCGGATTCATTCGAAGAGGTTTGGGAAGGTGATAGGTGGTGATGAAGGTGGTGGGAAGTGATGAATGAGGTGGAGTGGGGATTGGTGAGGTGGAATGAGGTGAAGTGGGTGGTTTGGGGTCGGGTTTGATCTCAACGACCATTTGCTGCGGTCAGGAGCCACGCGACCGCGGCAAACCGGTCCTCGGCCGCGGTCAGAAAGACGGGGCCGTGGTCGATCATGCGTTTCCCGTGGTCAGAGCATCTGCGACCGCTGGGGCTTATATCGCGGCCTGTTCGTGCTTCTCCTTGGTTCCTGCTGGGCCGAGCAGTCAAGGACCATCCTTATTTTTGGTTTTTTTTGGGTTTTTTTATTTTTGTTTTTATTTTTTTGACTTTTTTTTTTTTATAAGAAACACCTGAAACTAAGAAAAAGAAAAAGATCAATAGAAAAAAAAAGAAAAATCCTAAAGAAAACAATACCTAAATGGGTTGTCTCCCATTAAGCGCTTCTGTTTTAAGTCGTTTAGCTCGAATTTTGGTGTTGGACGTGGCTTAGTCCAATGAAGAAGACCTTGTCCTGAGACAAGTCTTTTTGGACATCTCCTTTCTTTGCCTAGCAGGTTCTTCGTCACTCCAAAGTTCTTCTTCAAACTCTTCTGTTGCAGAACGTTTTCCTGCTTTGCTGTTGTATGGGACAGCTTCTGTGAAGACATCTTTGTCGATATTTAGCAAATGAAATCCTCCGGTTTGGCCAGTCCATTATAGCTCCGGAAGTTGCTAGAAGAGACCATCCGAGAATCACTGGATATGTTGCGTCTCTCGTTTCGACAATGTAGAAGGCGACAGGCACTATGCAATCTCCTATTCTCAAAGGAATTTTATGAGCTATTCCTTGAGGCGTTGCATTGGAATCATCGGCTAGACTAATCTTTGCTCTAGTCCTGCGCAGGTGTTTAATACCAAGTCTCAAAGCAATTGCCTTGGACATCATGTTAAGACAAGCTCCAGAATCACAAAGCACGTTTTTAAACATTTCTCCTATAATAGAACAAGAGATAAGGAACTGACCTACACCTTCGATTTTGTGAAGTGTTCGAACAGGTTTACCTCTCCTAGCGTGATTGAACAAGTCTTCTATCTCAGGGATTGATTCCTTGCTCTCACAGAAGTAATGGCCTATCATGAAGTCCTTGCAAGCTCTGGCAAAGGTGATTCTTTCAGGCAAATTTCGGACTACATCATTGAATTCATCGATCTTCTCTTTGCTGATTTTGTTGGTATAGTGGCTGCATTCTTCCGGCTTTTTGAGGTGAATTGCATAGACAGCTGCTTCTGGTGTTGTCATGTATCGAGCTCGCATAAAGTATCTATGGATATCCTCCTTAGACTCCTTGCAGTACCTGAAAAAGACTTGCAAACGACCAAGCTTCCGGATTTCATCAAAGCTTAGGTGAGCAGGGAATGACCTGACCACATTGTTGAACTCTATGAGCTTCTCCCTACTGATGTTGTTGGTGATCCATTGAATTTCTCCTGAACTGTCTTCTGAGGAGTATCCTGCGTTTGGATCTACTACAAACAACCCATACTCTTCATCTTCAGAGTATTGTTCTTCATACTCATCTTCACAAGACAAAGCCATGTTGCAGGGCCATGACTTGTCCTCGTTTTCAGATCTTTGGGTGCTGATGGAGCAAACCAGTTGTTGATGGAGTGGTTTAGTCATCCCAGGAGGTGTATCAGACGCACAGCTGCTTGTATGAGCTGAACGGAAATGTTTTGGAACGTTTTTCCGGTGGGCCTTGACTGCAGGTGACGCGACCGCGGGAAAACTCCCATGGGCCGCGGGTAGACCAAGCACGACCGCGGGAGAAGGTATCTTGGCCGCGGTCGGAAGCGACCCGACCGCGGGAAAGTGTCTCCGAGTTGATTTGCTGCTGTTGCTTGCTCTTTTGCTTCCTGGATGATCTCCTGGGTCTTCTGGCTTGATGTACTTCCTCTCTGGACTTGAGTCTTTAGTTTTGGTTGCTGTAATCTGCTCTCCAAGTCCTTGTATGATCTCCTCAACCTTTTCTTCAACTTCATCAAGAGCATAGACTATGTTGTCCATGGTAGAGTCAAGCTCTTCGGTTTTATCAATGACTTTGTAAACCTTCTCTGAAACTTCGACTGTAAAGTCATAGGACTCGTTCTTAGCTTTGTTGAGGGCTTTGTCCATATCATCGAGTTTGAAATCCAGGTCCATGACTTTGTTTTTGGTGTTGCGAAGCTCATAGGTGTGCTTCGCTTTCTCTTCCTCCATGCTGTCGAACCTGTTAGCGATCATAGCTGCGTCCTTGGTTGCTCATTCTTCTATTGATTTGACTTGTGAGGCTAGGTTATCGATCTTCTCATTGAAAAGTTTTGATATCCCATCAATCCTTTCGTTTAGAGCGGCTGTAGCGGTTGCTTGAGCTTCTATGAACTGCTTGATTACGCCTTCGAGCTGACTCAATCGGTTACTGAGCTGGACGTTCTCATCTTGGTGGAGAACCTGGTGAGGTAGGCGATACATAGGATATCTAGGGTTTGCCATTGGGGGTACGTATGGCCTGTTCTGGAACGTTCTGTAGTCTTCGGTTCGAATTTCTTCGTAGAGATCGCATAAGTACTGCTTCTCTCTGCGTCTGGTGGCTTGAGGAGTGTTATAGAAACCTTCCTCATAGTGTGGATTTCGATTTATAGGATCCGTATCTTCTGAAATGAAAACAAAATAACCGAAAAATGGAAATATGCAGAAAAGGGGTTCTAGAGTCGATTTACCAACCTTTCTTAGGGTTTTGCGAAAAAGAAAACGCGTGCCTTCCCCGGCAACGGCGCCAAAAAGTTGATGTTGCTGTCGTGTTGAGGGGTGCCAAGTTTTACCCTAAATGAAATCAATAGCCGCAAGTGCACAACTGATCGATTGTAGTACTTAGGAATCGAATCCATAGGGAAGGAGGATCTTTCCTGCAAAAGCCTTCGAAAGAAATATAAAATAAGGAAGTTTAGAACCAGGCGAATTTTGTGAGGGTTTTGGTGGTGTGTTTAAAACGTAAAAACAAATCCTAAAGAGAAAATACGGGAATTAAAATGACCTAATAACTAAACTTAACGAAAACGGGTAAAAACGAGAAAAACGGCTAGACCTAATTGCTTGAATGAAAATCGATTGAAAGAGTAAATAAACTAGACTAAAGCTTGAATGAAAATTGGTGTAAATCTACAAGAAAAGAGGCGTTGGGGTTCAGGGAAGTTTTCTCAGGGGTATGAATGATTCAAAACATTTCTAGAGAGTAAATTTGATAAGATTTTAGCTTAAACTTTTCGAACTGGAGTCACGGACGTATGAATACGCCACTTTCGTGATCATAGACAACTATCTCTCTCAACCCTGACCAGTAGGTTTTCACTCTGGCCCTGGAAAAGAAGAGATGCATTATGTTTAAGACTAGTCAGCATTGACAAATCGCCCATAGGTAGGTTTCCACTCCTATGTTTGTTTTGCTCTCCCAAACTAGATCTGACACCGGATGAACACTTTCGTGTCACCAAGCATCTGGATCAGATTGTAGTTCATGACGCTACTCTCATGCAGTAAAAACGAATTCAGAAGAAAAAGTTCTAAGATTCGGCTCAAAAGCTCATGGAATCCTCACCGAACATATAAATCCCCATCAAAAATCCCTTAATCCCAACAATAAAACTACTCAGACATGATAAACGAAATCAAGAACATAATATTAAAAAGTAGAATAGAAACCGAAATTGAAAAAGAAAGATAAAGGGTTCAAGAGACAGATCTCTATCTCCCTAAAACATAAAAACAAAGCTTAAAGTAAATTTCTGTAAAGTATTTCGTCTCTCTTCTTCTCTCTTTAAAAACGACCTAAATGACATGTATTTATAGTCTCCAATACTCTCTGGTGTCTAGGGTTCCGGAATTGAGGCTGGAAAAATGATACGGGCTTCGGAAATGGGCCTTCAAAGTCGGAGTTAGCTGGCCGCGGTCGGAAAGTGCGCGACCACGGGAAATGGGTGGCTGGCCGCGGTCGGGATGGTTGTGACCGCGGGGATTGGTCTGTTGGCCGCGGGTGGAAACGCTTGCCGGCTGGTTTACGGGACATCTTTCTCTTCGCGTATCTTTTGATTGAACCATTGGATTGCCAAGCTGTAAAGTGTGCTGGAAAGCTGATACTTCCATCTTTAAGATCTCCAAATTTGAGCTGGATCAGACGGTGAGAAGGCCTTCAATCGGGGGTGAGCTTCAGACGGTTTGACTTTGAGCTGAAATCTGGTTTTCTATCCATTTTGTTAAGTTTTTCCCTAAGTTATCTGAAAAGAGTCTTGGAACTACAAATACTAGAAAAACGTAATAAAGTACTTAAAAGCAATTAAAAAAATAGAAAAAGTATTTCAAAACGATCTATACAAGTGGTCAAAATACGGTGTTATCACTCTTCCTTGTGCAATCGTCTTCTGTCCAAAATCTCCATTGCTAGCTGTATCAAGTGTAAGTTTGTATTTTGGTTGCAAACCTCTGTAAAATTATCTCAGCAGGCTTGACCCGGGAAATCCATGGTGAGGGCAGTCACGTTCATACTCTTTAAAACGCTCCCAGACTTCATAGAAAGGTTCAGTCGGCCCTTGATGAAAACTTGAGATCTTGGTTCTCAGCAAGTTCGACCTTGACTTAGTATAAAAGTTGTTCAGAAAAGCGGTTTTACATTCTTCCCAACTAGTTATCGATCCTGCAGGTAAAGATTTCAACCAACAATGAGCTTTATCTGCTAATAAAAAAGGGAACAACTTACACTTTATATAGTCTGTTGGAACTTGGTTTGTCCTCATCATGCTGCAGATTTCTTCAAAGAGTTCAATGAGATCCATTGGATGTTCGGAAGGAACTCCATGGAACTGGTTTTGTTTCACCAAAGAGATGATTTGAGGCTTGACTCAAACTCATTCCGGTTCGGAAATGGTACTTGAATTGCATATCGATTTTGAAAATTCTGAGTAGGTGCGTCGAAATCAGCTATGCGATGGTTCCTAGCTTGTCTTCGGTATTGATTTGCATGCTGACAGGGCGGTTATTGCGCCCATTCGGCTGCATCTCCTGGTTGTTACCATCGGCTGCATTGATAGATGCATCAAGGTCTTCACGTTCTTCTCTCTCTTGGTTTTGAGGATTTCTTGGAGGAATTTCATTATCTTCTCCATCTTGTCGAGCATGATCACCTTCTCTACAATCATTCTCTTCATTTTCACCATGTTCGGACCCATCTTGGTCCATGTTTAAGTTTCGGTTAACAGGATCTCCAGGTTCGTCATCATCGGCCATTCATTGCGTTCGTCTAAGTCTTCAAAGTTCTCTTTCGTGCCTGTCTATATCGTCTAGAATTGGAATGTTTTCTATAGGTCTGCACCTGGTATTCATGCAATTCAGAGAAAAACAAAAGAAGGAAAAGATAATTCTGCAACTTAAGAAGGAACTATAGATCAGATGTCTAGAACAGAAATTAGAACAAGAAAAATAAAAAGGACAGCGAAACCAATCCCCGGCAACGGCGCCAAAAACTTGATGTGCTACAAGGTGAGGAAAAAAGTTTTACACTTAATAAAAATAAATGAAAGCCGCAAGTGCACATCTAATCAGTTGTAATACTTATGGATCGAATCCACAGGGATTTGTGTGCCTAGTATTTTTCTACGGTTTCTAAGTTTATGTCTAGACTAAATCGGTTTTAGGGGTTGGTTGGTTGTCACGGATTAAAGTAAAATTAAAGAGAGCAAATGAATCTATCTTAAAAAGCAAGTCGAAAATCAAATAGAAGCAAATGAAACAAGCAGAAAATTGAACTAAGGCAAATAAAATGCAGATCTAAAAGAGCAAGTAAATATCGATTGGTTTGTAAACTATGACTAAAAACACTGAGCTTTCGGGAACTCTGCAGGGATCATAATCGGTTTCAACACTAGGGGTTTTAAATTGGGATTGACAGATATCGATATTATAGGGTTCTAGAGCTAGAGTTCGGCGGTATGACTACGTCACCGTCGTGATCATAACCAACTGTTTCTTGCAACCCTGACCAAAAGGTTTCCACTCTGGTCTTGTAGGGGAGAAAACGCAAGAGCTGCACAAGACTCGTCAGTACTTACGATTTCGCCGCATGTAGGTTTCCACTCCTATGGAAAAATCGCTTGTATCATTCTAAGTCGGATAGTTAATGAAAACTTTCGCAACACCAACTATCTAAATCATAGATGTCTCAATCGATTACGAGAAATAAACAGACAACATAGTTAAAATCAAGCATACATGCATTAAAGATGAGAATAAACAGAGAACATAGTTAAAATCCCAGATCTAAAAACCTAGATGTCTCAATCGATTACGAGAGCCCCTTTTGGGAACCCTAAGCCCAACTTGGGATCTACTCAGCCATGGCTGAGGTCGACATCATCATTGGTTTTAATGAAATCAATCAAAAACAGTAAAGAAAATAGATGAAAGAAAGCTTCTCTATTGATGAACTCAGAGTCGAACAATCTTCTCTAAAAATTGAATAAAACGGCTGGGGAGAAGAATTTTTGTAAAAGTATGAAAGGTGATGTCTAAAAACGACATAAATGACAAGTATTTATAGTCTTCAAAACTCTAAGGTCTCTAGGGTTCCGGATTAGAGGCTTGGAAATGACTTGGGCTTTAGAAATGGGCTTTTTAGGATGGAGATGCCTGGTCGCTGTCGCGTGGACTGTGACCGTGGGGAATGAAGACTTGGCTGCGGTCGCGTGGCTCTGGCCATGGTGGATGGGCTGCTGGCCGCAGTCGCGTGGCTTGCTGGCTGTCTTCGAGTGTCTCCGGGGCAAATGGAATATCTTGATATCCAACTGTTGGAATGTCTCCAAAGTAAGTGCATTTGAAAGCTGGTTGAGTCTTCTATTAGTTCTTAAATTTTTAGTTTGATCAGACGGTGAAAAGGTTTTCATCTCTCTGTGAGAGTTCTGACGGTCTGTATTTATCCAGAAGAGTCTTTTTGTTCCAATTTGCACCTCTTTATCTCAAATTACCTGAAAAGTCTTTGAAATTCCGAAAACATAGAAATCCTTTGAAAACCTTTGAAAATGGAGTAAAAGCACCTGCAAAAGATATTAAAGGTTATCCATAAAAATGGTCAAAACCCAGTGTTATCAAACATTCCAAACTATCTTTTCCCAAGCGACGAGGGTAGATGGAGTTTTTAGTAAGTTGTATACCTGACCTGTAAAGTATTTATTGTTGAGCTTTCCTCCAATATCAAACTCATAGTAGTCTTCCAATTCTGTGATCTGCAGAGTAGTGAGGTGGATTTAGAGAGATACTTGGTTGTCAGATCTCAGTGATGGTAATATCCCGTTTCCTTGGTGATGCAGATTATACAGAGTTGTAGTAGAAGGTATTTCAAACGACCTCCAGTGCGTTGAAGGAGAAAATGATCTAATCTTCCGAATGGTGACCAGTTGTCACTCCAAAATAAGAAGCTTCTACCATTCCTTACCCTCAGCTACATTTGACCGATTTGTTAACATACCAAGTATTGCTTATTTTTCCTGGAAAAACAAAAAGTTGCTTAAGTTCCCTTCCAGGATATGCGTTCTGAATCATGCTACCCAGATTGATCCCGACTGGAAGAAGAGGAGCCAAACCAACTTCATGCAGTATGCACTATTCCAAATAAGTAAGTCTCTGATACCAAGACCGCCCTGAGACTTCGGTTTTGTAACCTGATCCCAAGAGACCCGGGCAGAGTGATTTCCTTCGATGGAACCTCTCCAGAGAAAAGCACTATACAGGGAGTTAATTTTCTTAATGCAGAATTTTGGCAGGACAAATGTGGAGCACTAGAAGTTGGTGATACCAGCAAAGACAGTTTTAATTAGCTGCAAACGGCCAGAAAAGGAAAGAGATTTGGCCGACCACGAGGTAATCTTTCCATTAATCTGTTGCATTAGTGGTTCACAGTTTGCACTGGTTAACTTTTTGGTGCATAGCGGTACTTCTAGATAACGCATCGGCAAATTACCCAAGGTCAGACCCGTGTTTGTGGAGATAGTAGGAACTTCAGCCTTAGACAATCCAGTAGCAAATAAGCAAAAATTTTAAATGCTTACTGCCAACCCTGACCTTTGTTCGAATTCTTTTAGCACCTCGAGAATAGCTCAGTCAGAGGCAAATGATCCATTCGAGAAGATTAGCAAGTCATCAGCAAAGCAAATGTGAGTAAGTCTGGACCCTTCACATAGGTGGTGATAGTTGAATCTACCGTTAATAGCCTCCTGATTAATCATTAGAAAAAGACAAATCATAGCAATTACAAAGAGGTAGGGAGAAAGGGGATCTCCCTGCCTAAGACCTCGTTTGCCTTTGAAATGGCTCTGAACTGTCCCATTATACCCGATGGTGAAATTGGCTGAGCAGACACAAGCTCTGAGGCACCTAATGTAGTGTTCAGGGAGTGAGAGACCTTTGAGGCAGTTGAATAGAAAGTCCCAGGAGAGAGTATCAAACTCCTCCACAATATCCACTTTGATGGTGATTCTTTTTGGTACATTGTCTTTGTGGTAACCACTAACAATTTTCCCTGCAAGAACCATGTTTTCAACTAGGAGTCTTCCTTTAACAAATGCTGTTTGATTTGGAAGGATGATATCTGTCAGGATCGGCTTTAACTTTGACACGAGGACGCGGGAGATAATTTTGTAAAGCGTGTTGCAGCAAGAGATGGGGTGGTATTCAGCAATCCGAGATGTAGCAGGATGCTTGGGAACAAGAGTAAGGATAGTAGCATTGGCGGAAGCCTGAAGGAAAGCTGAGGTAAAGAATTGCACAAGGGCTGCAGTAACCTCAGACCGAACAAAACCCCAAGCTGTTTTATAAAAACCAGAGGTACGCCCATCAGGACCTGTGGATTTGTTAGGGTTAACTTTGAACATGACTTTTACAAGCATCATAGGCGAAGGAATTGACAGCATGGAGAGAGAGTGAGCAGAGGAGCATCTGAAGGGAGTCAACACCTGAAACCATGCAGGGTCAGAGGGGACAGCAAAGGGAAATCCATCAGAAGCTAGAATACGCTTGAAATGGGAGATGGCGTGGGGTCCCATTTCATAAGGATCATAGAGAAGTTCACCCGAATCAAGCTAAAAGGATCTGATGGAGTTGACATTGGTCATGGTTCTGAATATGTTGTGGAAGTATGTTGTGTTAGAGTCACCTTCCCTGAGCCAATTTATACGGGACTTTTGAGGAAAGTAGCTCTTCTCAATGTCACGAAGGAAGTTTCATTTAAAGTGGAGGTCCGATTCATGTTGGAATAGTAATTCTGAGGGGGATTGAGGGGCTTGTACCTGCACATCTTGCAACAAACGGTTATGCTAACTCACTCTCACTTGTATTTGTAAAAAATTATTTTTTTTTTGATAAACCTCTGCTTGTAACAGATATTATTCAAATTCCCTGCAGCGCTTTCGGTCTGAATCCAAGCATCAGACACTGTTTGGAGAAAACTGGGATGTTTGGTCTGGTAGTTAAAGAATTTAAAAGGTCTGGTACCGAAAAATGGGAAGGGAGTTGGCATGGTCAAGGAGGCAAGGACAGCGGTTGGAGAATAAAGGAGGATAAAAGGTTGCAATGCTGTTGGGAAAAGAGGAAATCCAGGTGGTCAAGCTTTTTAGCAATGGGATTGGGTGGCTGGCAATTACTCTATGTGAAGACAGGGCCTTGTGAACGAAGGTCCAAGAGACCCATTTGGACCAAGCAGTCTCTAAATTGATACATTGCAGAGTTATTGTTGCTCACCGAAGGCAGAGAGTGTTCAAAGTGATGAAGAATTTGGTTAAAGTTGCCACCCAAGACCCACAGACAAGTATGCAGCGAGAATGACTGATGGAGATTCAAGAGCTCCACCGAAAGATCAGTTCTGTCCTCGCCTCTATTAGAAGCATATACATCTGTATAGACATAATGAATGGAGGGACATAATGAATAAAGTTGGGAAGGGAGATCTCACAAGTGATGGTTTGACTTGATTTGTGCATGATTCTAACAGTGGCAGGAGCTTTCCAAATCAGAATAATGCGACTACCATCATCCGACTGGTGATTAGAGGCATAATTCCAACCAGGACAAGTTTTTCTTATTGTCTTGTTCAAATAGGGATTTGTGACGTGCGTTTCCAAAATAGCACCAAAAGGGGCTGGTTTATTCTGAGCCAATTAGTAAAAGGCTGATGCTTATCCGGGTCATTTAGCCT
>NW_006256867.1:5443573-5470538 GCF_000478725.1 Eutrema salsugineum
GGTTTGAGGGGTTAGATGGGAGATTAAAGGCAGCTTGAATGACAAGAGCTGGTCTATTAGAAGAAGAGTAAAGGCCAATTTAGGAGGGGCTTGAACGGGATCTTTTAAAAGAGGGTTGAGGGAGAGGGGAATAGTGGGAGGAGGGAAGATGAGAAACCACAGCGGTTAAAGGAGATGGAGAGCTAAAGAAAGAAGATTTAATAGTGGGATTAAGCAAATGGGGAGGGCTTTAGAGGGAGAAATAGCCATCTGCGAAGGGGGAGGATTAATGGTAGCAGAGGATAAAGCTGAAGAGTAGGGATCAGTCATTTTAGAGAGGGAGCAAAGGCTGGTTTAGAGGGGGTAGTATTACGTTTTCATGGACTTTTTCTTTGGCCACCCAGTCATTAGAGGGACCCGATGGTTTTATAGTAGGTTGAGACAGTGAGAGGATGAGACAGTTGCGAACAATGTGTCCAAGTTCTTTGTAATGTGAACAAGTGGGTGGGAGTCAGGGGTACTCAACATTAACTTCTACAATATCTCCATTCTGCCTTTCAAACTCAACAATCTCAGAGAGAGGTTTTGTGAGATCAACAACAACATTTCCATGTGCTAGGGTCAAGCTGACCAAGTTTTTGGTGAAGTCATCTGTCTTTGATGGTTCACCGACAATACCAGATATCAGACTCAGCCCCCATTGGGTTCTGAGGTCAAGAGGAATCCCTCGGAGGTGGATCCAGATGGGGATTGAGGTGAGAGCTAGGGAGGAGGACTTATGGTTTTCAGTTCAGGGAGCCGTATGAAACATGGAATCTCCCACATACCAGATGCATTTTTCAAGCACTTTCTTCCTAATGAAGTCATTGCAAATTCTCACAATCATATTACGGGCTGGGATGTTCATGTGGATCTCAAGGTTTCTTCCTTTTCCCCACATGTGATTTAGCACCGTTTGAATCTGACTATACGGTGGTGGTCGCCCATTGAAGTAGCAGACAATAAAATCCTTATGCAGGTTTGCACCATGCTTGAAGACCTCATTCAGAATAATTACCCGCGGCCTACTTGATTCAGAAATTGAGACTGGAGCCATCCTTTTTAGTGATTTGTCCTCAGATTTAAATATTTTCTCAGCCAAAGTAGGTAGACTTGGGGTTTAGTGTTGGTGTTGGTGTTGGGCTACCTTGAGGCAGTCGGGTTAACTGGTTCAGATTGAGGGTTAACCTGAACATTTGGAAATGGAGTAGGCCGGTTGGCAGAAGAAGGACTATCAGGTTTGGTACGGGCTGGAATAGTGGATGAGGGGGTAGAGAGGGTATTGGAGGCTCGGTTAGTAAGCATAGGGGAACTAGTTTTAGGATTCAGGATAGTGAAATTTTCTGGAACAATAATTTCAAATCTAGGGTTTAAAACAGTAGTTACTGGAGTGGCTTGAGGAACAAAGGCATTCTGAGGCAATGCATTAACAGTGGTAGAGGTCATCGAAGTGGACAGTTTGGCATCAGAAACAGTACCTGCGGCTTGAACATCAGACCCCGGAGATGGGGTAGTTTACAGTTTATCCTTAGATTGTTGGGAGGCCGTAACAGGTGAAAGGTGAAGAAATTGGGCAATGGAAAGGGGAGAGGAGGGGTCTGGAGGGTAGGGGGAGCAGGATGGGGACGGGAGGATCCACCAGCAGTGGAAAGCAGTGGATTCAAGGCGGAAACAAAGCCAGGAGGGAGCCAAGGGTTCTTCATTGGGAACCAGGCCAGAGAGAAAAAGACTTTCTCCCACTATTCATACAAAACATGTTTGTTGGTAAATTTTATGGAATAAACAAATTTTACAGTCCAAAAAGAAGAAGATTCTCTAGCAACTAGTCTTCACCTCATCATCACCATTTGGTTCGACAGGTGACTTTTCTCGAGTACGTGGTAAATACAAACCATCATTTCGTCAAAACTTAAACCCACGAATAAAAATCAACAAAGAATTTTTCGAGGTGAATTGTTAACTTCCACCTGATTTTTAGTTATGGTATTTCGAACCGCCTCATCATGCATCTGTAGCCCCAAATGATACTTTGTCTCTTAAGCTGACCCAATATGTGATCGTCACCATTACATAGATCTTTCTAGCTCTTGTATATCTCCAAAATATCCAAAATTACATTTATAAACGAATATAAGTTATGTTTAAACTTTAAATCGAAATAATTAAAATACCTAAAATATCTAAAAATATTTAATTCTATTTGTCAAAATTTTAAAATTACACAATAGAATCAGATTTTAATTAGATTGAGTATTTTTTTTTTTTAGTTTTTTGTGGGTATTTGAGAGTATGTGTGGAACCAAACTGAACCCGGCAAAAAAAAAACATGAATGTATTATTGACCTCTAATACCAAAATACTTGAAACCTTAAAAAAACCGATCCAAATCCGAACAAGTATCTGAATTTTCATGTCTAGTTGTCTACGGTAAACTTTAGCTTCGTCGCTCCCTTATTTTTTAAGGACGGTTGTCTTATCTTTTTTCTCTATCTCATGATTTTTCTTTTTGGAGAGAGTAAAAGAAACGAACAAATTCTATATGCAATAAAGGTAGCCGCTTTTTAACCGACTGATCTAGAGAAATCAAATGCGGTTTTTTAATCCTCTAATTATGAGCAAATGATGAATTATTGTAATTAAAGAACTAATTATGTAGATAGAAATGAACAGTTTTACCAAATTCTTCCACACAATATAACTTGGAATGTCTAAGACATTTTAGTGAAAAAACTCTTCAACTAAGTTTGAATTGGATAAAAATCTTGCAACTATTTTTGTAATGTAAAACATCCTTCAATTTATGTTTTTTTAATGATTTAGCCCCTTCACAAAAAATATCGTCAAATCTAAACGAAGCATTTGGCCTTCTTTATTTTTAGAAAAACAACATGACCTCATTAAAACAAAATCCCAAATTGACTTCAGACAAAAATTTCCCAATTTAAAAATTAAAGTTTTTTTTTCCTAACCTAGTTTCTTATTCTTCTAGAGATCAAAATCTGTAACAAGAGCATGTGATCAGTTTGTAAGACTTGGAACTCGATACATAAAAAGGGTTAATAAAAAATGTTTAAATTGAAAACACATACAACTATCAATACATGAAAGGGGTTAATAATGAAAAATCGTCGTTAGAAGAAGAATGTGATGTTAAAAAAAAAAAGACAGTTACTTCATCTTCTTCCAAGCTCCAGATTCGTTCTTTCTCCTCTTTCTCCCAATTCGCGAAAATATTTTTCTCAATTCGACTACTTATCTCTCAAATTCATTTTAATCAACACAGTGAATCATTCCCAATCTCACCTAAATAACTTGCAAGCCACAAAAACTACTTAAAATCACATTTTTGAAAATTAGGGTTCATCAATTTAGGTTTAACTTAAGAATCTGAAGATTTTAAAGCTTAGATTTAATTTGGGGATTTTAATATCTTGTTTTCAAAATGCTTGTTGCTTTAATAAAAATCATGCTGTTTTGGTTTGTATGTGTGTAGTTTTTCTGCAAAAACAAAATTCTCTATTTAGATTTAACAGTGTTATTTACGAAAGAGCTAAATTATTATGAAAACTTAGTTAATTAGTTTTTACATTACAGAAATAGTTAATGAGTTTTTATCTAAATTTCCACTAAGAACCTTAACTAGAAAGAAATATAGTTTTTAGTATTGTCTAGGTCTGATATTCGTCGCGTCCTTAAAATGTTTTCTTATTCGTCAGAGTCATTCTCGATGGTCCTCCTTGGTCATAAGTTGTTTTACCTTTCTTTCAACCTGCATGAGCATCATTATGATATGAACTTATGATGGGTATCTTCTTATTTTTCAATACCATGATCATCATCGCACTTATTTCATCCTCATCATTTGAGATTTCTTGCCATTGCATATTTTTCAATATTCTTATAACCATGAGTAACAAACTTAAATGAGCTTTCAACACGTTGAAAAATGCTAAAATCATAAGTAATATTGGGATATTGGTGAAATCGACCATACTAAGATTATGGAAATTATGAAGATCAAGAAGGATATAGAAGATTATGAATATTTACCAATAATTCAGTTTTAGAAATTTACTTTTATCCCTATATATATTGTTTACATTTATATTTATTTTAGGTCTAGATTTATCTCTATATAAAAGAATGTAATTTGTACAATTATTCTGATGAGAGTCTAATAACTTCCTAAACACTTTTGTGTTCTTACTCTTATAAATTTATCATGGTATTAGAGCTTTCGATTCTAGTCCTGACGGGTTATGATTTTCTAATCTGTTTTTCTTTTTCTTGACCTATCTCCATCATTTTTTTCTTTGATGTTTGGGACTTCTTCATCTTATACTTATGAGTAGACTGACTCTTCAATCCACTGATCGTCTTGCTTTCTAATTGATTATTTAACCAATGTTCTTTTTTATCATGTATTCTCTATTTTGCTCGAGCCATACTATATTCGTCTTGGCTTGTTTTCTTGTTCTGTTTTTTAAAAAAGGTGAGACGTGATATTTTTGATGGATCGTTTAAATATTCGGTCATTGATTGACCATATTGATTTTTTACTAGCTACCACAATTGCTACTTTCTTGGAGAACACGTAATGATGATGGTGTTTCTCTTTATTATTTCATGGTCTCATATGTTACATGTATGGCTCTGTTTATGAGCATGAACCTATTATCGATGGGTTCACTCAGTTTTCTCGCCCTCGCAAGTTTGACATGTTTATTTGATTTGTCTTCTCGTCTTTAAGATTTGCTTTCTGATCTCGCAATCACGGACTTTTATGGTGTTCATGATGGATTTTTTATCGAACCAATTTTATCCTCAACCGGGTATAAACGTTATAATGATCTAATGACTGGGTGTTGTAGCCGACCTGACCCGACAGTCGGGTATAAAGCCAATATTTTGAAGATTTGAAGATTTGTCTAATTTACATGTGATTATGTATGAGCTTGCGGAAGGGTATTGGGAGATTGGTGAGATCGAGCATACCAAGATTATGGAAATCATGAATATCAAGAAGAATTAAAAAGATTAGAAATATTTACTAATAACTTAGTTTAAAAAGTTACCTTTATCTCTATATATATTATTTATATTTATGTTTAGTTTAGGTCTAAATTTATCTCTATATAAAGGAATATAAGTTATACAATTATTCTGATGAGAGTTTAATATATTTCTTCCTAAACTTTGTATTCTTACTCTCATCAATTAATCAATAAAACTAGAAATCAAAATCCAAATTTTTTTAAAAAAACAGGTATGATAAGAACCCTACCTTGACGTACCAGAGCAAGTCGGTCAGAATCAGAGTAACTGGAGACCGCTAAGCCCCGTGTCTTGAGCGTGATACAGGTGGCTCCCATCATGTGTTTGGCGAGGATGGGAGAGAACCACCGCCGATAACTTCCTCTCCGTTGACAACCGCCTAAGTTACCTTTAAGGTATATTTAGCCGTAAGTGTGGTGGCTGTGTTGTGTCAAACCAAGAATGAAACCGAAACCGAGACCGAGACTGAGACCGCAGTGCAGAAAAGACTCCATGAAAATGTACGTAGATAAAGGTTCAGTTTCTTTAAGAGTGTTTGTCGTTGTTAGAATTGTCAACAGAGTAATCGAGGGTGGAAGTGGAGTAGTACTCGACGGTAGAGTTATTGGCAGCGTCCTGGACTCCCACACAATTTTCTGCCATTCCTTTTCTCCGCTGCTCCAGCCACATGGCCACTGATCTTCCAATAAGTGTAGATATTGGACAATGCCAATTTAAGTTTGATAAAGTCTTACGTAACTTTAGAAACATATCATTTCCATATATTTCTCATAATTTTTATCATAAGCAAACAGTGATTGCAACTCTTAAATTCTCTGATTTTTTATATTCAGTAGGGGAGAAAACATCATTTGGGAGTAACAAAAAAAAAAAAAAACAATTAAGATTCTGAATTACTGGGCCATGATAAAGCAATTAAGAATCTGAATTATTGGGCCGTGATTGGGCTCAGAATATAGCAAAGCCCATAGAAGATTCTTCACCAACTTCACCTAGTTGCAAGACTAATTGGTGGGTCCCATTTGCAACCATGGACCCAATCTTAACTTTTTCATCGTCGACAAAACAGAAAAAAGCGAATCTCATTGACATATATAAAATGGAAGAAAAGAAAAAAAAACGATTTTCATAATTCAGGAAATAAATGAAAGAAAAAAAACAATGAGAGGAATAAGGAAGGCTGATATATTAGTCCCTCATCAATCTCATCTCTTCCTCCTTCTCTTTTCCAATTTTCTCCAACTTCCTTTCTCTCTCTCTATTCCTCTTTCTTCTACTCTATCGCCGCTTCTGTATCTGAGCTTTATCAGCGGAGATTTCGATGAAATCAACGAAACCGATGTCGGTTACGAAGGACGAGTGGGTAACGGCGGCTTTGACGGACGACGAGATGGTGGTGGAGCTTCTTCTACGCCTCAAGCATGCCGGAACGGTAGTGTCCGATGATAATCCCGCGGCGAATTTACCTCTGTTACAGTGGGGCTTCCGTCAACGACGGTCGCGCCCGTCGAGATTAGGCGTCGGCGTCGGAGGTTTCTTAAAGAAGGAAACGGATTCCGCTAGAGCCAGTCCTATGACTCCTTTATGCTGGAGCGGTGGATCTGGTAGCGGCGGTTCTGGTAGCGGCGGCTCTACTTGTCCCTCAGCCGCAACCGCCGATGGATTCGAACACACTAGTCGTCAAGCTAGCTGCTCCACATCCACCGGATCCGGATCTAAGGTATGTATTATTTTCTCCTTCCTCCATCTCCAATTCTCTCCGCTTGATTCTCTTCTCCGGGTCTCCTTCTTCTTCTCAAACGTCATTATCTCTTTAGTTTTGGTTCCGATCTGGCCGGATTATTCCGGCTCTCATCGTGATTCGCGGTATCGCGATTGCGGCGAGATTTTCCGTTTTCTCTTTCGAAAAATTATATGATTTTCCAGTTTTTTTTCTGCTGATGTCATCGCCGCCGGCTAAAATCGCGTTTGAACAGATCTTTTTTGGCTAAATCCTATTTGACTAGATCGCGTTTTGTTCAGTTTTTAGTCGTCTGCGTCGGAAAATTAAATGCTCCGCTGAATTTTTTTTTAACCTTACCCCTTAGGTGAAATTCTTACCATCTTATTTTACGGATCCATCTATATTTTCTAGAAATCTTTTTAGTTAATGATTTTTATTATTTCGTTTTTCAGATTTGTTTTTTCTGACTTTTTGGTAAGTTGCACAATTCATGGGCGTGACTTTAATACCTATATACAAATCTCCACTCAGCGAGGCTTTAATGAGTTAAAATCTTTTTTTTGTTTTGTTTTATTACTGTGGAATCTTGAATCACTCAACGAGCCGGTAATTTTGGTATTTAGTGTTTATTTTTGAAATTTTAGCCGGTTTGGGGAATTATTACGAACCGGTCGCTTATTCTATACGATTCGGGTATAAAACGGTGTCGTTTAATTGACTGTGTGTAAGCGAGTAAAAAAACCTTGTCGGATACATTGTTTGTCATCACGTGATGATGATGGTGTCATGTGATGTTGCCACGCCACGGGATTATCATGATGTGGCGTGCATGATCCATGTTTAAAACAAAAAAAAAAACTTTTTTGAATAAGTTTCTCGAATTTGGTTATTTTTAAAAAATCTTACCTTATTCAAAAACCTTTTTTGAATTTGGTTAGGTTTTTTACTTTTGAGACTCTTTTTGTCTTTGAATTAAAGACTTCTCTTTTAGCATCTAATACCCCTTTAATATCTTATTTAATTCCGTTGAACTTTATCAAATGTTACCTACTCCTTCTGTTTGATTTTTAGATTAAGAAAACTATAAATGCTCAATTATTTACTGTTTATTTTTATTAATTAAATTACTTTTACAACTGATTTCATTATTTATATTATTATTATTATTTTTAACTGTGTATTAATGGAGTAAAGCAACATGCATTAATATTATTCATTCAATTTAAAGAAGAAACATGCATTTATTAGATGTAGGAAATCAAATATTATAAAACAAAAAAAAAACCTAGAAAATGAACTATAATGAAATAAAAGGAGTATTAAATAGCTACTCCACGACAAAAAAAAAGAAAAAATAGCTACTCCAATAACTTTTTTATCGTTTTTTACCATTAAAAAAAAAACTTCTTTATCGTTAATCAATGCTTGTATTTTTTTTGCAGGCGGTACATGCAACAAATGAAATCACCAGCTCTAGCTTCAGGAGATTAAAGAAAAAGAAGGTAACAGAGATCTCACCGTAAATCTCATAGACATTCTTTCTCTTTCGATTTTGCACGCTCTCTAATTTCTTGATATATTTTTACAGACATTCTTGGAACTTAAAGATGCAGAGAACTTTCAGTTGAATGAAAGATTTCACCTTGAAAAGGTATAAATAGTATTATTATTTGTTCTCTCTGCTTCTTTTTAAGAAGCTCTGTTTTGCTTCGAAAATTGTATGTATTCTGATTAGTTGTTGTCTTCATCAGAAGATTGCAAATGTGCAAGCAACATACCAGGAACGAAGTGCTAAGAACAAAAGCTTGAAGAGAATAAAGGTCTGATTTTGATAGACATTTCTATTCTACCTAACTGTTCTCTCTGATCTTGAAACCTGAATCATAATCTAATGTTTTTTTTGTTGTTCGTTGTATTCTAGCTTGAATACTCAGATCGAATCAAGAACATTCCAATTAGTAACTCTAATCTCGACGAGCCTCGGAAAAAGAGACGCTTACCTTCTTCCATCTCTCAAAAACTCGTGAGAAACGAAAATTCCTACAGATCAACAAGTGAAACTAAGAGCTCTGAAGAAAAGGGTTTCTTCTTCCTCCCTGATTTGAACATGACACCCACTGATGAAAACGAGACATTGTACGGGACGAGCTAAAGAAAGCTTCAAACCACTCAATGCGCGTCAGGTAATTAATATAGATTAGCTTTTTGTCCGTGTAAGCGGTGGGAGATCGAAGCAGGCGAGTTCGCTGACAAGAATTCACACTACGCAAGAAGGGCTCGAGAAGGTTTATAAGAAAATAAAAAAGAGAAAGAAAGAATGTAATAAGAGGATTACGCGGGATTACGCTAATATTCTCGTTTTCTTTTATTCTCTCTCTTTTTGTGAAAAGTTTTCTTGGGTAGAACGATCTTTTTACTTCTTTTTTTTGAGGAGGAAATTAGGGTTCCTTTTTTTATTCCCCTGATTCGTTGTAGTTGTGCGTAATTCAAGAAAAATGTAGGCTACCGAATAGATTTTTAACTTACCCCAAAAAAAATCTCAAGCAGCAGAAGAAACGTTTTTTACTTGTGGTAATAATATCAAGCCGGAATAGAGTAATCAACTTTGTTATTTTATTGAGTTAAACTAGGAATAGAGTAATCAACTTTGTTATTTTATTGAGTTAAACTAGGAAAAGCTGGGTTATAAACTTATAAATCATATAATAAATCATATGTTGTGGTTTGGTTTTGGTGGGAACCATAACGGTTCAGATTTTTCGATAGGAAGATTAACCGGTGATAGAGAATAAATGTGGGATTCTCTTATGATGTCTTGTGATGGTTTAGCAATATTAGTCTGTTAGACAGAGTTTTACATAGTTCACTCACGAGGCATTTAGGAAAATAGTCGATTACGTCATGAACTTGATAAATTGATAGAAGTCTTCCAAATTCGTGAAATTTACCGAGTAGTCTCATATTGGAGTATAGTATTTATATTTATTATGATAACTATTTCAGTAAATATGGAGTTGAATAATCAGGAAAGGTCTCAGTCTGATTGCTGATTTAATTGGCGAGCCAAAAGAACTGATGATTTTACTAATAAACTTGTTAGTCTTACCCTTGCTCATGTAAAGGTCGAAGTAAATCTTACAAAGGTCCTTCTTCGGATTGTTGAATTTGAAAGACAGAATGGTCAGATTGTTGAATTTGAAAGACAGAATGGTCAGATTGTTGTGGAAGTCGACAATCCTTAGCTGCCATCTACCTGCTCACATTGTAAAGAATTAGGTCATATCGCAAAAAATTGTCTTCTACTGCCTCCACAGCCATCGGTTCCCAAACTCCCAGTCAAACCTAAAGGATATTAAAGGAAAAGCTTATGTGGATCCCAATGTTACTCCTAAGACGCCTATTCAGAAAGGCTAAGGTGTAAGAAGTTTGTTCCTCGTGTCTTTTTGACGGTTGCTTCTGGTTCTAGTTCATCTCAAAGTTCTGTGAAAGAAACACCAAAAACTCTGTCCAAAGCTCTGACTCAGGATAATGTATGTAGACTGGCTGATTCTAACCTTTCTTCCACCTTAATCCCTTCTTCTATTTCCAGATCAGCCACTAGAATCCTTCCTCCAAATCTCCTAAAATCATCTTCTTCAAACTCTTTCCTTCCTTCTTGTCCGCTCCTTTCTGCTCCACCTGATTCTGGTCTTTTCTACAGGTAAGCCAGGTCTTCTCAGCCCTTCCAAAACTCAAACAAAAAAATCCTTAAAAAGATCTCATTCAAGTTCCACTTTAATCTCTTTCCCTCCTCTTACTAGTTTTTCATCAAAATCAATCCCTATCTCTTTTGAGGCTTCTGTTAAGCCATCTCTTACTAATGCTGACTCTATTTCTATTGATTCTATTTCTATTACTAACCCTACTTTTATTTTTTTGGACTTCCTCTTTCAACAGGGGAGTCAAATCCTATTTTTCTATGAATATAAAAAACTTTTTTTAGAATGTCCGAGGACTTAATGAGCCGGACAAGCATGAGCCTTTTTGTAAGTGGCTGTCTACCCATCAGCCTCTTTTTGGATCCCTACTTGAAACTCATATTAAGATCAAACTTTGAACCAGTTAATGTCTAAAATTTGTAAAAGGTGGAACTTTACCTCTAATTACTCTTCTGATGAAGATGGTCGCATCATTGTCATATCAGACCCAGTCAAGCTTGCTGTGTTGCGTCAATCTAAGCAATCAGTTACCTGCGAAATAAAGATCCCAAACTGTCATCAGTTTTACTATACTGTTTTTTACACCTCCAACAAATGTGATGAAAGAGCAGATCTTTAGGTGGAATTGATTAACCTGCACTCTGATTACTCTCTTCATCCGTGCCCTTGGCTTCTGGGAGGTGATATCAACGAAATTCTGCATCATGTGGAACAATCTCTTCCTACAGTTAACAATCTGAATAGGCAAATGATTGACTTTATAGATTGCCTTCATCAAATGGGCATGTTCGAATTGAGGTTTCATGGACCCCTTTTTACCTGGTCCAACTGCCGTTCTGCCTTTCCTATTGCTAAAAAGCTTGACCGTGTGCTTGTCAAAAACACATGGATCACCCTTTTCCCAAACAGCACTGCCTATTTTCTTCCCACCCTCACCTCTGATCACTGTTGAAGCCTGGTCGACCTTGCCCAGAAATTACCTCAATCCGGTACCCGCCCTTTTAAATTCTTCAACTACCTTACTCTTCACCCAAAGTTTCAACAAGTGGTTGACGAAGCATGGATTCAGGCCGGAAGCTTTGCTTCTAATCTTACTGATCTCTGTTAGAAGCAAAAGATCATAAAGAGAGAGCTAAAACAATTAAATAGAGAGAATTTAAAAAAAATTCAAGAGAGAGTGAGATTAACGAGCTTCTTCAAAGTGTGTAGGTCATGGCGTTGCAGAATCCAACTCCTGATACTTTTCGGGAAGAAAGAGAACTTCATGAGAAATGGATTTTCCTAAGAAGCATAGAAGAAAGATATTTTAAACAGAAGTCTCGGATTAACTGGTTGCAAGTTGGAGAACAGAATATTGCTTTCTTCTATAGAGTCTCTATGTCAAGGCAAAGTTATAATGCTATAAGATCTTTCACCTTACCTTCTGGTGCAGTTCACGACCCTGAGGAAATGAGCCTTATTGATGTAAACCATTTCAAGTCCATCCTTGGACTGGATGTTCTTCTGCAAAATCACATCTACTCATCCTCTGAATGGTTTGGGTCGCTCTTCTCCTTCAGATGCACTCAACAGCAACACCAAGCAATGTTGTATCTTCCATCCCCTACAGAAATATCAAAGTGTGTGCTTAAGTTGAATCCGAAAAAACTGCGTGCTTAAGTTGAATTCAAAAAAATTGCGTGGGCCTGATGGACTGACTTCGGGGTTCTACAAAGAAGCTTAGGGTACCTTAGGTGAAGAAGTTGTTACTGCAATTTCTCAATTCTTCATCACGGGGTTTCTACCTGCGGCTACTAATTCCACCATTCTCTCGCTGATTCCTAAGTTTCTTGGAGCATCAAAGGTATCAGACTTCAGACCCATCTCCTGCCTCAATACAATTTATAAAGTCATTTCAAGGCTGTTGGTATCACGATTGAAACCTCTTTTGCCTGATATGATCATTCCAAATCAGACTGCTTTCGTAAAGGATAGGCTGTTAGTTGAAAATACAGTACTAGCTTGTGAGTTGGTTAATGGGTACCACAAGAATAAGGGTCCTAAGCGAATCACAATAAAAGTGGATATAGCTAAGGCTTTTGACACCCTGTTTTGGGATTTTCTATTCAGTTGCTTACAAGGATTGATGGTCCCTATAACCTTTAGCAGGCATTACTACCACGAGTTTCACAGTCGGTTATAATAGTTCAGTGCAAGGGTATTCTAAAGGAAAGAAAAGTTTAAGGCAAGGAGACTTTTTGTCTTCTTACCTGTTTGTCATCGCTATGAATTTCCTATCGTCTATATTAAACAGAGCAGCAGAAGAGGGGATATTTAACTACCATTATAAGTGTGAGAGATCAAAGCTCACTCACATGTGTTTTGCTGATGATCTCCTCATATTTGTGCATGGTTCGATTAACTCTGTTCAGAACGTCCTGCAAGTACTCCATGAGTTTGAGCTCCGTTTTGGGCTAGAAGTTAGTTACCAGAAGACTTTTTGATCAGTTTGCGGAATCATTGGAGGATGAACCGGGGACTGGTTCAGTACGTGAGTATGTGACAGAGTTTCAAGAATTGTCTTCTCAGGTCACTGGAATGGACAATAAAAGCTTGACCAACGTATTTTACAATGGCCTGAAACCGGTGATGAAGGATGTCATCCGCATAAAGGAGCCTAAAGAACTTCGAAATCATATTATTGCGATGCTAAAAATGGAGTCCAGTGTGTTCTGTAAGATGGTTCGGGAGGCATACAAACCAGAGTGGAAAGCTAAACGGTCAAGCGTGACAACAGTTTACAAAACGGCTGTACCGGCTAATCGACCATGGCATAAGAATGCACAGGGAACAGAGAATATGACAGAGGCAAATCAAGTTGGACGACCTGCATTGACTGACACAACAAACTTGAGACCTCGTCAGCATTGCACTGATGCAGAATTGGATGAAAAGCGACGAAATGGTATCTGTTTCAAATGGGAAGTATACAAAAGGCCATCGTGATGTGTGTCCAAAACGAGCATTACAACTCATAACAGTGGTCAACGGGTATGAGTTAGAAGTCTTAGATGAAAAAATGATGGAGGCTGAGACTGAAACAGAAGAGGAACCAATACAGATGATGCAACTGTCTTTCAATGCATTTATGGGTCTGGACCCACCTTCTACGACCAAACTACGCGGAAAGATAGGCAACACAACACTGATTTTCATGATTGATAGTGGCGCTATGCATAACTTCTTGGACCCAGAGGTGATAAAGAAGATTAAGCTACCGTTACACAAATATAATAACCTCAGAGTGAAATTGGGAACAAGTATTATGGCGGATGGATTGGGAGTTTGCAAAGATATTGATTTTTATTTGCAAGGAGTGGATTTTGTATCCCATTTCATATCCCTGGAATTAGGAGGAGTGGATGTGATCCTCGGGGTACAATGGTTGAGAACACTGGGCAAATGTGAAGTAGATTGGGAGCTGCATGAATGGAGCTTCAAATATAAAGGGGAGCAAGTAACATTACGTGGGGATGCTGATTTGTTATCTCAGCGTTTATCATTGAAATCTTTAGCTCCTGTCCGTTCCATCAAACACAAAGGAGCGGTTATTGAGTTTGGAAACCATACAGTAAAACAGATACAAGCGGAAATTCCTGCATCGTTGCTACCAGTGTTGGATCAGTATGCAGCTGTGTTCGCAATGTCATCTGGTCTACCGCTAGTACGAGGCCATGAACACTCCATCAAACTTTTGCCAGGAGTAAACTCTGTATCAGTCCATCTTTATCGATACCCGCACGCCAGTAAAGAAGCAATGGAAAAAATGGTATCAGAAATGTTGGAATCCGGCTTTTTACGTCCAAGTCGAAGAAAACATAACTGTACGATGTAGGACAAAGTGTAAACAATGACCCACCTCCACCGCGGATCCAGCAACGCTGCTGAGAACCCACCATCGAAACCACCATCGATCCTGCAACACTTAGCACGGCGCAAACCTGATCTACCGTAAAGAAAAAGAGATGTAGAAGAAGAAGGGAAGCATGGGGGCCCCCTGGCGACGGTGAGCTACCATGCACGCCTGAGAGGAAGATCGGGAATTTTTAATTTGTCGGCAAAGTGGGAAAGCTTTCATATCTGAGTATATATGAAATTTTTAGGAAGTATGTAATCGACTTATTTCTTAAAACTAACAAGGAACCAGAAGGGTCCAATTTGCAGGCAACTTAACCGAGATAAAAAGCACACAAACATTAATGTGTAGACAAGTATTTATAAACATGATTGTTTCATGCCAGACAACAATCTAGCAGAATCTGTGTAATGGTGTTTTGATGATATATATTACTAGTCGTGTGAGTGAGTTTAGTATATTAGACATTTGATTTAGACGCAAATATCTTTTTTTTATCAAACTTTATCCATATAGAAATTTTACCCCATTACATTTTGGCTTAAAATGGTAGTTTTGCAACAGAGTCTGCATTGCTATTTGCAAGTTTGGGGATGAACATAAACCAAATTGAATCAAAATCAGAAATACAACGAGTGATATCAGAAAGAATTCCATAGAGTTCAGTTACCAGGATACCAGAATTGAATGCTCGGATCGCTACCTGCAAGTCGGAGAGGAGAATCAAGTTTCGGGAATTAGCATCTCTTGCCTGAAGTACCGCTGATCTTATTGCCAAAGTTTCTGCCGATAAGGCCGACAACACATGCTGAAGACAAGCAGAATGTTCGGTCGAATTGTGTTGATCATTTGTGAAGATCCATCCTAGACCCGCTGATTGGTTATCCGCTCTCCGTGCTGCGTCGGTATAGCATAGGATATATTCCCTCCTCTGAATTGGTGGAGATTGAAGGATAGTTCTGTCCTAGGGAGGTTCCGGTTGGGTCTGGACTTAGCCTATATACCACTCTCTAGCCTTGCCGATCGCCTTAGTGATTAGATCTCCGGCAGTCAGTTTCCGAGAATTGAAGATTTGTTGATTTCTAGCAGTCCATAAGTTCCACAGGATTCAAGGCTATAATCTCTCCTTAGTGGGTCCAATTGGTGGCAAGTTGATCGATTCCTTGATCAAATTCAGTCCTGAATACAGGTTTTCTACTTCACTTAAGTCGATTTCAGTATACCAGGGTGAGTGTCGCTATACCTCGATAGCAAAGGGACAATAATACAGTAGATGAACTACTGATTCCATTTCTGGGCATATGCAGCATTGGTTGTTCGATGAGACCTGCCGGATTGACAACTGCTCACTGACTAGGAGTGCACTGTGAATTGCTTTTCATATGAATAGTTGGATTTTTGAGGCTGTTTTCACTCTCCATACATGAGACTTCCAGTCAATAGCCAGGTTTTCATATTGGTTCTCTCTGTCCTCATTATCCTCAGCAGCCACCAAGTATCCAGTTTTTGTTGTATATTCACCGTTAGCTTGCTTAAGCCAAATAAGTTTGTCTTGTGCGCCTAAGATACTTGTCTTAATAGGCAAGATTTGGTTTTTGTACAGAGGTTGTAATTGGTCAATTTTTTCAAAGTCCCAATCCTGAGTATTGTTAGTCATTAAATCACTTACCCTTAAATCTTATAGGTGATTCGGGGAAGGTTCTATAGGTAGCTCTTTGGACGATGATGAAAGCCAAGGATCCTGCCAGACTTTAATAGACGATCCGTCACCAACCACCCAGCCAAGCTGCTTCACAAGAAGGTCTTTCCCTACAAGGATACTTTCCACCCATTCGAGCAACTGGATGGAGTTGTACTCTCCAGGTACGAAGTCTCTGACAATACTTTCCAATTTAGACCCAATATAAGAGGCAATGGGGATTCTTTAAGAGTATCCAAATTAGATTTGCAAGGAGAGCATCATTAAAATTGTTGATATCCTTAAAACCCAGTCCTCCTATTTTCTTAGGCTTAGCCATTTTCTTCCATGCAAGCCAGCTAATTTTTCTTTGCTTCTGGTTTGAGTCCCACCAAAAATCCTGGTGAGTGCCAACTGAATTCCTTTGCAGAGAGACTGGAGGAACTTGAAGCATGTCATCGCGTAGGATGGCATAGCTGCTAACACACTTTTCAGCATTACCAGTTTACCAGCGCTGGATAGCATTTTAGAAGTCCAACTAGCAGCTCTTGATTTATCTGGCCAACAATGGAGCTGAAGAGATCTTTTTTCTTTCTTCCAATTGGAGTGTTTAGGTAAGCCCAAGTATTTGCCAACTCCTCCCTCTGTTTCAATTTTCAAAATTTGCATCATCCGGTTCTTTTTTTGCTTGAAGGATTTTCTTAGAGAAAGAAATAGAGGATTTTTGGTAGTTTATAAGTTGACATGAGACTGCTTCGTACTTGGATAGAATGAGCTTTAGTTCTTTGCAGCTTATCTCGGTAGTTTTACAAAAGAACATAATGTCATCTGCAAATAGTAGATGGTTAACCCTTGGATTCGCTCTGGCCACTTTGATGCTTTGGTTGTTGTAAATTTAATATATAACATCTATAAACTAACATATACCTCTATTAAATTTGATAGCTTCTCAAATTCAAAACCAAATAAGTTTTTACAAATTTAAATAGTTCATAAGTTATAGGTAATTTTAAATTTTCTATTTTGTATTTCAAAAAATAGATAGTCGATTACATTTTCATAGTTATAAGTTATAACCTTTTTTTAATTTGATAAAATAATAATTTTTAAAAAAAAATTAATGTCGATTCCAAATAGAAAAAAAAAATCATATCAAAGAGATATGAGTAAAGAGTAAATATATAATTAAAAAATATGAGCTTAACAGCTATTAGGTTAAACTTCTCTAATGGTGTGTGATTTCATATTTATCTTTTCAATCTAATTTTGTTTAATTTTAAGGGTGATCTTATATAGAGTTATGAGTAAAGAGTAAATAAATAATACAAAAAAATATGAGAACTAAAATTAATAAAAATAGTTATTCTATTAAATTTTATTAATTGTGTGTAATTTCATATTTGCCTTCTCAATCTCAATTTGATTAAATTTTGGGTGATTTTATATTTTCTTTCATTTCTTTAGAATATATTTAATGAGTTATCAAATATCAAATTATATATTCGAGGCCTAATCTAGTTTTATATAATGGAAATTTGTAAATTTATAACACAGTTTGCATATGATTGTCCTCATAAGATTTCTTTTGGACTTTTTTCACTCCTTTAATTAATGTTGAAATTAATTAAAGAAAATTTGAATTTAATGTTTATTTTTTTTTAAAATTGAAGAAAATACCCAAAATAGAAATAAGTTATTACCGAAAATCAGTTATGGAAGGTTTTAAATTTTTAAAAATTGTTTTCCACAACATGTAGAACATATATTTTACATTCTACAGTTTTTTAGAATATATTTTCTACACATTTCTCTACAATCTACGAAACCTAGAATTGATGTTCTACATGTTATTCTTCATTCTACTAGTCATATCGAATATGTTTTCTACAAACTCTTCAGCGTTCTACAATCACTAGAATACAAGTTATACATTTTTCATTACGATCTACATTTTACTAGAATGTAAATTCTACTAATCCTTCTTTGTTCTATGTAATGTAGAATATGTTCTTATCCACCAAACTGAATATTTTCCAACTTTTTTATTGGAATTTTTTTATATTTTTTCTGATTTATCCCGTCATCTGGTCCAATCGTTCTCGTCTGTCTGCTTGGGCTGGATTGTGCTCGCAGGATGGATAGATCGATTCAGTGATAGGATCGATCGATCTCTTGTTTTTCTACACTTGCTTCATTTGCTCACCAAATTAGACTATTTTCATGAAAATTGGCATAATGTTTTATTGCACCGTTAGAACTACCTCAAGCCACTTTCAAATGACGAAAGCTAGTCTATTTATCTATCTGGTATCTAAATTTTAGATTGATCCATCGGTATAAACTTCTTCAAAGAGAGCCAAATTTCTGACATATTTGGAAAACTTCTAACGAGTGACGTGTGTGTTCATAAAACAAAGTAGTCAGAATATTTTTTGCCGTGGAGTGGAGACAAAAATTTTTCTTTTTATTTTGTTGATTTTTTATTGATTTTTAATTGTTTTATGTTCAAGGTGAATATCAAAATGTTTTTTAAAAAATTACTAGAATAAAATTTTAAGGATAATTTTGGGTTTCAATAAAAATAAATTTTAGACGGACAATATCTCAGATAATAAATCCTAAAAGGACAAATAGTTTGAATTTTTTTCTTAAATATCTAATTAAAATAAGGGAGAACGTTAGAATTCTGCATAAGTAACAGTTTAAAACACAGTTTGTTTTTTTTTTTCTTTAAAGTATTGATACACAAGTTTTACTTCTGATAAGGGTTTCCATTTTCTGTTGTTTCTTTATCTCTACAGGATTTATATTTTCGATATCTTTCCCTTTTAGGCTTGGTGTTATTCTCTCTTTTTTTTTTTTTTTGAATTCAACTTGGTGTCATTCTGTTACGAGGGCTTTAGGATTTATCAAAAGAGAAGTGATCCTCTTTTATTATAAACTAGATTTTGCACCTATACTATGCGTGGATAATCTTTTTCAATGCTATTATATTAACAAAAATCTTATTCAAGTAGTTATGTTTATTTATATTTTTGTTTGCATGTATTGGCGATACTAATAAAATATATTAAAAATACTTCAGTTTTAATTTTAGAATTTATATCTATTTTTGAAGTTTTAACAGTCTTGTTTGAATAGATATATATATATATATGTTGTTAAAAAATATATTATTTTGTCGAACGCTTAAAAGTCTGTATACCAAAAACCAACCCAAAACCAAAATGTAACAAACTAATTAAATGATATTTAATTAGTATTGACACAAAGATAAATTACTATACATCACTTATTCAATGAAAAAAATAAGTTACATCCTCGTTATATATATTTTTTTATGAAAAAGTAGTAATGTGAATTAAATTTTTGGTATATATTTAAGTATATTTAACAAATTTATTGTCACCCTTAAATTTATGTTTAGACCACCAGTTATCTCCACATATTAATATATGTGTTGTACTTTATGTTATAGTAAATATATTTTAGTTTGTTTTATATTTTAAACTCATGTAAATTTTCTTTAAATCTTTTACTGCTTATAGGTTAGTATAACAAAAATAACTAAAAATTGTAACAAAATAATCAAATGCTATTAAATAAAAAATAGTATTGACATGAAATAAATTAGTATATGTTATCTCTTCCAATCAAAGAAATTATTTTTTTTTTCATCATCTTCAATTTCATACTCTTTATATCACTTTCTAGGAAACCAAAAAAAAAAAAAGGTTAAAATTTACTTTTGTTTCTTAATTGATTTCATATTATTTTATATCTGAGAAAATTGGTATTCACATGGTCTATTTCTCTTTATTGTTGTCGTCCTTTTTAATCTATGGTTGAATTTTATCTCAAATCATTTCTTATTCTTTTTATATTTCATCAGACCATAGTTTTGATCAAGAAGACAAGTAAGTAGGCAAAACAACTCAAAACAAAGAATTCTTACACTAATCTATAACATAGTTCATGTTCTGATTGAATGAATCATTGTTTATGAATGATTGTTGTGAATGTTCTGGAAAACGATCCCTTAATCATGTCAATTTCAAATCCGAATCCTCCAACCATCGATTCTCCGTTTGCAATTTCCACTTTACCAAAATCAAAAAGCCGTTCTTCCTCATCTAGTATCAATTCTCTCTACGAAATTGAATACGTCCCTGGAGATCAGCTACCCCAAACCACACTCCCTCTTGTTAATCCATATGAATACTTTGCCAAAAAGCCTAGTGCTTTCTCGGTTAAAGGTGTTCGAGAACTCATCAAGCCATCTTCCAATCGAAAAGTCATGGAATATGTCCAGTCCAGCAAATTCTCATCCTGCCAAGTCCCAGCAACCGAAGAAGAACAATTCATCTCGCTCAACATACCGGAGAACCTTCCTAGGTTATGGCAACAACAAGGATATACTCACTTACACTTTGGTGTAGTCCGGATCGGTTTGACCTTACATGCTCGAAAAGGTCTACCTGTTGTAGCAAGAATCGCCTTGGTCGATTCAAGACTAAAATCCTACCAACAAGCTTGCATCGGAACAGTCCAAACAACATTAAACGCCGGAACAGTATTCGTGACACTGTTTCCAAACTTTAATGTCTCGCTACAAGATCCAAATCTTCTGAAGACACTCAAGGTTCAACTTCAGCTCACCGGAGCTCCTATGCAAGAGAAAAGTGTCGTGGCGACCCTTCATCATCAGATAGTCTACCGAATCCAAGATCATGCCTTAGATGTTGTACTACCCTCTTCTGATGATGCACTTTACCTAGAAGTCACTTCAGCATCTCAAGCACCAAACTCCATCCAGATTCCTCGTCAAATATCTCGCGAAGAGCTGCTCCGCCGACTACCAGAATCATGGATCACCAGCTACGAGAAGCTGCATCAAGCGGTTCAAACACCGATTCAATCCTCTGAAGTCAGCTTTCATTCACGAAATGATGGTACAACCGAAATCAAGTTCGAAAAACCAAGATCATCCTCATTCCGCAAACAACTGTTCACTCAATTTGCTATCCAAATTGACAAAAGCGAATTCTATTGTCCAGCAAAAGAACAAAATCCTAAACCAATCTCTTTTGGACAGAATGGATCGGTACTATATCCTTTCAAAGATGAAGATGGACATCAATATTTCGATATTCGTTCCTGCTCAGCATGTGAAGAAGCCAACTACGAATCTGATGACGAGATTCACACAAGGAGAAGAAAGAAAAAGGATCCACTCTACAAAAGATATCTAGAAGGAGATCCCACCGTCGGTCCTCTCGGTGAAGGTAACGGGCGATACGACTTTATAGTCCAATATTCGGAAAAGAAAGATGAAGATCAAATCATGATGATCAACACCGAAGACCTCCCTCCTTCAAGCAACTTTTCCAAGGACAACATCGCACATAGCCCGAAGATACTCACTCGAGCAATCAACTCTTCTGGACCAGATCAACTAAGCCAAGGAGAAAAAGTCCTCAACTGGCAAACTGAGAATGCCATCGCTCAAAATCAACTCCTCAAAACAATAAATTACAAGGTTGATCAGCTGACGGAAAATTACATCAAAAGGCAAACTAGCCTTCAGAGCTCAATAACAGAGATCCATGGCCGGCTTAACAATCTTCATCAAGAAATGATGGCTATGGCACAAAATATGATGGTTAATACAGCACAATTCCGTCATAAAGAAGCAGAAACAGCCAGTCTCAAAGCCTAGTTAAAAGATCTTCAAAGAAGCCTCGAGAGTATGATTTACAATCAGAATCCTGCGAGTTCTTATTCCAATCCTTTTGGTGGAATGCCTATGTACCAAGGCACCTACTCCCCAGGATTTCTCTCCGGCTATACGAATCAATGACCAAAAACACCGGCCCCCGGATTCCTATCATCTGACGAAGCATTTACGTCAAGATATGGCATGACCTCAGCTATCAAGCCAAAGGTGTCAAAATCAAAACCAAGACGACAGAAGGATTCTGAGTTTATGATCAATCCTACCAAACGACCAACACTTACTTCTTCGTCAAGCCATGAATCAGTGGAAGATTCAAAAAGAGAAGGAAAAGAAATTGGTATAATTGAATTCTCTATGGCTAGTCTATTGGATACTATTGGACAGATTTCTACTTCTCAAACAGCCACGGAGATGCCGCAAACACAGCCTTCTCAACAAATTGCAACACCAATTGCAAATATCGATCATTATTCGGAGACTAATTCTAACAGTTCCGAATCAGCTTCGGATGAAGAATCTCTCCCAAACCAATTTGCCATAGGCAACGAAAGAGGCGAACCATCACCTCCAAAACGAGAACCTGATATACATGAAATCTTTTCAAGCGATGAAGATATGGAGTACAGGCCTCCCAGGCAGCAAGAAATACCAACAAGACCATTTGCCTCTAAAGTCATGGTCTTCACGTTTGATGACATTCCTTTCGAAAAATGGAATGATCGTCTCGATGAATTTCATGCATGGATGAATTCTGAAGCAATCACGTCTCCCTTAGAGCTTGTAATTCAGCAGTTTACGGCGCGACTATCTGGAGCACTCAAAGAATGCTGGAATTCACTTGGTGAATACAGACAGCAGCAAGTCTATCAAACGACAATACCACTACTTCTCGGAGAAATTCATAGAGAATTTATCGGTACACCTACACATTTGAAAGAACAGCTTCAAGAAGAATTCTTTACTGCAAAATGCTGCTCATTGAAGAAAAGAGACCTAGCTAAGCATTTTGAGCGACAGACGCGACGTTATTACGCTCTTAATGGTCTCAACAATCCAAGCCTTAAGCAGGTGCATCTCTCTTCGATTGATGACTACCTCAGTCAACAAACGAAGCTATACATAAGAGATCAAGGCCAGACACTGGAAGATATTTCCATTGGCCAAATACAGCAATATGTCTTCCGAACACTAGACAAACTCTGCAAGCAAAAGGAGTTTTGGATGGAATTCATGGATAAATCAAAGCAACTATCCAGGATCTGTGCAAGACCAGATCTATCCATCAAATGTTCAAAATCCAAGAAGACATGTTCGTGTGATGATCGTAGCAAATCACGGAGATTCAGAAAAACGTCTCACAAGCGTTTCAACAAGTTCAGACGCAAGTGATTTTTCAGAAAGAAACGAAGCTTCAAGAAAACAACGAAGTGTTTCCTATGTCGCAAAGAAGGTCACTTCGCAAAAAACTGCCCAAACAAGTCGAAGAAAAAGAAGCAGTACTTAATCAGCTCAATCTCGAAGATCGCACCAGACCTCGATTTCGACAGCCACGATTTAGAATCAGTACTATCCTATGATAGTGATGAACAAGATGCCATATGTGGATACTCGGATTATGACTACTCATCCGACTCCTCCTCAGGAGAAGAAGAAGTCAATAACGACCGCTGTTTTAAAATCACTCGTATGCCGCAAAAAGAAGAAATTCAAACACCACATCTGCCAGTTATGATATTTGATCCATCACAAAAAGAGAAGCCAGTTCATGCAATTGCGTTCATCGACACAGGAGCATATACGACGATAATGAACCCTAAAATTCTCCCGACTTCTATGTGGCTACCACATCAACAAGAATTTCGAGTGGCAAACTCGGGTTCATTGACGGTCAATCTCAAATCCAAACCGGTGACGATCGAACTTTTCCCAGGCTGTCAGATTACGACAGAAGTGCTTGGATCCTCAGCACCAGGAAAAGATTTGATATTAGGATGGGATTCCTATCGCACCTTCAAGAAGAATTTTGATATATCTATTGAGACACGAGGAATGAGATGGAAGGCTTTCTACAAAGCTTTTACAACAATCCCACGTCTATTCACGGTCGAAGGAGTCATATCTCAAGATTTCGAGAAAATCAAAGAAGAGATCGCAATAGTCTCATGTGCAGACTCTCACACAGACTTCCTTCAAAAATGTGACAAACCGTTATAGCTGAATTCAGAATTCTTCGTCTTTCTACCTTTCAAGGAAAATGTCCATACCACTCCGACAAAAGCAAGTCACGCAGGCATGCCGCCAACATTATTGATACAAGCAAATGAAGAATGTGACCAACTAGTGAAACAAGGAGTTGTCTCATCAACAAATTCACCTTGGGCATGTAAAACATTCTATGTGAACAACCGAGCAGAACAAGCAAGAGGAAAACTCAGACTGGTAATTGATTACAAACCACTGAACCGATATCTACAAGACGTCAAGTTTCCTCTACCAAACAAGAAGGTACTCCTTCAACACCTACAAGGAGCCACCATATTTTCCAAGTTTGATTTAAAGTCTGGTTTCTGGCAACTTGGTGTTCATCCTGATGAAAGATACAAAACAGCTTTCTGCCTACCCAACAGACATCTCCAATGGAATGTTCTACCTTTCGGATTAAAGATAGCGCCATCGCTATTTCAGCAAGCGATGCTTCGTATATTTAAGCCTCTTCTCCACACGGCTTTAATATACATCGACGATATTTTGTTATTCTCAACAAGCGAAGAAAATCATATTCGGTCTCTCCGACAATTTCAAGGCATAGTTGAAGAATATGGAATTATGCTCTCGGCCCGAAAGATGATGATAGCCCAGCCCAACATCGACTTCCTTGGAATGCAAATCACAGAAGGAAAATTCACACCGCAAGCCCATTTAGCTACAGCACTCCTCGATTTTCCCGACGAAAATCTCACGCGGAGACAAATCCAACAATTCCTTGGGGTAATTAATTACATCAGCGACTTTATTCCGCAACTTTCGTAAATGACTAGACCACTCCAGAAGATGTTGACAAAGAATCCACCCACGTGGGCTACCTAACAAACCGAAGCAGTCAAAAGCCTAAAAAAGGAGATACAGAAGCTACCACCTTTAAAGATTCTCTCTACAGGCCTACGAATACTGCAGACTGGCGCAAGTGACAAATATTGGGGAGCCATTTTATTCGAAGAAATAAATGGTAAACGTCAAATCTGTGGATACAAGAGCGGACGCTTTAAAGATTCCGAGATGCATTATCACTCTACATTCCAAGAAATCCTAGCGGTCAAAAAGGCTATCGAGAAATTCGAGTTTCATCTGATAGGACATAAATTTCGCATCGAAATGGATATGTCTTCTTTTCCAAAGATGTTACAATTCAAGCAGAAGATGGTCCCACATCAACAATTATTGCGCTGGAGCGAATGGTTTTCGAAGTACGACTTCGAATCCTTCTATTTAAAGGGTGCGAAGAACACTCTTGCTGACATGCTCAGTAGAAACCCTCCTAAAGAAGTTCATATGATGGCAAACGCCTCAGCTTCCTCAAGTTCGGAAAATCAATACTATGACTTCGACGCAAACATGCCTCTCGACGCTCACCAGCTCGTCGACAAGAGGACTTTGCATGAACATCTTCAACACAGGATTTTCAAATACCAGTCCATCATCCTGTCCAAATACGGAATCAACTGCCATTTCATTGCACCAATGGGTATTCACCCTGATCACCCGTTCGCACATCTCTACAGGATCGAGAATACAGCAATGCCGGAAGAAGTTCTGTGTTTCCTCTGGTACCTCTGCTCAGTCTACACCATCGGAATCACCTTTTATATCCAATGGCTTTATCAGTACGTCAACGCTGTACAAAACCGAAGAGATTTCTTCTCCACATTCTTAGCATGGTTCGCACCACTGATTGTTTGGAGCAGAAAACTAAGAAAATCGGCAAAAGCAACAAGCCTACCATTCAAGAAACTAAAGAGACAAGGAGGTCTCAATCCGTTCTTCAATCCTCACACAATCTACTTCTTCCATCGTCCTGTTCAGATCAACTCCAAATCCAGCAAAATTCATGCATTACCCACTCTTATCCATCACAATGACTATCAGAGAGGAGTTCGTCCAGATTTCAACCTCAGCGAAGTTAGAGCCTACGAAGACTTTCAAACACATGCATTCCGTCTCAACAATGCCAGACAGACCTTCCCAATTCCTTTCATTCCAAATTGGTCGTACTATCCGATCGATTACCAGATGAGTCTAGACGAAGACGTTATGTTTTCCATGTCTAAACAAAACATAGAAGACATACCAGTTACTAAGGAGATCAAGAAGGAGAAGGAACCTTTGTCCCAAGACTGTCCACCAGAATATTTCCAGGACGCTCAGCTACCGGATGACGCGATGAATATCGATGAAATTGGAAAAATGTTCAACATTGAAATCAATGAAGAGACACATACTGACTACGAAGAGCCTACACCAGGATATGAGTGCCCAGGAGAATACTATGGATGCTGCGACAAACATATCATCGAGTTCGAGATCGACCACTAAAGTACTTATCTTAAAGGTATTTAATTATGTTTAATTATGAGTGTGCTTAAAACCATGTAAAATAAATAATGATGTGAGTGTGATGTAAGCGATGATGTAATCGCATAAATAGTAAGTGATGTAAGCGATGATGTAATCGCAAGGGAATGATGTAAGCGCTTATGTCAGCGCGCACTATCTCCCACCTATAAATATGTGTGCACCCCCTTGTAAGAAATCACCTCAGAATTTCTAATAAAACCTCTCTCTAGAATTCTCTCTCTAGAATGAGTTTCTAAATACTCTCTAGTTTTCCAGACTTCTCGACATCTTCATAAGCCTTGGCTTCTTTCTTTCAGAGTTGCGATCTGCTCCTCTTCTCTAGTTGAGTCTAGTGGTCTGTCAATACGACGGTCAAGTCTTGTGGTCTGTCAATACGACGGTCAAAAGACAGTCGTGGGTTGAGAATTCCTAACAGTGGGTTGAGCAACTAGAGGCCGGAAGTGCCCGTTAAGCTCCCTTTACTTGGAACTGACCCTCGTCTGTTAAACCGACTTAGTCAATACGACATTCCGCGTAGCTTAGTCAATAC
>NW_006256867.1:5470638-5472492 GCF_000478725.1 Eutrema salsugineum
TGCCAAGTCCCAGCAACCGAAGAAGAACAATTCATCTCGCTCAACATACCGGAGAACCTTCCTAGGTTATGGCAACAACAAGGATATACTCACTTACACTTTGGTGTAGTCCGGATCGGTTTGACCTTACATGCTCGAAAAGGTCTACCTGTTGTAGCAAGAATCGCCTTGGTCGATTCAAGACTAAAATCCTACCAACAAGCTTGCATCGGAACAGTCCAAACAACATTAAACGCCGGAACAGTATTCGTGACACTGTTTCCAAACTTTAATGTCTCGCTACAAGATCCAAATCTTCTGAAGACACTCAAGGTCCAACTTCAGCTCACCGGAGCTCCTATGCAAGAGAAAAGTGTCGTGGCGACCCTTCATCATCAGATAGTCTACCGAATCCAAGATCATGCCTTAGATCTTGTACTACCCTCTTCTGATGAAGCAGTTTACCTAGAAGTCACTTTAGCATCTCAATCACCAAACTCCATCCAGATTCCTCGTCAAATATCTCGCGAAGAGCTGCTCCGCCGACTACCAGAATCATGGATCACCAGCTACGAGAAGCTGCATCAAGCGGTTCAAACACCGATTCAATCCTCTGAAGTCAGCTTTCATTCACGAAATGATGGTACAACCGAAATCAAGTTCAAAAAACCAAGATCATCCTCATTCCGCAAACAACTGTTCACTCAATTTGCTATCCAAATTGACGAAAGCGAATTCTATAGTCCAGCAAAAGAACAAAATCCTAAACCAATCTCTTTTGGACAAAACGGATCGGTACTATATCCTTTCAAAGATGAAGATGGACATCAATATTTCGATATCTGTTCCTGCTCAGCATGTGAAGAAACCAACTACGAATCTGATGACGAGATTCGCACAAGGAGAAGAAAGAAAAAGGATCCACTCTACAAAAGATATCTAGAAGGAGATCCCACCGTCGGTCCTCTCGGTGAAGGTAACGGGCGATACGACTTTATAGTCCAATATTCGGAAAAGAAAGATGAAAATCAAATCATGATGATCAACACCGAAGACTTCCCTCCTTCAAGCGACTTTACCAAGGACAACATCGCACATAGCCCGAAGATACTCACTCGAGCAATCAACTCTTCTGGACCAGATCAACTAAGCCAAGGAGAAAAGGTCCTCAACTGGCAAACTGAGAATGCCATCGCTCAAAATCAACTCCAGAAAACAATAAATTACAAGGTTGATCAGCTGACGGAAAATTACATCAAAAGGCAAACTAGCCTTTAGAGCTCAATAACAGAGATCCATGGCCGGCTTAATAATCTTCATCAAGAAATGATGGCTATGACACAAAATATGATGGTTAATACAGCGGAATTCCGTCATAAAGAAGCAGAAACAGCCAGTCTCAAAGCCCAGTTAAAAGATCTTCAAAGAAGCCTCGAGAGTATGATTTACAATCAGAATCCTGCGAGTTCTTATTCCAATCCTTTTGGTGGAATGCCTATGTACCAAGGCACCTACTCCCCAGGATTTCTCTCCGGCTATACGAATCAAAGACCAAAAACACCGGCCCCCGGATTCCTATCATCTGACGAAGCATTTACGTCAAGATATGGCATGACCCCAGCTAGCAAGCTAAAGGTGTCAAAATCAAAACCAAGACGACAGAAGGATTCCGAGTTTATGGTCAATCCTACCAAACGACCAACACTTACTTCTTCGTCAAGCCACGAATCAATGGAAGATTCAAAAAGAGAAGGAAAAGAAATCGGTATAATTGAATTCTCTATGGCTAGTCTGTTGGATACTATTGGACAGACTTCTACTGCTCAAACAGCCACGGAGATACCGCAAACACAGCCTTCTCAACAAATTGCAACA
>NW_006256867.1:5472592-5474583 GCF_000478725.1 Eutrema salsugineum
TCAGCTTCGGATGAGATCTCTCCCAAACCAATTTGCCATAGGCGACGAAAGAGGCGAACCATCAACTCCAAAACGAGAACCTGATATACATGAAATCTTTTCAAGCGATGAAGATATGGAGTACAGGCCTCCGAGGCAGCAAGAAATACCAACAAGACCATTTGCCTCTAAAGTCATGGTCTTCACGTTTGATGACATTCCTTTTGAATTTGAAAAATGGAATGATCGTCTCGATGAATTTCATGCATGGATGAATTCTGAAGCAATCACGTCTCCCTTAGAGCTTGTAATTCAGCAGTTTACGGCGCGACTATCTGGAGCACTCAAAGAATGGTGGAATTCACTTGGTGAATACAGACAGCAGCAAGTCTATCAAATGATAATACCGCTACTTCTCGGAGAAATTCATAGAGAATTTATCGGTACACCTACACATTTGAAAGAACAGCTTCAAGAAGAATTCTTTACTGCGAAATGCTGCTCATTGAAGAAAAGAGACCTAGCTAAGCATTTTGAGCGACAGACGCGACGTTATTACGCTCTTAATGGTCTCAACAATCCAAGCCTTAAGAAGGTGCATCTCTCTTCGATTGATGACTACCTCAGTCAACAAACGAAGCTATACATAAGAGATCAAGGTCAGACAGTGGAAGATATTTCCATTGGCCAAATACAGCAATATGTCTTCCGAACACTAGACAAACTCTGCAAGCAAAAGGAGTTTTGGATGGAATTCATGGATAAATCAAAGCAACTATCCAGGATCTGTGCAAGACCAGATCTATCCATCAATTGTTCAAAATCCAAGAAGACATGTTCGTGTGATGATCGTAGGAAATCAAGGAGATTCAGAAAACCGTCTCACAAGATTCAGACGCAAGCGATTTTTCAGAAAGAAACGAAGCTTCAAGAAAACAACGAAGTGTTTCCTATGTCGCAAAGAAGGTCACTTCGCAAAAAACTGCCCAAACAAGTCGAAGAAAAAGAAGCAGTACTTAATCAGCTCAATCTCGAAGATCGCACCAGACCTCGATTTCGACAGCCACGATTTAGAATCAGTACTATCCTATGACAGTGATGAACAAGATGCCATATGTGGATACTCGGATTATGACTACTCATCCGACTCCTCCTCAGGAGAAGAAGAAGTCAATAACGACTGCTGTTTTAAAATCACTCGTATGCCACAAAAAAAAGAAATTCAAACACCACATCTGCCAGTTACGATATTTGATCCATCACAAAAAGAGAAGCCAGTTCATGCAATTGCGTTCATCGACACTGGAGCATATACGACGATAATGAACCCTAAAATTCTCCCATCTTCTATGTGGCTACCACATCAACAAGAATTTCGAGTGGCAAACTCGGGTTCATTGACGGTCAATCTCAAATCCAAACCGGTGACGATCGAACTTTTCTCAGGCTGTCAGATTACGACAGAAGTGTTTGGATCCTCAGCACCAGGAAAAGATTTGATATTAGGATGGGATTCCTATCACACCTTCAAGAAGAATTTTGATATATCTATTGAGACACGAGGAATGAGATAGAAGGCTTTCTACAAAGCTTTTACAACAATATCACGTCTATTCACGGTCGAAGGAGTCATATCTCAAGATTTCGAGAAAATCAAAGAAGAGATCGCAATAGTCTCATGTGCAGACTCTCACACAGACTTCCTTAAAAAATGTGACAAACCGTTATGGCTGAATTCAGAATTCTTCGTCTCTCTACCTTTCAAGGAAAATGTCCATACCACTCCGACAAAAGCAAGTCACGCAGGCATGCCGCCAACATTATTGACACAAGCAAATGAAGAATGTGACCAACTAGTGAAACAAGGAGTTGTCTCATCAACAAATTCACCTTGGGCATGTAAAGCATTCTATGTGAACAACCGGGCAGAACAAACAAGAGGAAACTCAGACTGGTAATTGATTATAAACCACTGAACCGATATCTACAGACGTCAAGTTTCCTCTACCAAA
>NW_006256867.1:5475045-5480334 GCF_000478725.1 Eutrema salsugineum
TCGACTTCCTTGGAATGCAAATCACAGAAGGAAAATTCACACCACAAGCCCATTTAGCTACAGCACTCCTCGATTTTCCCGACGAAAATCTCACGCGGAGACAAATCCAACAATTCCTTGGGGTAATTAATTACATCAGCGACTTTATTCCGCAGCTTTCGCAAATGACTAGACCACTCCAGAAGATGTTGACAAAGAATCCACCCACGTGGGCTACCAAACAAACCGAAGCAGTCAAAAGCCTAAAAAAGGAGATACAGAAGCTACCACCTTTAAAGATTCCCTCTACAGGCCTACGAATACTGCAGACTGACGCAAGTGACAAATATTGGGGAGCCATTTTATTCGAAGAAATAAATGGTAAACGTCAAATCTGTGGATACAAGAGCGGACGCTTTAAAGATTCCGAGATGCATTATCACTCTACATTCAAAGAAATCCTAGCGGTCAAAAAGGCTATCGAGAAATTCGAGTTTCATCTGATAGGACATAAATTTCGCATCGAAATGGATATGTTTTCTTTTCCAAAGATGTTACAATTCAAGCAGAAGATGGTCCCACATCAACAATTATTGCGCTGGAGCGAATGGTTTTCGAAGTACGACTTCGAATCCTTTTATTTAAAGGGTGCGAAGAACACTCTTGCTGACATGCTCAGTAGAAACCCTCCTAAAGAAGTTCATATGATGGCAAACGCCTTAGCTTCCTCAAATTCGGAAAATCAATACTATGACTTCGACGCAAACATGCCTCTCGACGCTCACCAGCTCGTCGACAAGAGGACTCTGCACGAGCATCTTCAACACAGGATTTTCAAATACCAGTCCATCATCCTGTCCAAAGTCGAGCCTGTAACCGTTCTGAATTGTTAACCCTGTTTCTTATTCTTCATCCCCTTTACATAGTCCTTGCATAGTGACTCTATCCCTCTCGAACCCAAATTTTTACCGAATCGCTTCGGATCTTAACTGCGTCGACAAAACCATCTTCTTCCAAAAAATGCCTCGGTTAACATTCATACCAACCAATGGGAATTTTTTTAAATAGATGAGCGGGGAAATTATAGCTTGATTAATTCGTTGTTGTTTTTGTTTATTACTTCTCAAATAATCTTTTTTTTTTACGTCTACAATAAATTAAACAAAGCTCATACGTTGATTTAACCGGTAAAGTGATTTCATCTTTAATGAAAAAAAAAGAAAAAAAGATTTAATTTTTTAATCCGCCATGAAGCAAATCAATCAAAGCCTCCATTTCGTGTTTCTTGAGTGAGAAGCCAATCTCCACACCGCCATTTCCATCTCTACTCTCCGCCATAGAAATCGCTTCGCCTCGATCGATCGACACAACCACCACTCTCTCCGGTCTCCCCCACCCGAAATCCAACCCGTAAACTCCAAACCGGGTCGACCCGGCAACAGAAAGAACCTGCGATCCAGGTGGAATCGTCGTAAACGCTGCCAAAACGTCCGGAATGTTAAACGCCACAGATTCATCTAACCCCTCGACCGAATCGCTAACCATCCTCGCCGCCGCCAAAAACCCTTCTTCTCCGAAAAACGTCTTCGCCGCTAACGACATATTAAACGTCGCCGAAACGCAATTACCGAAGTAATTCACCGGAATCGGCGGATCCAAGAGGCTCCGACAATCCACCGCAAACCCGTACCCGACCGGTCTATTCGGATCTCCGCCTCGAGCTCTGATTAAGCAGGATAACACGTACGAGTACGTGACCACAAACGTCGACAATCGAAGCTCCTTCGATGACGACGACGGTGCAGAGGATTCTCTCTTGAGTCGCTCGCGAAGCGATTGGATGTCTTCTAGTGTGAGATCGAGAGTGAATCGAGCAACGTCGGGATTAATCGCCGGCGACGGAAAAAGTTTTAAGCTTTTGGGGTTTTCTGGTTCTTTGCCTCCGGAGAAGAATGTTATCACTGTGTGCCACTGGTTCAGAATCTTCATATCGATATCTTTTGGACCTTTGACGACCGTACGATCATAAATCGGGATTAGATCCTGCGGTAGAGAAACGTTCGGCGTTTCCTCTTGTTGCCGTTTGCATGTGTGGGCCCAGGATTTGAGAAAGTTGGTTGTCGTTTTTCCATCTAAAACGGCATGGTGTGCAGTTACGCCGATGCAAAACCCTTGGTTTGGAAATAGCGTGGCTTGGAACGACACGGCGGTGGCCGAGTCATCGGAGATGGTTAACTCGGGGGCTAATGGGTACAACTCGGTGGCGGGAAACGGTTTGTTTCCGGTGAAACTAGAGAAATCGGCGTTGGACTCGGCGATGGTGAATGAAACGGCGTCGTTTGGAGTGTAGACGATGCTCGGCTTTTGTTCGAGCGAGTCCCAGACGAGTTGGCCAGCGAGTGGGAGGTAGTGAGAGAGAGTTGAGGAGAGAGAGGATTTGAGATTGGGGACGATGACTGAGTCGAAGAAAGGACGAGTTGCGTCGGTGAGTCGGTAGAAGATGACTCGTTGGACGGGGTGGAGTTTGTACCAGAGAAGGTCGAAGAAAGTGAGCGGGAGAGTGAGTGACTCGGACGAGTCAGAAGGAGTGACTCGTGACACTTCGATGACGTCAAGTGATGAATCCATTTTATTCTTTCGGAGATATTGTGGTGTGAGTTATCAAAAAATCGTGATGATACTATCGTATATAAGAGAGGTGTGGAGAAATTCAATTTTGTCTTTTTTTTTTTTGTTTTCTCATATACTCTATTTACCTTTTATGAGAACTTTGGATTTCACATAAATATAGATAAGATGTTAACAGTTGACAAAACCAAAAAGATAGATGTTAAAAAAGCAAAAAAAATTAGAGCGATACATATTGAAATATGAATTCAAAGCTAGTCAATGGTTTAAAGATGTTCAACGTTAGTAGTAGATATTTTCTATCTTAACCAATCCAAAAGAGACACCTGAAAACAATTCACCCTTTATACAATTTTTTTCAAGTCAAAACAAAAGACAAGAGGCATTTTTTCATTCTATATATACAAAAATTTGATTATAAAAAAAAATTGTATCCAAATTGATCAACTATTAATCGACTTACTAATATATTGGAAATCATTTTTTAACATAAATTAGTTTTTGTTCCATACCTAGCACACCAATTTTTCCTAATTAAATATGATGTTCGGTTTCGGATATTGAACCATGATCAAGTACTCCTCGATCACTGAAATGATGATGTAAATTAGAATCGTCTTATGTTCGGCTAACGTTTTGTGTTTATTGCGTTTTATAGCTATCCGCCTAATATTGCATAATATTCGGCATCAATTTCCTTGCTTTCTTTGTCGGTAGTATCTAAACATATGCATTCAATTAATAACCAACTTTTTGGATACTTAAGTTGAGCTACCTTTTCTTATAGATAGTATATATATAAGATTTGAAATGGCTGTGAATTTGGATGTCAATTCATATATATGGCGCTAATTTATTGTCCCTTGAGTTTGGTTGAAAAAGAAATTGATTACTAATTGGTCCTATATAAATAAAACATGATTATATTAATGTTCTTGGATCTTTTAATTAGTCAGATTAATTGTATACCATCCACATCCTAGTCTACGTAAATTACACGCCGAACTTTTTGTTATGTCAGTGAGAAGAAAAAGAATATCACTTATGCCGAACTATCCACGTTTCATGACAAATCACATTGTGGTTAGGCCTTATCAAATTCGTCTTAGATCCACCCGAATAAAATTTAGGAGTGATATGTGAGTCTATTAGTATTAGCTATTTAAGTTTACGTACTTTATAAAATATGATTTACCTAATTCTTCCAGAGAACTCGATTGAAAAAACTTATTATCGTATATATATATTCCTAGCCTTAACTATTAAGATAGCGTGGTAGAAATAATACGTACATTAGTTGGATTTTGTTTCGGACGTAAAGACGCAACTGCAATTTAATGGTAGAGGGTCATCGAAGAAAATAGAGTTCATGACAAATTTGGATTCTTTTGATGTCTTTTTACTTTAGATTTTTTTCCATTATTGTCGTCTTCATTTTTCTGACGACATCTTTTCCATTATCAGAAATTTGGAACTATTTGATGAATCTGACGCTAAATCTAAGAAGATATTATTCATACATACTGTTTATTTTTAAATAGCTTAACTTATAAACTTCAGCAGTTAAGTACTTAACTACTCTTTTTGTTTTTGTCGACAAGTACTTAATTACTCTAATTCTGTTTTGTGTTGCATAGTGTTGGTTATATTGAAACAAAATTTACAGTATTTGAAATAATCCATTTGATAAATACTTACTCAAATAACAAAACAAAATAGTAAAAAAAAAAAACAAATGGTAGTAGGCTAGTAATTTTTACTTATTGAACAATTATTTTGGTGGTTTAGAATAGGATTTGATTCTCTTCTATTATGAAACTATTGAACCATTTTATTTAGTTATTTAAAATAGTGTTACGTTCGACTTACTGGCTGAAGAGCAAAGAGATATCTATTTTACTAGATCCATTTTAAATTTTAAATCTAATAAATGGATTATTCGACTGTTAAACTTACCTTATAAAATTTAGTTAATAGTAAAACTTGGATTATTCATAGTTATAAAAAATAGTAAATAAAAGGGAGAAAAAATGAAAAGATAAATGGAGGAATATATGAAAAGTCGTTTCTGCCGTCTTAAATTTGGACTTTTAGATTCAACAAGCATTCAATTTTGTACGATGAAAAAATTGTCTTTTCTTTTTTTTTTTACTACAATACATATCATCATATATATTATAAGCAAATCATCATATATATTATAAGCAAAGTAAAATTTTGAGTTAAAGCTCTCTCATTCATTTTTAGGATAGATAATTACTTTTTACCCTTCCTTATACTTTTTAAAATTAAATTTAATAAAAATTATTAAAAATCATAAATTAATTTAAAAATTATTAAAAATCGTAAATTAAATAAAATATTAAAAATCGTAAATTAATAAAAAATTGTTAAAAATCGAAATTTAATCAAAAACATTTAAATTTAATAAAAAATATGAAAAATCGAAATTTAATTAAAAAATATTTAAAATAGAAAATAACGAAAATTTAAAAATTGAAATTTAATCAAAAAAAAATTAAAATCATATCATATATAATATATGCAAAGTAAATTTTTCGCTATAAGGTCTCTCATTCAATCTAGATAACTAATTCCCCTTTATTCGTTAATAAAATCTTTTTTAAATATCCTTAATTAATTAGTTTATTTTCATAGTTTGTATAACAATTTTGCTGCCAC
>NW_006256867.1:5480434-5579207 GCF_000478725.1 Eutrema salsugineum
CGGTATGTTGAGCGAGATGAATTGTTCTTCTTCGGTTGCTGGGACTTGGCAGGATGAGAATTTGCTGGACTGGACATATTCCATGACTTTTCGATTGGAAGATGGCTTGATGAGTTCTCGAACACCTTTAACCGAGAAAGCACTAGGCTTTTTGGCAAAGTATTCATATGGATTAACAAGAGGGAGTGTGGTTTCGGGTAGCTGATCTCCAGGGACGTATTCAATTTCGTAGAGAGAATTGATACTAAATGAGAAAGAACGGCTTTTTGATTTTGGTAAAGTGGAAATTGCAAACGGAGAATCGATGGTTGGAGGATTCGGATTTGAAATTGACATGATTAAGGGATCGTTTTCCAGAACATTCACAACAATCATTCATAAACAATGATTCATTCAATCAGAACATGAGCCATGGCTCTGATACCATAGTTCTTTAGAAGCGGCTAGCGGAAAGTCGTATTGACTAAGCTAAGGCTCGCGGAATGTCGTATTGACTAATCATAACAATCATAAGCTGAATCTAAAATTTAATTTCTTATATCATTTCCGAATTATGTATCTTATGCGACTTTGTGGATATATTTTATGGACATGTGGCAATAATTAGATGCTAATATAGATTATAATTATAATTATTGGTAAATACTTTATGGAAAACCTTAAAATAAAGTAACTTTAACTTTTATAAATAACATATATACAATATAAACTTTATAAATTAATACTCGATAAATTAATAAATACTATAAATTTATAATTTTTCATGGTCCCGAATTGGGTCTGTTAAAAAAATGACACAATTCGATAAAATAATAAGATAATAACTTTTTGAAAAACTCTTATGTAAATATATGGTCTCATAAATATTATAATTAATAATTATTATAATTTGTTTTTTAATATAAACATATAAATAACATAATCTATTAAAATATGAGTTGATTTTTTATTATTATTTTAACTTAAAGTTTTCTTGGAACTCATCTTTAATTTTAAAACGATTTTAATAAATATCATAATTTAAAAAAAAAATTTTAAAATTAAAAAATTATTTGAATTATATAAAATAATAATTCTATACATTAATAAAATACCATAGTCCCAATATTATTAATTTATTGAGTTTTTACTATATTCTTATTGATGATATGTTTGTAACAAATATGATTGTAAAACTATTTTTTCATAATAAACAAAGTGTTCTTTAAATGTGTATATATACAATATTCACACATGTAAATTTGTTTATTATATATTTATTTATTGTTATTTATATTGAGACCACTATTTTGTTTAAGAAATGTGCAATTTGATATGATTTTAGTTTTTTTTAAATGTTTATGGAAATTTTATACACAAATTCCTTATTCTGTATATTTCTTTGTAAGCCATAATATTAAAATTTGGATTTTTTTTTAATTTTAAATATTGATATGGACTAAAAGAAATGCCTTTTTAATCCTACATAAACACCCGTAAAGACTTTTAGCTTCATTTTTATTAGTAACGAGACCGTTTGAGGTAAGTCGTCGCGGTCTCTCTTCCTTATTTTTACTGAATGTATTTCGGATGCTACTTGGTCAGCTAATTTTTACTTTTGTGATTCAGGTTGAGTTGTTAAAACCCTGACAGATGCCATGTTAGTCCAAGGATCTTCCTGAGATACCTCAATCTCTTTTACCTTAATGACGGAACCTCTTTCTTTATTCTCAGTACTTCGTTTTTCAAAAATGTTGGATATCAATCACTTGACATGTCTCTTTTTCGACATTAAAGCAGCTTGTAGTGGCTGTCTATACCTCCTTTCATCATATTATTTGTCTAGCTAATAGTTAAACAAATAGTTTAACCAAGTTTGTTCTTATAGGTTGTAATGACTCTTTCCTTAATGAAAGCTAACTCTATTATTTTATTTGTTTTTAATTGAAATGGTTGCACACACATAAAAAAAATCTTAAATTTATTATAGCTATGTGAGAAAAATTTGGATACTAATGTATGAGTCTCTAAATGTATGTGTATACATATGTAAATAAATTTTACTATTTTATTTGTTCTTAGTTATTTATATATTTGAAACATCTAATTTAAATTTAAAATTAGTACTATTTAATATTATTTATTTAGTTTTTATGATTAATATAAATTTTATACATAATATTTTTATCTTTAATAATTTTAAAAAGTAATAATAGAATTTGGAAACTTTTTTAATTTTCAATGTTGAGCATTCAGCAATCATATTAGAATTTGGAAATTTTCTTAACTTTGAATGTTAATGTGGACCAATAAATTTCCCTTTTAAATCTTATGTGGACACCTGTAAAGGCATTTAGCTTCAACTTTTATTATAACTAGGTGAATACCCGCACGTAACGTGCAAATTTTTCTTTTCAATTTTTCGATTTTTTTTGTTATATTTTTATAAAAATTAATATAATTATCACTTATTATTTACTTACTTGTTAATATTTTATTCTAATTTTTTTTAAAATATTAATTTAAAATATATATTGAATATTATTTAATAATCTAAAATTATATTAAAATTAATACATATCATTCAATATTTTTAATTAGTTATATCATAAATTTTTTGTTTGACATTTACACAAATATTAATTAATAGTCAATTAATAAAAAAATTAAAATTAATATAATCATCATTTTATTTGTTATTTGTTAGTATTTTATTATAAATAATCTTAAAAATTAATTTTAACATCTTGAATATTTTTAAATAATCAACAGTTATATAAAAATTATATATATATCTATCAATATTTTTAATTAGTTATAACATAAATTTTTGTTTAACATTAATATAAATGTTAGTTAATACAATCTCTTCATATTCTTTAAGAACTTATATTAAAATTTATGTGGTTAATATTAAAATTTATGTGATAAAGCGAATTCCGAGAAGCTTGCGCGAAGGTGGCGGAAGGTGTCTAATTCAGCTCTGAAGGATGGCTAGTCGGAAGGAGATTCAGACATGCTTACGAGATCCGAACAATCGGTCATAAAGAGAACTGCAGAAATCTGCCTTTCTTTCAAGCATGACATAGCCCATAAGAGGCAATCCATCTAAGCGTGAAGAGCGGATAGGCTTTTGCGGCAACCTTGTTGTCCCAAAATTTCGCTACCCCTTTCATCCTCTAAACTCCACCCGAGGCCACTGACCGGTCCATGGTCAATCCAGGAAGCATCAATCCGGCACGTCGGGATCCGTAAAATCTCGGAAGAAGATGACAGAGCCAGAGGTAAAGCCGAGGTCTCTTGAGGTGCATCCTCAACGTCTTCGGTTTGGTTTGCGATCCTCCAGCTTTCCGCTTCCACCTTTGCCTGGATCAGAGTATCTCTCAGGGGAGTTTCTTTCCCGTTGAAAATCTTGTCGTTTCTCGCTTTCCAAATGTACCATAGGATCCAAGGATAAACATCCTTTTGTGGCTCCGTCATGCCTAGCTCTTTTGTGTTCCAAAAGAGGAAGCTCATATTTTGGAAAATAGAGTTGCTCGGGAAGAGGCCCGGAAGGGACGGGAAGTCCGATAACCCCCAGACTTGCAAAGCCGGGGGACATAGAAACAATAAGTGGTTTATAGACTCTTCCGGGTCTCCACAGCGGGGGCAGCGCTTGTCAGAGCCTAAGTGGCGATAGGTAAGATTCAGACATGTGGCAACGCACCCGGACAAGGATTGCCACATAAAGTGCTTCATCTTTCGAGGAGACCGGGTTTTCCATACTTGTTTCTTAAGGGCCGTGATACTTGGTTCTACCACCGCTCCGCCTTCATGGGTTAACTTTGTCCTTCTGATCAGGTCATATCCCGACTTAACTGAATAGAGTCCTGATTTCGAGTGGTTCCACGCGTATCCATCCAAGGTTCGGGTTTGGCTAGGTCTCAACCCAAGGATGAGAGAAACATCCTCAGGTTGGAAAAATTGTCGTAAGAGGGGAACATCCCATTGTTTTGTATCTTGTCGGATAAATGAGTATACCAATAATCCCGGATCACGGTATCCAATCTGTGGGACCGCTCTTGCCGGACGAGCTCTAGTGTCAGGGATCCATGGCTCTCGTGTTTAAACCCGATCCAATCGTCTTCCTTAAACCCATCTTCAAGAGCGGTTTTGCAGCCATAATACTCCTCCAGCCATATGATGGTGAATAGATGGTTAATATTAAAATTTATTATTTAAAATTTAGGAACTCTTCTGTCAACGCCCCATCTGAATCTTTACGCATATACATCCAGCTTCTTAGCTCGTATATAGACATCTTGAAATAAACTCAAAATACTATATCTTTTTATTGATTAAACAATAAAAGAGCCGGTCTCTTGTGTCACGTCTAGCCACGTGAATGGAGTAAACTTTTTAATATCATTACTTCTTTTTTTCAAAGAAATAACTACTAATTCGGGTTTCCAGCAATGGACAACCCAATATATCAGGATTTACAACACTATACTAAGGTTTAAGAGACCTACAATGGATCTCCAGGATGCTGATGCTCTTATGTTTGAATGATGATGTGTTGTGAATGAAAGAAGGAATGAAGATCTATTTATAACAAAATTTCGGACATTATGACGCTTTTACGACGATTTTTTACATCGTTTTTACATTCAACAATAATATTACGACGATTTTACGTCGATTATACGATAAAATATTTCATCGACATTAGTTAGGTAAACATGTTTTAAATGTACTTCACCTAACTTCTTTATCGACGTAAAATCGTCGTAAGTGTACATCGAATACAAGTCATCGTATATTCGTCGTAATGTTACATCTAATTTACGACGATTTTAATATCAAATCTCTCGTTATCGATGTATAATCGTCGTAATTCGTCGTAAATTGTAAGTCGAAGTTACGATGATTTTTTTTGTACGACGGTTTTATGACGTTTTTTTGGTTTGACGTAAAATCGTCGTACAATCGTTGTAAGTTTGCGACGACTTTTAAACCGTCGTAATGGACCATTGGAAAACGATTGTTTTCTTGTAGTGAAGATTCATATGGGTTTGCTCTTGTGCTGCAAGTTGATGATTAATCTCAGCTGTATTAGCGGCTTCACAGACATTAACAGAACACTCATATGATAATAGATGTGTTACTCTTGAATGTTATAAGGGGTGGTCAATCAACCATTCAAATTCCCATAGAATATTTCCTTAAATTTAGTCACTTATCCAAAACTGCTTTAGCTAACACTTGCTTACTTGTAGATCTCTCTCAATATGAGTTTTTAAAGAAAATGAGTGTGATGTGGTTCTTTTGTGTATTATTCTTATATGTAGCGTTTAAATTATGAATCAATTAGAAACATTTAATTAGATTTTTTCAAATGTTGTTCTTGTGAATTTAACAAAAATATATATTTCGATGTTACTCGATCTTTGGTTAGAATAGTCTATCTATGGATCCTACACCTGTGTTTCCACATTTCAAATGCTTCAAGAGATTTGAAAGAACCGTCTCCTTTCTCTGAAAACATCACGAATCTTAAGTCGTTTTGTGTCCTCACTCAAATGGCAACCAAAATCTATTTCATCTAGGTCGCAAATGTTAAATTCTTGGTTCTAAATTAGCTTAACATTAAACTTCTTGAACAAAATTACTAAAGAAACAAGTTATTGCCCCATTCCAATGTAATATAGAATGTTAATGCAATGATGAGTTGGCCTAGTGGTTAAGCCTCTTAGATAACGAAAACATAGGAACCTGGTAGGTCACAAGTTCGATTCAAGTTAGGAGCAGTCTTTCCTTGTAAGAAAAGTTAAATTACAATGGTTTGGACCTCGCCCTGGGGGGATGTACGGGTCTTCGGGTCCAGAACCTCCTAGTTGAAAAAATAAGACATAATATTTATTTCATAATCCAACTATAAGCAAAAAAATATCAAAATAGTTTATATATATATAACAAGTGTTCTAATGTAACTTTTTATACATATTATATTTAATATATCTAGATGTTGGATTTTTAAATATTTTGTTGTTTTTTTTTAAATAATCTACTCAAAGTAGTATGAAAGTGTTATTGAAAAAAAGTTCATAGTTTCTATAAAATTGATCTCTTTTGTTATGTTAAATAATATCGCACAAAACTTCTATCCAAAATATTCATGCATAGATAACATATAGACTATTATAAACAGTAAATATTATAAAGTATCAATGAAAACTAACACTGATTTGAAAACAAACGTATTATTATTCCATAAATATATATATTTTAAAGAATATACATCTGTTTATCCTGGAATAGCTCCTCTTTTATGATCACACAACCATATAAAACCGCGACATTCCCACATATACCTATCCTTTCTCATACAATGACGTGCACATTCTTGACAAAAACCAATTTCGTTTGTAGAAGCATGTCTTCCTCGAAATTCATCATGGGGAAGTTGAATTGGGCTTTCTGCTGGATCGGAAAAATGTTTTTTATCGCCAGAAATAGATTTTGTCATAATATTGACGCACCTAAAAATTTTTTCACACAAATGTTAGTTATAATTATAATATTTTGATAAAGGTTTTTGATATTTATGTACCATCTTTTCTGGCAAAATTAGGCTTACATGATAAAAGAAGAATCAAAAGAGTGAACAAAAAAACAATTTCTTCATTCCTGTTTCAAAAATTCAACAATAGCTGTAAAAAGTGAGTTTTGATTGATATTTTTTTTTTTTTATGAAATTTATATGTTAAGCTGTGTCATATTTATAGTTGCTTTCACCTATGTTACACAATGATATTAATTTAAACAACGTCTTTAAGTAATTAATCGACATTAGAAAATTTTTTTTTTATAATAGTGTTCATTTTCAAATATTCATATAAGTGTAATTGTAATTACTATTGGTAATTAATTGTTAAACGCAGATAAAAAATATTGTCATTATTGTATATTTAATTTTATATATAGAGAATGAAATAAAATATGATATCCAACTTCAGATCCTTATCGATAGGATATTTTAGTTATACATGTTATAAGTTTAATTTTTGTAGTAAATTTTTATACTAACAGTATCAAAGATAGGAACATAAATTCGGCATGATAATGCCTATATACTAACAGTATATATGCCTGGTGATTTGGTGTCGATGCCCGTAGTTGTTGGAGCATTTAATAAGTATTAAAGAGAAGTGTTGGTAGCCAATGTTTGATCACCAAGCGAGTTTTCTTCGAGTTTTTACCCATATTAACATGGTACTAGAATAAATTTTGTGTAAATAACTAGCTTTAGAAATTATCCAGCATAACCAGTTTTGGTTTCAGAGTTCTTTCAAGATGAATTATAGAGAAGAGAAAATGTACATTGAGAATATTATAGAAAAATTAATTCTCTTTCAATCTCATCTTGAACCAATAGCTATCTCATAATTAAACGTACGAAAACCATCCCCAATTATAGTTACAAATCTACCTTGCGAGCCAGTCAAACCTTTACCCTTGACAGTGTGAGCCCACAAGAGTTTATACTCGTTAAAATTCGACTAAAGTACCAAATACAACAACACATCTAGATTTGTCTTTTGGCCTATCTGCATATGGACCCCACACTCATATGATAATAGATATGTTACTCTTGAATGTTATAAGGGGTGGTCAATCAACCATTCAAATTCCCATAGAATATTTCCTTAAATTTAGTCACTTATCCAAAACTGCTTCAGCTCAAACTTGCTTACTTGAATATCTCTCTCAGTGTGAGTTTTTAAAGAAATGAGTGTGATGTGGTTCTTTTGTGTATTATTCTTATAAGTAGCGTTTAAATTATGAATTCATCAGAAATATTTAATTAGATTTTTCAAATATTGTTCTTGTGAATTTAACACAAAAATATATGTTGATGTTACACGATCTTTGTTTAGAATAGTCTATCTAGGGATCCTACACCTGTGTTTCCACATTTCAAATGCTTCAAGAGATTTGAAAGAACTGTCTCCTTTCTCTGAAAACATCACGAATCTTAAGTCGTTTTGTGTCCTTACCCAAATGGTAACCAAAATCTATTTCATCTAGGTCGCAAATGTTAAATTCTTCGTTCTAAATTAGCTTAACATTAGGCTTTTTAAACAAAATTACTGAAGAAACAAGTTATTGCCTCATTCCAATGTAACATAGAATGTTTATGCAATGATGAGTTGGCCTAGTGGTTAAGCCTCTTGGATAACGAAAACATAGGAACCTGGTAGGTCACAAGTTTGATTCAAGTTAGGAGCAATCTTTCCTTGTAAGAAAAGTTAAATTACAATGGTTTGGACCTCGTCCTGGGGGATGTACGGGTCTTCGGGTCCAGAACCTCCTAGTTGAAAAAAATACATAATATTTATTTTATAATTCAACTATAAGCAAAAAAATATCAAAATAGTTTATATATATATATATAACAAGTGTTCTAATGTAACTTTTTATTCATATTATATAAAATTTATCTAGATGTTGGATTTTTAAATATTTTTTTTTGCTTTTTTTAAATAATATACTCAAAGTAGTATGAAAGTGTTATTGAAAAAAAGTTCATAGTTTCTATAAAATCGATCTCTTTTGTTATGTTAAATAATATCGCACAAAACTTCTATCCAAAATATTCATGCATAGATAACATATAGACTATTATAAACAGTAAATAATATAAAGTATCAATGAAAAGTAACACTGATTTGAAAACAAATGTATTATTATTCCATAAATATATATATTTCAAAGAAAATACATCATTTTATCCTGGAATAGCTCCTCTTTTATGATCACACCAACATTTAAAACCGCGACATTCCCACATATACCTATCCTTTCTCATACAATGACGTGCACATTCTTGACAAAAACCAATTTCGTTTGTAGAAGCATGTCTTCCTCGAAATTCATCATCGGGAAGTTGAATTGAGCTTTCTGCTGGATCGGAAAAATGTTTTTTATCGCCAGAAATAGATTTTGTCATAATATTTGACGCACCTAAAAAGTTTTCACACAAATGTTAGTTATAGTTATAATATTTTGATAAAGGTTTTTGATATTTTATGTACCATCTTTTCTAGCAAAATTAGGCTTACATGATAAAAGAAGAATCAAAAGAGTGAAAAACAAAAAATTTATCTTCATTCCTGTTTCAAAAGTTCCACAATGGCTGGAAAAAGTGAGTTTTGATTGATATTTTAATTTTTTTTGGTGAAATTTATATGTTAAGCGGTGTCATATTTATAGTTGCTTTCACCTATGTTACACAATGATATTAATTTAAACAACGTCTTTAAGTAATTAATCGACATTAGAAAAACTGTTTTTTTTTTGTAATAATAGTGTTCGTTTTCAAATATTCATATAAGTTTAAATGTAATTACTATTGGTCATTAATTGTTAAACGCAGATAAAAAAACTATTGTCATTACTGTATATTTAATTTTATATATAGAGAGTGAAATAAAATATGAAATCCAACTTCAGATCATTATCGATAGGATATTTTAGTTATCAATGCTATAAGTTTTATTTTTGTAGTAAATTTTTATACTAACAGTATCAAAGATAAGAACATAAATTCGGCATAACAGTATATATGCTGGTGATTTGGTGTTGATGCCCGTAGTTGTTGGAGCATTTAATAAGTATTAAAGAGAAGTGTTGGTAGCCAATGTTTGATCACCAAGCGAGTTTTCTTCGAGTTTTTACCCATATTTACATGGTACTAGGATAAATTTGGTGTAAATAACTAGCTTTGGAAATTATCCAGCATAACCAGTTTTGGTTTCAGAGTTCTTTGAAGATGAATTATAGAGAAGAGAAAATGTACATTGAGAATATTATAGAAAAATTAAATCTCTTTCAATCTCGTCTTGAACCAATAGCTCTCTCATAATTAAAAGTACAAAAACCATCCCCAATTATAGTTACAAATCTACCTTGTGAATCAGTCAAACGTTTACCCTTGACAGTGTGAGCCCACAAGAGTTTATACTCATTAAAATTCGACTAAAGTACCAAATACAACAACACATCTAGATTTGTCTTTTGGCCTATCTGCATATGGACTCCACACTCATATGATAATAGATGTGTTACTCTTGAATGTTATAAGGGGTGGTCAATCAACCATTCAAATTCCCATAGAATATTTCCTTAAATTTAGTCACTTATCCAAAACTGCTTCAGCTCAAACTTGCTTACTTGTAGATCTCTCTCAATATGAGTTTTTAAAGAAATGAGTGTGATGTGGTTCTTTTGTGTATTATTCTTATATGTAGCGTTTAAATTATGAATCAATCAGAAACATTTAATTAGATTTTTCAAATGTTGTTCTTGTGAATTTAACACAAAAATATATGTCGATATTACTCGATCTTTGATTAGAATAATCTATCTATGGATCCTACACCTGTGTTTCCACATTTCAAATGCTTCAAGAGATTTAAAGAACCGTCTCCTTTCTCTGAAAACATCAAGAATCTTAAGTCGTTTTGTGTCCTCACTGAAATGGCAACCAAAATCTATTTCATCTAGGTCGCAAATGTTAAATTCTTGGTTCTAAATTAGCTTAACATTAGAATTTTTGAACAAAATTACTGAAGAAACAAGTTATTGCCTCATTCCAATGTAATATAGAATGTTTGTTCAATGATGAGTTGGTCTAGTGGTTAAGCCTCTTGGATAATGAAAACATAGGAACCTGGTAGGTCACAAGTTCGATTCAAGTTAGGAGCAGTCTTTCCTTGTAAGAAAAGTTAAATTACAATGGTTTGGACCTCGCTCTGGGGGGATGTATGGGTCTTCGGGTCCAGAACCTCCTAGTTGAAAAAATAAGACATAATATTTATTTCATAATCCAACTATAAGCAAAAAAATATCAAAATAGTTTATATATATATATATATATAACAAGTGTTCTAATGTAACTTTTTTATACATATTATATTAAATATATGTAATGTTGGATTTTTAAATATTTTTTTGTTTTTTTTTAAATAATCTACTCAAAGTAGTATGAAAGTGTTATTGAAAAAAAGTTCATAGTTTCTATAAAATTGATCTCTTTTGTTATGTTAAATAATATCGCACAAAACTTCTATCCAAAATATTCATGCATAGATAACATATAGACTATTATAAACATTTAATAATATAAAGTATCAATAAAAACTAACACAGATTTGAAAACAAATGTATTATTATTCCATAAATATATATATTTCAAAAAAAATACATCAGTTTATCCTGGAATAGCTCCTCTTTTATGATCACACCAACATTTAAAACCGCGGCATTCCCACATATACCTATTCTTTCTCATACAATGACGTGCACATTCTTGACAAAAACCAATTTCGTTCGTAGAAGCATGTCTTCCTCGAAATTCATCATCGGGAAGTTGAATTGGGCTTTCTGCTGGATCGGACAAATGTTTTTTATCGCCAGAAATAGATTTTGTCATAATATTTGACGCACCTAAAAAGTTTTCACACAAATGTTAGTTATAGTTATAATATTTTGATAAAGGTTTTTGATATTTTATGTACCATCTTTTCTAGCAAAATTAGGCTTACATGATAAAAGAAGAATCAAAAGAGTGAAAAACAAAAAATTTATCTTCATTCCTGTTTCAAAAGTTCAACAATGGCTGGAAAAAGTGAGTTTTGATTGATATTTTAATTTTTTTGGTGAAATTTATATGTTAAGCGATGTCATATTTATAGTTGCTTTCACCTATGTTACACAATGATATTAATTTAAACAACGTCTTTAAGTAATTAATCGACATTAGAAAAACTGTTTTTTTTTTGTAATAATAGTGTTCGTTTTCAAATATTCATATATAAGTTTAAATGTAATTACTATTGGTCATTAATTGTTAAACGCAGATAAAAAAACTATTGTCATTACTGTATATTTAATTTTATATATAGAGAGTGAAATAAAATATGAAATCCAACTTCAGATCATTATCGATAGGATATTTTAGTTATCAATGCTATAAGTTTTATTTTTGTAGTAAATTTTTATACTAACAGTATCAAAGATAAGAACATAAATTCGGCATGATAATGCCTATATACTAACAGTATATATGCTGGTGATTTGGTGTCGATGCCCGTAGTTGTTGGAGCATTTAATAAGTATTAAAGAGAAGTGTTGGTAGCCAATGTTTGATCACCAAGCGAGTTTTCTTCGAGTTTTTACCCATATTTACATGGTACTAGGATAAATTTCGTGTAAATAACTAGCTTTGGAAATTATCCAGCATAACCAGTTTTGGTTTCAGAGTTCTTTGAAGATGAATTATAGAGAAGAGAAAATGTACATTGAGAATATTATAGAAAAATTAATTCTCTTTCAATCTCGTCTTGAACCAATAGCTCTCTCATAATTAAAAGTACGAAAACCATCCCCAATTATAGTTACAAATCTACCTTCTGAATCAGTCAAACGTTTACCCTTGACAGTGTGAGCCCACAAGAGTTTATACTCGTTAAAATTCGACTAAAGTACCAAATACAACAACACATCTAGATTTGTCTTTTGGCCTATCTGCATATGGACCCCACACTCATATGATAATAGATGTGTTACTCTTGAATGTTATAAGGGGTGGTCAATCAACCATTCAAATTCCCATAGAATATTTCCTTAAATTTAGTCACTTATCCAAAACTGCTTCAGCTCAAACTTGCTTACTTGTAGATCTCTCTCAATATGAGTTTTTAAAGAAATGAGTGTGATGTGGTTCTTTTGTGTATTATTCTTATATGTAGCGTTTAAATTATGAATCAATCAGAAACATTTAATTAGATTTTTCAAATGTTGTTCTTGTGAATTTAACACAAAAATATATGTCGATATTACTCGATCTTTGATTAGAATAATCTATCTACGGATCCTACACCTGTGTTTCCACATTTCAAATGCTTCAAGAGATTTAAAGAACCGTCTCTTTTCTCTGAAAACATCAAGAATCTTAAGTCGTTTTGTGTCCTCACTGAAATGGCAACCAAAATCTATTTCATCTAGGTCGCAAATGTTAAATTCTTGGTTCTAAATTAGCTTAACATTAGACTTTTTGAACAAAATTACTGAAGAAACAAGTTATTGCCTCATTCCAATGTAATATAGAATGTTTATTCAATGATGAGGTTGTCTAGTGGTTAAGCCTCTTGGATAATGAAAACATAGGAACCTGGTAGGTCACAAGTTCGATTCAAGTTAGGAGCAGTCTTTCCTTGTAAGAAAAGTTAAATTACAATGGTTTGGACCTCGCCCTGGGGGGATGTACGGGTCTTCGGGTCCAGAACCTCCTAGTTGAAAAAATAAGACATAATATTTATTTCATAATCCAACTATAAGCAAAAAAATATCAAAATAGTTTATATATATATATATATAACAAGTGTTCTAATGTAACTTTTTATACATATTATATTTAATATATCTAGATGTTGGATTTTTAAATATTTTTTTGTTTTTTTTAAATAATCTACTCAAAGTAGTATGAAAGTGTTATTGAAAAAAAGTTCATAGTTTCTATAAAATTGATCTCTTTTGTTATGTTAAATAATATCGCACAAAACTTCTATCCAAAATATTCATGCATAGATAACATATAGACTATTATAAACATTTAATAATATAAAGTATCAATAAAAACTAACACTGATTTGAAAACAAATGTATTATTATTCCATAAATATATATATTTCAAAGAAAATACATCAGTTTATCCTGGAATAGCTCCTCTTTTATGATCACACCAACATTTAAAACCGCGGCATTCCCACATATACCTATCCTTTCTCATACAATGACGTGCACATTCTTGACAAAAACCAATTTCGTTCGTAGAAGCATGTCTTCCTCGAAATTCATCATCGGGAAGTTGAATTGGGCTTTCTGCTGGATCGGACAAATGTTTTTTATCGCCAGAAATAGATTTTGTCATAATATTTGACGCACCTAAAAAGTTTTCACACAAATGTTAGTTATAGTTATAATATTTTGATAAAGGTTTTTGATATTTTATGTACCATCTTTTCTAGCAAAATTAGGCTTACATGATAAAAGAAGAATCAAAAGAGTGAAAAACAAAAAATTTATCTTCATTCCTGTTTCAAAAGTTCAACAATGGCTGGAAAAAGTGAGTTTTGATTGATATTTTAATTTTTTTGGTGAAATTTATATGTTAAGCGGTGTCATATTTATAGTTGCTTTCACCTATGTTACACAATGGTATTAATTTAAACAATGTCTTTAAGTAATTAATCGACATTAGAAAAACTGTTTTTTTTTGTAATAATAGTGTTCGTTTTCAAATATTCATATAAGTTTAAATGTAATTACTATTGGTCATTAATTGTTAAACGCAGATAAAAAAACTATTGTCATTACTGTATATTTAATTTTATATATAGAGAGTGAAATAAAATATGAAATCCAACTTCAGATCATTATCGATAGGATATTTTAGTTATCAATGCTATAAGTTTTATTTTTGTAGTAAATTTTTATACTAACAGTATCAAAGATAAGAACATAAATTCGGCATGATAATGCCTATATACTAACAGTATATATGCTGGTGATTTGGTATCGATGCCCGTAGTTGTTGGAGCATTTAATAAGTATTAAAGAGAAGTGTTGGTAGCCAATGTTTGATCACCAAGCGAGTTTTCTTCGAGTTTTTACCCATATTTACATGGTACTAGGATAAATTTTGTGTAAATAACTAGCTTTGGAAATTATCCAGCATAACCAGTTTTGGTTTCAGAGTTCTTTGAAGATGAATTATAGAGAAGAGAAAATGTACATTGAGAATATTATAGAAAAATTAATTCTCTTTCAATCTCGTCTTGAACCAATAGCTCTCTCATAATTAAAAGTACGAAAACCATCCCCAATTATAGTTACAAATCTACCTTCTGAATCAGTCAAACGTTTACCCTTGACAGTGTGAGCCCACAAGAGTTTATACTCGTTAAAATTCGACTAAAGTACCAAATACAACAACACATCTAGATTTGTCTTTTGGCCTATCTGCATATGGACCCCACACTCATATGATGGAGCGGAAGCACGAAAAGGGTATCTTGTTCCTCACGTTCCCGGGAAGTGAGAAGAATCAAGACGAAACTCTGTTTTCTGCTTAAAAACAGAGGGGTGAGACTTGTAAAGAAACTTTCTTTGCAAAGCTCAATGAAAGAAACAACTTCTATTAAAATTCAATTCAACGTGCCTCTTTACAAGGTTTAGAGGTCTTTATATAGCGAAACAAAGAAATAGAAATCCTAAAACGCTAATGAAAAGGAAAAGCATAAAAAAGAAGAAATCCAAAAGATAAGGAAAACAGAAATCTTGCGTAAGAAGAATATGGAAAAGAAGAATACGCTGCATCATTCCTCCCCGGGTAGCTGAAGATTCGACCCCGAATCTGGTTCCTCATTTTCACCCCGATAGGGATAAAGATGCTTCACATTGAAGACATCAGAGGTGCGAATATGATCAGGTAGACGTAGTTTATAGGCGTTGTCGTTAATGCGTTGGACAACTTCGATGGGACCAATCTTCCGTGACTTGAGCTTATTGTATTCATGAGAAGAAAATCTATCTTTAGTTAAAACGACCCAGACAAGATCACCAGGTTGAAAAATGACTTCACGTCGATGTTTATCTGCAGCTTGTTTATATGATTCCACCGATTTCTCTAAGTGAGACTGAGCCTGTTGATGAACAAGTTGAAGCTCTTCCACGAAATCAATTGCTTGGCCATGTAAACGAGTTTGATCAGGTGCTGTTGTTAAGTCTAAAGGACCACGAGGAAGAATGCCATAAATCACCTTAAAAGGACAAAAACCCAAGCTTCGATTATGCGCATGATTGTGAGCAAATTCGGCTTGCGCTAGATGGTTGTCCCATGATTTGATATTGTCCCCGACTAGACTACGCAACATATTTCCCAAAGCACGATTAGTCACTTCCGTCTGACCATCGGTTTGAGGGTGATAAGCAGTACTCATATTCAAGTTTGTGCGAAGAAGCTTCCATAGAGATCGCCAAAAATGACTCAAAAAGCGAGTATCACGGTCTGAAACGATTGATGATGGCAATCCATGAAGTCGATAAACTTCTCGGAAGAATAAGAAAGCTACTTGTACCGCATCTGTCGTCCTCTTACAAGGAATAAAATGAGCCATTTTAGAGAATCGGTCGACGATAACAAAGATAGAATCATGACCTCTTTGTGTTCGCGGTAATCCTAAGATAAAATCCATGCTAATGTCTGTCCATGGTTGCGTTGGAATTGGCAAAGGCATATATAATCCTGCGTTGGATGCCTTTCCTTTGGCTTGTTGGCAGGCACGGCATCGCTCAACATATCGCTCCACGTCACGACGAAGAGAAGGCCAAAAATAGTTTGATGAGATAAGGTGAAGAGTTCTGTCGCGACCAACATGACCTTCAGAATGTAGCTGCTCAATGATACGTAAACGCAGGCTGCAAGTGGGAATACACAACTGATTACCTTTGAATAAAAAGCCATCAGTAAGTGTAAAGTCACGATGAAAACCAGATTGCACCTCCACCCAAATACGTCCAAAGTAAGGATCTGTAGCATATAAGTCACTAAACAAAGCAAAGCCTAATACCGAGTTGTGCATAACGGTAAGAAGAGTGTGACGTCTACTCAACGCATCTGCTACACGATTTAATTTACCGGCCTGATGCTTAATTGTGAACGTAAATTGCTGTAGAAAAGCAATCCAAGCGGCATGTCGAGCAGAAACTTTTGCTTGACTATCAAGATGTCGCAAAGCATCATGATCCGTGAATAACACAAAGTCACGATGACATAGGTAGTGTTTCCAGTGCTTGATGGCTTGTACGATTGAATAAAACTCCACATCATACGTACTGTATCTACTCCGAGCTCCAGGTAAGACTAACACTGGAGCTGTAGTAAGCTTCTTTTTAATCTCATCAAATGCTGTAGCAGCCTCCTCAGTCCATTCAAACTTGCCCTCGCGCATACAGTTGGTAATAGGCGCCATAATGGTGCTAAAATGTGAAACAAATCGACGGTAGAATGACGCTAAGCCATGAAAGCTCCGAACATCAGTGATTGTTTTGGGAGTTGGCCAAGACTGAATTGCTGCAATTTTGGACTGATCTACGGCCAAACCATTGCTGGAGACGATGTAGCCCAAAAACAGGACATGATCGGTTCCGAATTGACACTTCTGTCGAGCGCCAAATAAGCTTTCCTTGCGTAAGACACTAAGTACCTCACGCAGGTGAGACAAATGAGCTTCCATTGATGAGCTAAAGATGAGTATATCGTCAAAATACACCACCACAAATTTGCCAATAAATGGTCTGAGTGCTTGATTCATAACTCGCATGAAAGTACTTGGAGCATTAGAAAGGCCAAATGGCATTACTAACCACTCAAACAATCCTTCTCTCGTCTTGAAAGCTGTCTTCCACTCATCTCCTGGACGAATGCGAATTTGATGATATCCACTTTTTAAATCAATTTTCGAGAATACCGAGGCTGAGCCAATTTGGTCCAGAAGATCATCCAACCTAGGAATAGGAAAGCGATATCGAACAGTGATCTTATTAATAGCCCGGCTATCAACGCACATACGCCACGATCCATCTTTTTTTGGAATTAGAAGTGCAGGCACAGCACAAGGACTAAGGCTTTCCCGTACATGACCTTTAGCGAGAAGACTTTCGACTTGTCTTCGGAGTTCATCATGTTCTTGCGGGCTCATTCTATAGTGAGGTCGATTAGGTAATGTGGCACCCGGAACTAAGTCAATCTGATGTTGGATATCTCTTAGTGGTGGTAGCACATTCGGTAATTCCTCGGGAAAAACGTCTTGAAACTCATGAAGAAGGGCCTCAAAAGGAGTAGCGAGAGTACTTGTCGATGAGGGCGCAGATGGAACAGTGAGGACAGCAAAAGCAAACCCAGTTTGACGAAGTTCTTCTTCAAATGTTACCCTTGAACAAAATAAGGACACTTGTGATTTTGCTTCAGCTGATCCCATAGGAAGGGGTGACTGTACCGTTGGGTCCTTCGGAAGTAGAGTAATTGTTCTGTTATTAAACACAAAGCGATATGTATTCCTTTTACCGTCATGAGTAGTTTCACGGTCGTATTGCCATGGTCTTCCAAAGATAAGATGACCGACGTCCATTGGGGCAATATCGCAATACAACTGATCTTTGTAGACCGAGCCAATAGAGAAAGAGACTAGTGTGCGGTGAGTGATGCGTATCTCTGTGCCCGTTTTCAACCAAGTTAACTTATAAGGCGTTGGATGAGCTTCCTTCTCAAGTCCTAATTTCCGCACGGCATAATCAGAGACTATATTGTGGCTGCTTCCAGAATCAATAATGAAGGTGCACACTTTGCCTTTGACAGTGCAAGTTGACTGGAAGATATGTGTACGAAGCCATGGTTCTTCCAACGTTTGAGGAGCCAAACATATGTGTCTAGTTACCAAGAGCGGACCGTTATCACCATTGAGCTCAACATCGTCTTGTGAATCCAAGGTTGGGTCGTCATCATGATAGGAGTCATAATCTGGGTCCATCTCTTCTATCAAAAGACCACGTTTTACCTGTTTTGGGCAAGCTGTTTGAATATGCCCAGGTTCGCCACAAGCAAAACAGCGTAGGGCATTGGGGCGTGACGAACGACGAAGTGATGGGTCGTCGGAAGATGACGATGCTTGATTAGGAGCGGATGAACGAGACACATTCCTTGTTTCTGGGTTTGTGTTTGTAGTTTGATCCTGCGTATTAGGTATGCGTAAACGAGAAGACGCATTCCAGGTACCAGATGATGAACGAAATTGCCTTTCAAACGTAGCCGCACGTCGATGAGCTTCAGGGACTGTGTTTGGGTCAAATTGCTCCAATGCGTTCTGAAGTTGAGGTCGTAATCCACCGATAAAACGAGCTACAAGCTGAATTTCACTGTCATGTATCTCATTACGCGTCATCAATAAGTAGAATTCCTCCGCATATTCGTCTACCGTACGAGGTCCTTGGCGCAGGTTTTGTAACTTTGTGAACATAGTACGATCAAAATTATAAGGAAGAAACGTTTTTCTCAAGTGTTTCTTCAATTTATCCCATGACTCAATCTTTGGTTTCCTTTCCCGAGCACGTGTAGACTTCAATTGTAACCACCAAGAGGCTGCTTGACCTCTGAATTTTGTCGCCACAAGAGCAACTTGTCGATCTTCAGGGACTTGTTTAAACGCCAATATCTCTTCAACTGTTACGATCCAGTCAATTAATTCTTCACCACGAATACTTCCTGTGAATTCTGGTAAATCGGTTTTGAATCCTGTTTCCCATCTGCGATCCTGTCTTTCATTGAAAACCAGATCCCGATCCCCATGACGAAGACGATTGTCACGTGCCTGAATAGGAGCAAACGGATTTTCATCAACGAAATCATCTTCGTCCTGAACAAGAGGTCTGCGACGGTGTTGCTGTTGACCAATCGTTGCAATAGCATCCTGCAAAGAACGCTGTAGTGCTTCATGAGATTGCTGAATAGATGAATGCAAATTTACATGCATCTCCTGGATTGTTCTTCGTAATTCTCCCCAATCATCATGGTGAACGTCTTTGTCTTTGTTCTGCTGTTTTGGAGGCATGATTAACGGCAGGAACGACGAAGCTCTGATACCAAAAGTGATGGAGCGGAAGCACGAAAAGGGTATCTTGTTCCTCACGTTCCCGGGAAGTGAGAAGAATCAAGACGAAACTCTGTTTTCTGCTTAAAAACAGAGGGGCGAGACTTGTAAAGAAACTTTCTTTGCAAAGCTCAATGAAAGAAACAACTTCTATTAAAATTCAATTCAACGTGCCTCTTTACAAGGTTTAGAGGTCTTTATATAGCGAAACAAAGAAATAGAAATCCTAAAACGCTAATGAAAAGGAAAAGCATAAAAAAGAAGAAATCCAAAAGAAAAGGAAAACAGAAATCTTGCGTAAGAAGAATATGGAAAAGAAGAATACGCTGCATCAGGCCTATCTGCATATGGACCCCACACTCATATGATAATAGATGTGTTACTCTTGAATGTTATAAGGGGTGGTCAATCAACCATTCAAATTCCCATAGAATATTTCCTTAAATTTAGTCACTTATCCAAAACTGCTTTAGCTCTAACTTGCTTACTTGTAGATCTCTCTAGATATGAGTTTTAGAAGAAATGAGTGTGATGTGGTTCTTTTTGTGTATTATTCTTATATGTAGCGTTTAAATTATGAATCAATCAGAAACATTTAATTAGTTTCAAATGTTGTTCTTGTGAATTTAACACAAAAATATATGTTGATGTTACTCGATCTTTGATTAGAATAATCTATCTACGGATCCTACACCTGTGTTTCCACATTTCAAATGCTTTAAGAGATTTGAAAGAACCGTCTCCTTTCTCTTAAAACATCACGAATCTTAAGTCGTTTTGTGTCCTCACTCAAATGGCAACCGAAATCTATTTCATCTAGGTCGCCCATGTTAAAATTCTTCGTTCTCAATTAGCTTAAAGACGTTTTGAACAAAATAGAAGAAACAAGTTATTGCCTCATTCCAACGTAAAATAGAATGTTTATGCAATGATGAGGTTGCCTAGTGGTTAAGCTTCTTGGATAACGAAAACATAGGAACCTGATACGTCACAGGTTTGATTCAAGTTAGGAGCAGTCTTCTCTCAAAGGAGAGTTAACTTACAATGGTTTAGACCTCGCCCTGGGGGGATGTACGGGCCTTCGGGTGTAGAACCTCCTAGTTGAAAAAAAGACATATGTCATAATCCAACTATAAGCAAAAATATATCAAAATAGTATATATATATATATATATATATGACAAGTGTTTTAATGTAACTTTATATATATCTATATATACTATATAAAATTTATCTAGATGTTAGATTTTTATATATTTTTGTGTTTTTTTAAAAAATAATCTACTAAAAAATGTATGAAAGTGTTATTGAAAGAACCGTCTCTTTTCTCTGAAAACATCACGAATCTTGAGTCGTTTTGTGTCCTCACTCAAATGGCAACCGAAATCTATTTCATGTAGGTCGCCCATGTTAAATTATTGAGAGGTTTGCAACTTGATCCTACATCTTCTTTTATCTCCCTTCCTCTTGAACCAGCATGGCCTTTAAATCCTTAAAGTTCCACTTATCCTTAATGGTGGTGTAATTCACCTGGAACTGGCTAAACTTAAAAGGTAGAAAGTTCATGATGAATTGGATCAAGAACTGCTCATGAACCTCTATTCCCAAAGTCGTTAACTTTGCTGCCAAGTTAGACATGTGCGACACATGATCATGGATCGGCTGAGACCAGTCAAATTTTTTTGTAGTAAGCTCGTTTATTAAGCTTTCTACAATCAACTTGTCAGCCAAATCCGATTGTGAACACTCCATAATTTTCTGTAAGAATTTCTTTGCTTTCTCTGTTTTAGACATAGATGGCTTAATACTTTCCGCCATCGTCATCTTCATGAGATTCAAACTCAGCCTGTTAGATCGCTCTCATCTCTCATATTGAGATTTTTCAGATTCGGAGCTATCTTCTGTAATGGCTGAGAGTTCTTCATCGGTTAATATGGCAGAGTTCAATGCCATAACACCCAGTGTAAACCGGATCTGTTCGGACCATTCTCCATAGTTAAGCCCATTGAACTTTACAACAGAGTTAGCAGATGCAAACAAATTTGATGAAGTTGCAAACATATATACATGCTTACCCATTAGTGTTTTGAGACTTTAATACAGATTCAAAATCCGTAATAAAACTTTAAAGCACGAATTTAAATAGCATTTGGACAATACTTAATACATGTACTTTCATCGATGCTAATTTTAAACTTTTATAATTTATCAAATCATACATAAATCAAATAAGCATGCTACCTTTGGGTATATATACTATGACTATAGTAAGAAATGTTAATCATTTTCATATTACTAACTATATTCATTGACCCATAGGTGATCTCCTAGAATATATAGATATTAAAACAATTGATCAATCAAAACTTTAATGTCATTTATAGCATTTCTTTAAACATAATCAATTGATAACTTTTATTAATTTTAATATTTATATGTAAATAACAAGGCCATTTTGATGACTAACCTGTTATATACAATATAAACATTAAAATATTAATGGGTAAAATTTTCTATATATTATGTTAATATTTCATAACATAAAATATCCCATTTTAAAATCAGCGGAAGTAGTTTAAATATGAGTCTTACACAAATCTATCATGCTTAATATCTTTTTTAGTCAATTATAAAATACCAACTATAATTAAATTGACTCAATTAGTTATGCAGTTATATGATTTTGTTATGGTATATCAAACCATAAGCGATACACCGACAATACAAAACCAAACAGACGGTTCAATTGTCTTCTTTGATGGTGTTCACGTAACCGCTGTTGATGTGTCTTTACGTGAAAGTAACTTTTCATGAAAAAAAAACGGTTATATGTTTCTCTTAAAGACAAACAGATTTCCAGAATATATGCTTGGTTCATAAAAATTCTTTTATAATTATATATACAAGCCCTGAAGCCCATACATGCATAAATAAATTCAGATTCATGCGACAATGAACATATAAAACACCGCTAACCAAACTGGTGGTTTAAACAATTCAATCTATCATGCATGCGATTATGACAACAAATCAATTACAGCGATGCCTTAAACTTTTATGGCATCATCATCGTAACCCATTCAAATCATCTATTAACCGTAAAAAAATGATTTTACTATTCAAGGTGAACTAAATTAATCTAGGATTGCTCTAATACCACATGTAAATGACTTTTATGATTATAATTTGGTCCTAGCTCTGTTAAATCTCTGCTTATCCTCTTTGTTCAGCCGCTGCTAATCGGTTCACTCCGTCTAGCTTCGCCGCCTGCTGCGTCAAAGCCCAATCCGCTATACTTGTCATCTTCTTCGCTACGTCTCCTTCTGATCAATCTTGGACAGTTTCGAGGACAAACTGCTTACGAACTATCAAGGGTCTCGATGGCAAAGAAGGTGGCCGATCCTGTTTCCATGTCTGCATCCTCGAGAACACTGCACTACTTTACCGTGGGGTCTATGGTCTTCCAGGTTCGCCTTTGTTCACTCCTTGCTTCTTCTTGCTTTGGAAGAAATCAGTTGCTTGTTGAGAGGATGTTTTTGGATTTGTGGAATCTCGGTATAGTTAGTTATGATCCGATGGCTATATTTTCCGACATTTCCATGTTTGTGGCCTTTAGTGGAATCCATGTCGTCTTGCTTGAACGACAGATGGATATTCTGTGTAAATCCAAAGCAATTTTGCTTGTGGTGTCCGTATTTATCCATGAATTTCTCACAAAGTTTATTTGCCAAATTGAGGAATACTTGAGTAAATCCAATGCATTTTCGCATGTGGTGTCTTTATCCCAAAGCTTTGAACTCGTTATTTCCCTTTTAATGGCATAAGAGATGTCAATCCGTGCAGATCTTCCTCAAGCTATCTCTGAAGAATTAAGGACAAGCTCGGTAAAATCCGACTCCGTACAATTGGTTGAGCCATCGACTATGGCTCTTGTGACTTTGAACTTCTTGGTATTCTCTAGGATTTCACTCCTCACTAGAAGATTTGGTTTCACTTTTATCATGTTTATCATAAGTTTATCTAATGTATTTGCTGCTTCCTTCGGAAAAACTCCTTGTATGCGGTTCACGCAATTTCTATTTGATTAATCGAAGTAACTGGTTGCAAAAAAAAAAATGACTTTTATGATTTCAATTATGAAATCTAATTCCCAAGATCTACTAGATTTGACTTAAATCAATCACAACAGTTACTTGTAGAAGAAGAAAGACTAACCTTGATCCATGTCTTCAATAGGCTTGAATGGAATCAATTCATCAATTGACTTATCCTCCTTTTCTCCCCTTTTCCCTTAATGATTCTTCTGATGGATAAGGATCTAAAAATTTCTTTCTTTATTATGTGTTTATCGATGGGTTGATTCTTAATGGTGGTTATTTGCCTTTTATAATTGTGATCACACCTTATCACAATAAAAACACACATTTCTTCATTCACACATTTTTATTTATATACATATATATTATATATATTGTACTTTTATGTGGTTATATTTTCTAATTAATCACACAATATATATAGCATATATGTATATGTATAAGATTTAACACACTTGTATAATTATATTAAGGTAAAAGAGGAGGGTTATCAATATATCCGAATAATAACATCTTTAATCGAAATCGATCCATCATGGTATCATCTTTTATATTAGAATTCTAAACTTTAATATGACTTGATCTTTATAATTAAACCGAAAGACACATAGATCACATAAGAATATAAATTTTACAGTATAGTGATGCATACAATAAGCTATGTATATAAATTTTACAGTATAGTGATGCATACAATAAGCTATGTTGTGAAATCTACGATTTTTACTCTGGTTTATGGACGACTCTTGGATTCACTCTACAAACAAGGAGTTTTGCACCTGATGACCATGGCGTTTTTCTCAAGGTAAACTTTTACTGGCGTACTATAATGACCCCAAGGATTAATCATATAATCTGTTTTGACTTTACATGCCTCTGCCCTTCACCGCTTGGACTAATGTCGACGTTGTGACTCTATCTTGTGTTAGAGAAGAGATGCTTGCGGTTTTACATCACGTCTACCATTCAACAGCGATTGAGATATGGATTACGACTAAGATTGAGGCAAAAATAGTGTCGTGGAGCAAGTTCTTGACAGTGGATAAGGGACCATTCGGTTCCATTCCGGTTTATTGGAATTTCTTCATTGACGAGGAGAAGAAAGTTGCCGTAGTTCCTAATAGCCATTCAGTTAGCATCATTGGAGAGACTGGATACTCGGTTGGGGAAACTGATATCGTAGAAGAAAAAAGTTGCTGGGAACTTGTGTGCTCATATGTTCCTAGTTTAGTTCAAATCAAGAAACCTCCAAAGAGACAAAATCAAAGAAATATGGAAAAGCATCTTTGAAAAGGGAATCAAGAAGCAAACGAGATCATTAATTTCATTTTACTAATTTATGTCTTCTTGGATCTTTTTGAAAAAGATTTTACTCTATTAATAGTTTGTTTATTCCCATCTATGCAATATGAACAAGATTAACGAAGATGTTTAGAAACAAAATACAGAATAATAATGATCATGATGATGAAACAGATAACAAGTATTGAGCTCGTCTTAAACTATATATTAGGCCAAAACAAATCTATCCACCAGCACAGAAGGGCACAAGCAACCAGTGGCGGAGCTACTTGTAGTGTGGGGTGGTCAATTGACCTAGGTCAAATTACAAAAATTAAAACTTAAGCTTACTAATACATGTTATTTCTGAAAGAATTTGTTGAAAATTATTTGATTGACCCCCTAATTTCATGTTGGATGCCTTCCTTGACCCCGGTTAAAAAATTTCTGCCTCCGCCACTGCATGCAACCAAGGTCTGTGAAAGCAATAACATGAAAATATTGCTTGAGTAATAATCAAAAGAGATCAAATCGTTTAAGCTCTTTAATTATGGTAAGAACAGAAGAATCAGATCATCGGTCTCAATCACTAGGGAATCTGCTGTCTCCAAGAACATGCGTAAAAGGTAAAACAGGACATAGAAAATCTGGGAACCAGAGAGGATGTTTGCATTGTTATGTGAATTATATGAAACCAGATATGAGGTTACAAGTTTCCTCCTCCGGTTATAGGATCATATTGCTAGCTTTTAATTTGTTGATACGGTTCTTAGAGTCGGAATGTTGATCATTTCTTTATTTTGAGATTTTCTTTTAATTGAATAACAATATGTCAAACTTCTGCGATCATGTTCTGGGTACGTATCGTTGGTGTACCGCTGCACTTCTGGGCGGACGTAACTTTTCGGAGCATTGGAAAAGCTCTTGGAGATGTCAAAAAAGTCAATTTGGACGATGAAAGGTACAGGTTGTGATTGATGGTCTACAACCTTTATGCCTTGAAACTACCGTGGAATTTCAGGGAGGAGTGGAAACAACGGTCTACCTGCGATATGAGAGTCTATTCGGGTTTTGCAAAATTTGTCACAGCCTCTGCCATGATCAACAGAGGTGTCCAAGCAGACCTGATTCTATAGAGGAAAGTGAGGGAGGATTACAATGTTGAGAATCGAAACGGTCAAGGAGCTGCGGCGGTCAATGGCAACGTGGGTAACAAGGAAATGGTGCAAAATGGAAGCTCAAGTGGTTCGTACAATGGGCAGAACAAGGGGAAATGCAAGGTTTATGAGGAGGATACACGACAATACAGAAGCCCAGCCGGAAAAAAATACGGTGAAGGTGTCTCTAGATTTAATAGACCTTCTGGCTATCTTCCACCAAAGAAGATGAACCTGAGGGTTTCAGCAACATCGGCAGCAGCAAGAAAATCTGGGCATCAAGAAATGGGTACAGAGCTATTGGTTACTGAGGACATTATGGTGGAAACAACCCATGGTGTTTCAGATACGGCTCAGCACGTGGTGGAGAATTTGAAGGAAGATGTGGAAAAAGGAAAGCAGCAAGAGATTGAGGTCATGAAGGAGGTTGGAATGGGGGAAAAATCTGTGCGAAGGGGCATATCCTTCCAAGATGATGGTATGCTTTCTCCTGAATCTCTGGTCACCAATATAGAGAAAAATGAGGAATCAATTTTGCAGGATACTGGGAGTAACATCTCAATGACTGATGAAGAGATAGTTACGGTGGGAAAAGATAATACGGACGAAGGTCTGATTAAGGTTCACGAGGAGGAAAAATCACAAGATGAACAGATGCAAAAAATGAACCCAGAATTTGACATAGGGGAATTGTTGCTGACTTCGGAAGATGTGTATGAATATTTGAACCAGGAGGAAGGTGAGATTCTCAAGTGCACAGACGTGATGAATATGGGAGTAAGAGAGGATTTATCTTATACATATGTTATGGCTGTTAAAACTTTGGATGTGGTAAAGGAGATTGAGCCCGGGAAAAATAGCAAGCCAGGGACGAAGAAGAAACAACCCAAGGTGACTCCACAATATCATGGCGGAATATCGAAAAAAAGGTTGATTCAGAATCTAGTATCCCCTCAGAAGAAACAAGTCACCAAGAAAACGACTTGGGGAATGACGGGTCAACTTCAGGTGCTCCAAAGGGACCATCAATCTCGATGGGAGGGCATCAATCATCAAACACCGGTTAGATAGATGAAGATTCTAAATTGCAATTGTCGAGTACTCGGGAATCGCTGGACAATAAGCTATCTTCGAGAGGTTTGGAAGAAACATAGGCCAGAATTTCTGTTCTTTCTTACAAACATTTCAGTTTCATTTCGGTTATAATAAGTAGTACACAGTTGAACCGTGCGAAGCAAGTAGTGCACTTGCCTTATTTTATAATAATTCCTTTGATGTTATTATTTTATTTTCAAATAATCGGATTATTGATGTTGAAGCAAATATTCTTGGAAAAAAAGTTTATATCTCTTTAATTTATGGGGATCCGATTCCAAAAATGAGGGATCAAGTTTGAGAAAGGTTAACATGAATGACTCTTTCACGGACGGACCCTTGGTTTATTATTGGAGATCTAAATGTGATAACCGGTAATAATGAAAAATAAGGAGGCACGTTAAGACATGCCTCTACTTTTGTATCTTTTAACCTCATGATACGGGACTGTGGTTTTTTGGAATTTCCATGTTTAGGAAATACAATGTCTTGGAGGGAGCGTAGAAACTCAAGAGTCGTTAGGTGTAGACTAGATCGGGCTTTAGAGAATGAAAATTGGCATGAGATTTTCTCATTCATTTGTTGAGTATCTGGCAATGATTGGATCAGATCATAGGCCAATTGTCGCTACAATTGGAGATAAAATTCCACGGAAAAAATCACAGTTTCGCTTCGATAAGCGTTGGTTAGAACAAGACGGTTTAATGGACTCGATTTCCAAAGGCTGGGATTTAGACCCTGGTGGTGGGGTAGTGACGTTCATGGACAAATACGAAATTGCAAAAGAGAAATATCCAAATGGAGGAAAACTCTTAAGCTATATGGGCAGCAAAGAATTGACGAATTGAAACAGGTATTAGAGGATATCCAAAATGATGAGGAATTGACGGAGATTACAAAAAATTTAAAGGAAGCTTATAGGGATTGGCAACAAAAAAATCGTACTCATTTGGCCAAGGTGGGAGATAAAAATACAAAATTTTATCACGCACTAGTTAAACAAAGAAGAGCACAGAACCGGATCATCGGATTGACTAACACGGTAGGAACAATGGTTACTTCAGAAAAAGAGATTGAACAGGTCGCCGTCAAATATTTTGATGAGCTATTCACCTCGACTACTCCAATGAATTTTGATGACACTTTGGGAAGAATTAAACCAGCAATCTCGGTCAGAAATAATGCAATGCTCACGGCTAGGACATCTGAGGACGAAATAAGGAGTGCACTATTTATGATGCATCCAGAGACTGGATCTGACGGAATGACAGCACTCTTTTACCAACGCTCATGGACAAACATTAAGGCGGACCTTGTACGTTTAGTAAACGGTTTTTTGGAAACGGGGGTCTTTGATGAAAGGTTAAATATGACAAACATTTGTTTGATTCCGAAAACGGAAAGTCCTACGAGGATGACAGAATTATGGCCTATTAGCCTATGCAATGTAGGTTATAAGATCATTTCTAAAGTACTATGTCAAAGATTGAAAAGATTATTACCTGATCTGATTTCCGAAACACAATCAGCTTTTTTGGCAGGACGGTTAATTTCCGATAATATCCTAATAACACAAGAAATGTTTCACGGACTGCGGACTAATAAATCATGCAAAAGTAAATATATGGCGATTAAGACGGACATGAGTAAAGCCTACGATCGAGTGGAATGGGCATTTATTGAAGATCTCTTGAGACGATTTGGTTTTGCGGAAAAATGAACAACATGGATGATGCGATGTATTACCTCGGTAAAATATAAAGTCCAAATGGACAACCAAAGGAACAAATAATCCCGGGGAGGGGGCTCTGCCAAGGGGATCCTTTTTCTCCATATTTATTTATACTATATACAAAAGTTTTAATATCAAATATAAAGAAAGCTGAAGAGGAAATATTCTTGACCGGCTTAAAGATTCCACGGGCAAATCCATCGGTTTCACATCTACTTTTTGCGGATGACAGTTTGTTCTTCTGTAGAGAAAATGAAGATGAGTGCCAGAAGATTCTGGCTATACTGAAACAGTATGAAAGTGTCTCGGGACAGCAAATTAGTTTTGACAAATCTTTAATTCAATTTGATCATACGGTCTTGGAGGAAGTAAAAAGTGAGATGAAACCAATTTTAGGAATATCTAGAAATAGAGGGACAGGATCCTATCTTGGTATCCCCTGAAAGCCTAGATGGCGCCAAAACAAAAATCTTTAACTTTGTAGCAGAAAGACAGCATGATCGGATTAATAGTTGGACATCACGCCTGTTGTCGTAAGGGGGTAAAGAAGTCTTGATTAAATCGGTGGCATCAGCAATGCCAACTTTCGTCATGTCTTGTTTTCGGTTACCTAAAGGAACTACAGCAAAACTAACTAGTTGAGCAGCTTGGTACTGGTGGAGCTCTAACGGACACCATTGGGTATGCATTGGATAGCGTGGAATCAGATGTGTAGAAATAAAACTGAAAGGGGAATTGGATTTCTAGATGTGGAGGATTTTAACACGGATTTATTGGCAAAACAGTTGTGGAGGCTGATTGATAGACCAAATTCGTTGTTTGCACAGGTGTTTAAAGGACGATACTTTCGGAGCACAAGTCCTTTGGACCTAGTGCCATCCTACTCCCCGTCTTACTGATGGCGGAGTATAATCTCGGCTAGATCTCTGGTTAATAAATGGCTAATTAAAAGAGTTGGTTCAGGACGTTCTATTTCAGTATGGAATGATCCTTGGATACCTTCTTCTCGCCAGAGATCAGCCACTTGTAAGGATTTTAATTACTACCCGAATTTAATGGTTAATCACCTGATTGACTCAGTAACAAACTCGTGGAACCTGGGCTTGATAATGGCAATTATTGACCCAGAGGATGTGAAAATTATTCAGGGAATTCCCATTAGTAGTTTGTATCGGCCAGACCCACTGGGTTGGCATTTCACAAAATCCGGATGATATAAAGTAAAATCGGATATAAAACTGAGCGTTATTTTTCTGAGGAGATCTCAGAGGTTTTCATTGGCCCGGACATAAAAACACTACAAGCATATTCTTAGAATTTAAAATGTGCGCCAAAAATACGACATTTTATATGGCAAGCAATATCTGGGTGCCTCTCAGTGTCGGCTAGGTTACGCACCCGTGGAATACAATTCGACACACAATGTGCACGGTGTGGAGCGGAAGAGGAAACAATTAATCATGTTCTTTTTTAATGTACGCTTGCATTAAAAACTTGGGCATTATCCCGAATACCAACACCCCCTGGGTTTTTCCGGGGCCATCGGTTTACTCGAATTTCGATTATCTGTTTTGGAGACTTCCAAAGAAGATAAATAACACTCAGTTTCCATGGATCGCATGGTATATTTGGAAGGAAATGAATGATAAAGTGTACTCGAATAAGGATATAGATCCACAGATTACATTAAAACTAGCGGAAACTCGAAGCATCATTATGGGAGGAGGCTCAAAGGTCTAAAGAGGATTCAACCCCTATAGCTCTTTGCAATTCTCCGAACTTGTCAATACCTTTGACCTACGGTAGTGGTGATATATTGGTGGCTCTTGGAAAGATACAGATTTATTAGTGGGTTTAGAATGGTACTATTTTTAGGAGGGTGCTACGGAGAAAATAATGGGCGCACAGAATGTAAGACGAAGTCTTACGTCTCTACATGCGGAAATGGAAGCCTCATACGGGTTATGCATTGTATGCTCGAGAACCAAAAAACGGAGGTAGCTTTTGCAACAGACGGTTCAGAGTTGGTGAAGATAGCGTCTACACCCAAAGAATGGCCAACTTTTACTCTACACTTGGAGGAGATTGAGAAGATGAAGGACAGGTTCAGATTCTTCATAATATCATACATCCCACGCACCAAGAATTTGAAGGTGGACAATTTAGCGCGCAGTTCTCGTGTCTATCCTCAAGATGTTATTTATGTAAACTCGATACCACCGGTTTGGCTAATCGAACCGTTCTAGGTACTTAGGCTGACGACAAAAAAAAAACAATATGTCAAACTTTTTTAGACGCCGAGAAATCTTTTAGCGGCCAGCTTCAACAAGTAGAAGAGTAAGACCAAACAATCAGATATAAAATGAATATTTGTCATGCCCAAATGAACTGTGGACCTTGCTGCCTATCAAAATTGTATTTTCTCGCTAAAACTGAAAAATCGTGTTTTCTTGCTAATACTGAAAAAAATGTGTTAACTATTATATTTACACACATCTATAAAAACTATCTTACAAAGTAGTTAATTACTACATTCACACACATGTACAATAGTTATCTCACAAAGTAGTTAATTACAACATTTGTATAAAGAATATCTCACAAAGTAGCTAACTACTACTACATTCGCACACATGCATAAAAACTATTTCACAAAGTAGTTAACTACTCATTTAGTAAAAACACTATTGAATTTTATAATCAACTACATTCAAACACATATACAACTCATTTAGTAAAAACACTATTGAATTTTATAATCAACTACATTCAACCACATATACAAGAACTATCTCACAAAGTAGTTAACTACAACATTCATCTACATAGTTAATTACTTTTTATACACAATATATTGGACTACCATATTCATATAATCAACTATCTTATTTTCATAGTTACAAACTCAACTTGTTTAGAGTAGTTGATTACTATACATATATGGTAATGTGAGACTCATTGACTATGAGTGTTTTATAGTTATACGTACTGACTATAAGAATGTATATTTTGTATAGGAAAACGGAGTATTTTCATCAATTTAAATGTCATACTGCAGCCAAAGAACTTGTCCTGAATAGAAACCCCTTCAACTAAGTTTGACTCGGATAAAAGCTCCTCAATCACTTTTGTAATATAAAATCCCTTCAACTAAGTTTTTGTAATGATTTAGCCCCTCACTGAATAGTACATTTACACACATTTATTTGAGAGGTTTTTATTTTACAAAAATAGTTGAGGGGTTTTATCCGATTCAAACTCGGTTGAAGGGTTTTTTTTTACCAAAAACCCAATATAATTCAATCATCTAACTAGTTTTGCGCAGGCTAATATAGTTTTGTATATATTTTTGGAAATTTAATAGTAATTTGATTCATTTGATTTTTATTCTCTTGTGTTAAGTACATTGGTTTGTTAGATTTCTTTATACGCTATTTTTTGAAGACATGATTGTGCAAACAAAGTAGAAGAGAATGATTTAAACATTTTAGGCTTTGATTTGTTGTCCTTTGGTTACGAAATTGTGTATTGTGTATTTTTGACTTTTTAATATATATTTTTGTCTTTGTTTATTGTCTTCTTGTAAGCTATTTTAAAATAGTATTGAAAAATTCCCTTGAAACAACTTTGTAAATAGTAATGAAAAAGTGTCTTAATGCCGGTTTGAGATCTTACTCGAAATAATATTTCCTAATTCAAATCCTCTAGAAAACATAGTTTAAATGTTGGCAAAAACCTCCTTATAGACGATATTCTTTGTGATTTTTTACGGTTTTCCTTTGTTGTTAGTGATCAATATTTTTAAGCCTTTTCTTGTTAAGACTCTGGAAAGTGCAACGTAAAATTGATCATGGGAAAAAAACTGGTTTTGAAAAATACAATCCTACCTTCTCCAAAGTCTGTCCTTGAATTTTGTTTATCGTCATTGCAAGTGATACTGGAAATTGTCTTCTGTGCATCTTGAAAATGAATCATGCATCGGCTAGAGTAACAAACATTCTTGGAATTAAAATCCTCACCGTTAGTTTTTCTCGTGATCACCCTTGCCTCGATAACATGATTTTCTAGTTGAGAGACAATAAGCCGTGTGCCATTGCACAATCCTCTTTTTGGGTCAATGTTTCTAAGCAAGATAATATGAGCTCTGATCTTCAAAAGCAGTCTATGATTAGGTAATTCTGAAATTTTGATACTGTTCAAGAACTCTTTTGTGTAGACAATATCTTTGAGAAATCTTGGTCTGCAGGATTTATATCATCTTCTGGAATGACCACTCTTTCTGATGGATCAATACTATCTGCGCATCTGCGCTCAAATAAACTCTGTCCTTACTTAGAGAATAAGACAATTATAGAATTCTGAGACATGAGAGATCTAAGTAGGAAGACGTGTTAACATATATGTTTTGTCAAATAAATAATACCTGTTAATTGTGAAAGCTTATCCTCATTAATTCTCTCGACATCCATATTTGTTGGAGCCAAAATAGCTCGTTCTTTAAAAAACTTGGGGTCATCTCTATTAGCAAAGGATTCTCCATGTATTTCTTTTTGTATAGTTTTTACTGGATCATTGCAGTTTTTGATCAATAAATCATCTAGAATCTCAACCTCTGTTTCTCCATCATTATGCTCAATTACTCTCCCTTCTCCGATTTCCAGAATCTATTTAGAAAAAGAGCTTATATCATTTGCATCACTTTCACTAAGGCCGGTGTTTAGTCGCCTGTTCTTGGCCAGCCGTAAAACCTTACATATTTCAATAGTTTTGATGCATTAAACGCAGCCATTACTTTTATATATCTGCAGGCATCTGGTATCGCTGGGAGTACCTGTCAAAATCTCCTCTTAAGACAATGACTTTGCCTCCAAAAGGTTCTTCTGATTTCATTATGTCTTGAATGCTTTTGTCGAGTGTCTCAAAACAGTGTTTACTCACCATTGGAGCTTCATCCCAAACTACGAGCTTTGTTTCCTTGATCAAGTATGCTAAATGTGTACCAGATTTCATGGAGCATGTTGTGTTGTCATTGACATTTATGGGAATTTCAAACCTAGAGTGAGCCGTCCTACCCCTTGTAATAGCAATGAAGCAATTCCGGTTGTTGCTACATTTATGACAACTTCACCTTTAGATCTCAAAGCAGCACCTAGAATACTCCAAATGAACGTTTTCCTTGTGTCTCCAAAGTCATAGACAAAGAAAACGCTGCCCCGTATTGCTCGGAACAATGTTTATAATCTCATTATAAACACCCAACTGCTCTTTTGTGATCATCGTCATGTATGTAATATGATCTTTGCGTAGTTATCCCTGATCATAACTCTTCTTGTCGCTGAAAAATTGATTGTTGAATTTATCAATTTTGATATCGTCTAGCTTTGGCATATCGTCAGGCTTTGGCATATCGTCAAAAGTGGCAAGAGTATTTCCATGAGATCACATTAACTTCTCGATTTCAGAAAGTGGATTTTTTTATTTGTTCCTCTGTGAAATTTTCTTATCCTTTAGCTTAGAGATATTAATAATAGTACAATAAGAAAGACAATAAATAGAGCTAATTGACAAAACTAAATAATCTTATCATATTAATAATAATGTTTTACTATGAAAGAAATAAGGAAATAGAAAATTGTATCGGAAAACCTAAAAACTTAAAATAAAATTAAGAACAGTGCATAATAATAAGGAAAATCAACTCTGTAAAATCTTTAAAGAAATGCCATTATAACCGATCATGTATTAAGACATGATGTCATGATCTACTCTTCTTGTTTGAGGAGTCATCTTCCTCATCGAAATCCTCCCCAACAGATTCATGGTCTCTTTTCAAAGAGTGTTGTTCGTTTGTCTCTGATGATGTATGAGAAGTATCAGCAGCCAAGGTTATTTCCTCATCCACCTACATATTCAAAAGATTCTTATATAAACAAATAATTGTGTTTTTAAAAGAATGGTTCACTAAATTATCAAACATTAACAAAGCTGCAAAATCTCCAATCAGATCTTCATTGTTGGCTATCAAATCGACCACATGTGGAGCTTTGCTGCTTTTCAAGTTATCTTCGTTTATTCTAACCTTAAATAAAAGAAAGTTTTCCCAACCAAATCACTGAGAGATGGAGGCAGTTGTGTAAGATTTTCGTTGTCAATCTCCAAAGAAAGCTCGGCAGTAGACACTCCAAGCAAAGTCTCAGCCAGGGAATCGATCAGCAGAAGTGAGCAAAGTTCCCTTCTATTGTCAATATCGAATCAGTTCTGAAGAGCAAGTAAATCCATCAGCAGAAGTGAGCTAAACTTGCTATACTATTTTAATCACTTACTTCATAACTCTTTCGGTATGTCTCCAGGATGCAATTTTCCGTGTCGTGGCTTCCATTCTGCATCTAGGGTATATTAAATTTACTAAAGGAACAGAGATTGATTCATCAATCCCCAGAGATGAAAAGTCTTGGTTTAATTTGAGAACCGCCGCTGGGCTTCTCATGTAAATGTCTCGACTCATAGACTGAAGTGGGTTGCTTCTGTATGTGACAGAAGTTGGTTACCTTATTCACATAATCTTTTTTTTTTATTGTTTGCAGGTGTCATGAAAAGTCACTTGAGGATTCTCTATGCAAGCGTATCATGGTAACCCGTGATGAAACCATCTCAAAAACTCCTCATCCAGAAACCGTTACTCTTACCAGAGATGCTTTGGCCAAAATCATGTACTCAAGGTTGTTTGACTGGTGAGTTTCTCTGTTCTTTCTTGATGAAGATATTCTCAGTAGCTACATCTCTTCATCTGAAGTGGTAAGTTTGAAATGTATTTAAAAGCACTGTCTAAATTATTCAAAAATTAGAATCTCTAAAAGCAGTTTGAGTTGTTCTTGCTACTGACAGTGCCTATACCTGTCTTCCTTAGTAGCTGTTTACTATTGAATGATGTGTAATATATACAAAAATGCAGGTTATTTGTCATGATGTTACTCAAACATCTCAGAATTATGTGTTCAATATCTCTTTTGGTTTAGGAACTATACCATGAACTCCAAGGACTGGATCGATTGGAGAAAGACTATGAGCAAAAGCGCCGAAAAGAAGAGAACTCAGCTAGCAGCAGTAAAGGTAAACTATCGAAGATGGACTGATTGTGGTAATAGTATTAGGTAGACGCTTTGTAGGGAGAGAATGAAATTACTTACGTAAAGAGCTGTTTAAATATATAATTATATTTGGATGGTAATCTTCTGAGCGTATGTCATTTTTGAATACATGTTGCCTCTGCAGCATTTACAAAATACTACAAGCAATAAGCAAAAGTTTTAGAGCAGATTTTCAATCATAAAACATAAAAGAAAAAGATTACTTAAACAGATTTTAAGTTTAGAGATTATAAAAACATATCAAACTAACACAAAATTTCTCAGTGAAGAAACAATTTAATTGAGATATATATATGGTTTGCTTCCTATGTTTTGTTTTCTTGCTCTACATTCATGAAACAAGTATCTATGTAGGAGAACTATATTTCACCAAAAACAACAGACAATGTATTTATTGGAAAGAGAATAGCAAAGCTAAGGAAATTTTAGCCGATGTAAGAACTAAAAAAAATAACAAAGTAATACAAGAGACAATTGGAGAATATTCGAAAGAATTTGAAATTATATATTTTACCAAGACAATAATTAATTAGGGTTTAGGTTCTAAAAAACACCACTTATACGAAATTTGGTCATTCAAATTCAAATTTATTATAAATCCATATACTATTAAAAACATATTAAGTTAAATCATCAAGTATAGATAAATCATTTCGAGATAACTTTTTTATACTATAAAGGTATAAAAAAATACAATCTACTTGCAATCAAATAAGAAAAAAACAAAGAATAAAAGAGACCAACTCAAAAACCAAATATTATGCAGGAAATCTGAAATCATATATAACACATCATTATATAAAAATTCAAATTTATTTAAAATCCATAGACTATTAAAATACATACTAAGTTAAATCATCAAAATACGATAAGCCAGAATAAAAGTATAAGATAATACAACCTACTTGCAATCAAATAGTAACAAAAACAAAAACAAAGAATAAAAGAGAGGAACTTAAAAATCAAATATCAGAAAATCTAAAATTATATATAACACATCATTATATAGACGATTTGACTAAAATTCATAGTACTTATAAAAATACCATGATTCCAAATAATAACTCATTTAAAGATAATATTAAAAAAAATTGCAAAATAACCAAAAAAAATAAATAAAAACTAAAAAGAATAACGTAAAATACTCACCTAGTATATATAATATTCACTGCCGCAAGTAATCAGGAGGAAAAAAACCCTTAAATTTGATACATTGACGACGATGTCGATGTCCAATCTTCCAAGCGAATTGGTAGAGGAGATTGTCTCTAGGGTTCCTTTGAAATCGATGAGAGCAGTGAGATTAACTTGCAAAAAGTGGAACACTTTATCGAAAAATCAGGCCAGATACACATCGGAAAAGCGGCAGGAGCATGCAGCAACAAGGGAAGGCGAGTCTCAGATGATCGTGTTGAAAGATTACAATGTTTATTTAATGAGCGTAATCTCAAACGGCATCGACACTGATCCATCTACAGAGTGTAAAGGCAAGCTCACTTGCCTTAACGAACAAGTCCAGATATATAAAGTCTTTCATTGCGAGGGTGTATTGTTATTGGTCCTGAAAGACGACATGCTTGTGGTATGGAATCCGTATTCAGGGCAAACGAGGTTGATCGTACCAAGATATTCTTGCCACGGACAAGAGAGGAGCAGTTACGCTCTCGGATACGTGAATAAGAAGAATCAAACTTGTCGTAGCCACAAAATCTTGAGGTATAGTGATGTTTCCAATAAATTATGGTGTGAAATCTACGATTTTGACTCTGGTTTATGGACGACTTTTGCTGTCACGCCACAAAGCAGGAGTTTAGCACCTTATAACCTTGGCCTTTCTCTCAAGGGAAACACTTACGGGCACACTAAGATCTCTAGGATTAATCATATAGTCTGTTTTGACTATACAAGCGAGAGTTTTGGGCCGCTTCTGCATCTGCCGTTGTGAATCATGACCAAGTGGCTCTATCGTGTGTTAGAGAAGAGAAGCTTGCAGTTTTACATCACCTCTACCATTCAACTCAGATTGAGATATGGGTTACGACTAAGATTGAGGCTAAAATAGTGTCGTGGAGCATGTTCTTGACAGTGGATAAGGGACCATTCGGTTCCATTCCGGCTTATTGGAGTTTCTTCATTGACGAAGAGAAGAAAGTTGCCGTAGTTTCTAATAGCTATTCAGTTGGCATCATTGGAGAGGCTGGATACTCTGTTGGGGAAATTGATATCGGAGAACCCGCAGACAAAAATTATTGGGGACATGTGTGCTCATATGTTCCAAGTTTAGTGCAAATCAAGGAACCCTTAAAAGGACTAAAACAGAAAAATTTAAAAAAGCGTCTTTGAAAAGGATATCAAGAAACAATCTGCAGGGGGAAGCAAAAGAAGAAAGCGAGATCATTTATTTGATTTTACTAATTTATGTCTTCTTGGATCCTTTTGAACAAGATTTTACTCTATTAATAGGTTGTTTATTCCCATCAATGCAATATGAACAAGATTCACGAAGATGTTTAGAAACAATATTGAATAATAATGATCATGATGATGAAGCAGATATCAAGTATTGAGCTCGTCTTAAACTGTTTGGCCTAAACTAATCTATCCACCAGCACAGAAGGGCACATGAACTCTATCCAAGCAAGGTGTGTGAAACCAGTAACAAGAAAATGTTGCTGGAGTAATAATTAAAAGGGATTAAATCATCGAAGCTCTTTAATTACGGTTAGAACGGAAGAATCAGATCATCGGTCACAATCACTAGAGAATCTGTTGTCTCCAAGAACATGCGTAAAAGGTACAACAGGACATAGAAATTCTGGTAACCAGAGAGGAAGTGTGCATTGTTATGTGCATTTTATGAAACCAGATATGAGGTTACGGGTTTCCTCCTCCGGTTATAGGATCATATTGTTAGCTTTTAATTTTTCGATACGGGTCCTAGAGTCGGAATGTTGATCATTTCTTTATTTTAAGATTTTCTTTTTATTGAAGTTTGGTACAACATATATATATATATATATATATATATATATATATATACATAGTTCCTGATTCTCTTCTCTCTGATGATCCTCATTGTCTTCATGTTTGTCTACGTAATAGGAGCTATACTTATTTTTAATATTTTAAAAGAAACTAGCAGAATCTTCGTTTATTACAGAATCGTGTGAGTGAGTTTAGTATAGTAGTCGTTTGATTGAGACTTACAAGTGAACTACAACAAGAGTTATGAAGAAAAGGGTTTCTTCTTCCTCCCTGATCTGAACATGACACCCACTTGAGAGACGAGACATTGTACGGGACGAGCTAAAGAAAGCTTCAGGCTACGGTTTTTGCTGTAGGCTATGGAAAGGCTAATTTGGTTGATGAGGCTAAATCAGAGGGCAGTTCCGCTATCTCGTGGCTCGTGGACAAGATTTGAAACTGTCAGGCTCTCGTGGACTATGAGCCGCCTATGGACAAGATTTGAAACTGTCTGCTCTCGTGGATAAATCTAAAGTCGGTAATGACAAGATCTAGAATTTGTTGTGTTCAGTTATTAGGCTACTGAATAAATGTCTTGATACAATATTTGAAAGTATGTGTAGTGTATTTCTATGGTTGGGAAATCTAATGATACTCATAAAGCAAATGTTTCGTGGGAAGATATTTGTTTCCCTAAAAAGAAAAGGTTGCTTAGGGATTCGTCCATAACGAGATTCTTCTTATGCCTGTGCACTGAATCTAATTTGGAGATTTATTTCTCTCTCGTGTTCTTTGCGGTGGTAGGGGTGTTCAATCTAGATATTGGTTTGGCTTCCGTTCGATTTTTTTCAGTTTTTTTGGTTTTCTAAAAAATAGCTACCATAGTCTTTCAAATTTCACATTTTCCTTTATTTTAAAAATAAAAATGAAGAAATTTTCTCCAATAATATTTCAGATTTATTTTCAAAATGACGAAAGCGTTCCTTCATACAAAATATAACAAAATTAATATAAATATAACTTTAACTTTTTATATGTTTTGTTTTATACCCAAACAAAATTTATATTTTTTACACAATTAATTTTCAAACTATAAATATATCCAATCAAAGTATAAACTAAAAATACAATTAACACAATAAAAAAATACAATAGCATATATTAATTAAGAAATACAAGAATATAGTCAAAAACAAAACTAAAAATACATAACTAATACTAAATTATAAATAATAAAATATAACATAACAGAAACTAAGAACTTAATCTGGGAGACTACTTCCACATTCATTAAAATTATTAAATTTTTGTTGAAAAATTACTATAAATATAATAAGTAGATAAAGTTTATAAAATAGAAAATTAAAAGATCTTATTAGTAATTAATAATAAAATAAGGATATAATATAATTCTGTTAGAGTAATTTCAAACTGTCTGGGTTTCGATATAAATCTAATACAAAATAAAAAACATTATTCAAAACTTATAATTAAGTTAATTATATTATTCTATACTAAAATTTCTTTAGACTTTGTTTTGAAATTATATAAAGTATTTATAACAATATATGTAGTGTGTATTATATTCTATTATATTATATTTTAGAACTAATTGGTTTTTTCAGTTTTATCAGTGTAATCGGTTAATATCCAAACCATATTCGGATCCTACCATTTTCAAAAAAATTACATCCATTCGGTTTTTATGGTATAACCGAAACCAAACTATATTGTTTTAGTTCGGTTTGGTCTGGATCGGTCTAGTTCGTGTTGGATTAAGTATGAAGAAAGCTTAAGCCACAAGTTTACTAAAGAGATTAGGATTAGGTATTTAATTAGGAGTTATCTAGAATATGTTTAGGAGTTATCTAAACATATAAACTTTTATCTAATTGGATTAGGATTTAGGAAATAAGTCTCTATAAATATGAAGTTACCAAGTTGTGGTAAACTTATGAGATTATAGAGAAAGAGTTTGTGAGCTTTAAGTTTTGAGCTATTTTCAGTTGTTTCTTAATCTCGAGTTCTAAGCACTTTATTCGGTATCAGAGCAAAACAAAGATCAGTCGATACAGCAAACATGGGCGATATCGTTCTGGTTATGTCCAAGACAAAGGAGAGCAGTCCTTCATCAATCCAGTGTCCGATGCTGAATAGTACTAACTATACGGTATGGGCAATCCGAATGCAAGTTGCACTCAAGGTACATAAAGTTTGGGAAGCTATCGATCCCGGAACCAGAGACGGAGACAGCGCCCTTGACAAAGACGACTTGGCCAAGGCACTCTTGTTCCAATCGATACCTGAAACCCTAACTTTGCAAGTTGAAAACCTCAAAACCGCTAAAGAAGTTTGGGACGCAATACAAAATAGGAATATGGGAGCCAACAAAGTCAAAGAAGCAAGGCTTCATACATTAACAGCTGAATTTGATAGAATGAAGATGAAAGAAACAGACACCATCGATGAGTTTGTAGGGAAACTTTTGGAACTATCTACAAAATCAGCAGCATTGGGGGAAGTCATTGACGAAACAAAGCTTGTTAAGAAGTTCCTTCATAGTTTGCCAAGAAATAATTACATACACATTATTGCAGCCCTAAAACAAGTCCTTGACCTTAAGACGACAACTTTTGAGGATATTGTGGGAAGATTAAAAGCATACGAAGAACGAATCACTGATGAAGAAGAGCAACAAACCGACCACGGAAAACTCATGTATGCGAACACTGACTCACAAGAAACTCAAGGTTCCGGTAGAGGAAGAGGAAGAGGTGGAAGGTTTGGAGGTAGAGGAAGAGGCTGTGGGTATTACGGCAACAACAACAATCAACAAAACAGTGGATACAAAGATAAGTCAAAGAGTGTGTGTTACCGGTGTGACAAAACAGGGCATTACGCGTCTGTATGTCCTGATCGGCTCCTCAAGCTTCAAGAAACACAAGAGAATGATGACGAAGAGACTCACAATGCTGAAGAGATGATGATGCACAGGTGGTGTATCTTAACGAGAAGAATGTGAAGCCTCATACTTTTGAAACATGTTTAGATGAAGACAACGTCTGGTACTTGGACAACGGAGCTAGTAATCACATGACCGGAAATAGACAATTCTTTAACAAGATCGATGAAACCATCACAGGAAAGGTACGCTTTGGAGACAATTCCCGCATTGACATCAAAGGGAAAGGCTCGATTCTCTTTGTAAACAAGAACGGAGATCGAAAAGTTCTGGCCAATGTATATTACATTCCAGATCTTAAGAGTAACATTATAAGTCTCGGACAAGCAACAGAGGCAGGATGTGAAGTAAGGATGCGAGGAGAAGTTCTAAATCTGTATGATCGCGACGGAAGATTACTGGTAAAAGCAAACAGGTCCAAAAACCGGTTGTATAAGGTCCCAATGGAGGTCGAGAATGCTAGATGCTTAAAAATTGAGACAGGTGATTCAACTAAATGGCATTCGCGACTTGGACATATTGCCACAGAGGCCATGAAAAGGATGATAAAGCAGCAGATGGTTGCAGGAATCCCGAAAATTCTTGTGGAAAAGGAAACTTGTTCAGCTTGTTTACTCGGTAAACAAACTCGTCATGCATTCCCTGACTCGACCAAATTCCGAGCTGAACATGTACTTGATCTTATACATGGAGATCTTTGTGGACCGATTTCGCCACCAACAGCAGCACAAAATTGGTATATCTTTGTGTTAATAGATGATCATACTCGATACATGTGGACGATCCTATTGAAGGAAAAGAGTGTAGCCTTTAGCAAGTTTAAGAAATTCAAAGCGATAGTCGAACAAGAAACAAGTTTGCAATCAGGGTATTTCGAACAGATGGAGGGGGAGAGTTCATGTCGCAAGAATTTCAGAGTTACTGCGAAACTATGGGGATCAAAAGGCACTTAACAGCTCCATACACTCCTCAACAAAACGGAGTGGTAGAGAGACGCAACAGAACATTGCTGGAGATGACAAGAAGTCTTATGAAACACATGGGCGTACCAAATTATTTGTGGGGAGAGGCGGTCCGACATGCCACTTATCTCATAAATAGAGTTGCGACTCGATCCCTAGATGCGCAAACGCCGTATGAAGCATACAAAGGTCGAAAGCCCAATGTTGAGCACCTGCGTATATTCGGTTGCATAGGATATGCGAAGACAGAGTCCCCACATCGGAAGAAACTTGATGACAGAACTCGGATCCTAGTTCACTTGGGAATTGAACCAGGTTCAAAAGCTTACAGACTAGTTGATCCAGAAAGCAGAAGAACTGTGGTAAGTAGGGATGTAATAATCGACAAAGGAAGAAGCTGGAAGTGGAACAAATTAAAGAAAGCAGGTGATGGTGATACAGAAACATTTACAATCGAGCTTGGAGATCATAAGAACGATGATAATCAAGACGATGGTGAGGTCAGCGAATCCGAAAAAAGTAAAGAAGAAGAAGACGATGACATCGAAGAAATCGAAAGAGGCGTCAACCCCAAACCTGAACCAGAAACAGAGGAGGTAATCCCCGAAACAGAGGAAGAAGTACCAGCTCTTAGAAGATCGACAAGGCAAATTGTGAGACCAAAGTATTTGGAGGATTTCGTGTGTCTCACAGAGATAGAAGGTGTTCGACTTCTATTAGCGATAGACGAAGAACCATGGGATTACAGGGAAGCAAAGGAGTTGCAGGTTTAGAGAGACACGTGCAAGGATGAGCTGAGTTCGATCGAAAAAACCGAACATGGTCCCTCGTAGAACTTCCAGTAGGAGCAAAGGCAATTGGGCTAAAATGGGTGTTCAAGATAAAACGTAATGCAGACAGAAGCATCAACAAGTATAAAGCGAGACTTGTCGCAAAAGGGTATGTACAACGGTATGGCATTGATTTAGAAGAAGTGTTTGCCCCTGTTGCACGTATCGAGACGGTTCGGTTTATACTTGCATTAGCAGCATCAAACGGTTGTCAGGTTCATCATCTGGATGTAAAAACTGCGTTTTTACATGGTGAACTAAAAGAAAAGGTCTTTGTTTCACAGCCTGAAGGGTTTGTGGTAAAAGGCAGTGAGCACAAGGTATACAAGTTACACAAGGCACTTATGGACTAAGGCAAGCTCCGAGAGCTTAGAATAACAAGCTAAACAAGATTCTGTGTGAACTTAAGTTCATCAAGTGTTCAAAGGAGCCATCACTATACCGGAAAAGAGAGAAGGAGCATATTCTTCTTGTGGCAGTTTATGTGGATGATCTGCTTGTTACTGGTCAAGTTTAGATTTGATTCTCGAGTTCAAGAGGGGAATGGCAAGTAAATTTGAGATGACTGACTTAGGGAAGCTGACATATTATCTCGGCATTGAGGTGCTACAAGATGAAGCTGGAATTACTTTAAAGCAAGAGAGATATGCGACCAAAATTCTAAGTGAATCAGGCACGGAGACGTGTACTGCAGTTCATATACCTATGGACTCCGGCCTAAAGCTATCAAAGGAAAAGAATGTCAATGAAAAAGACTATAGAAGAAACATTGGTTGTCTTCGATATCTTCTTCATACGCGACCTGATCTTTCTTATTGTGTTGGTGTTATAAGCCGTTACATGCAAGAGCCTAAAGAGTCACATGGTGCAGCATTGAAGCAGGTGTTAAGATATCTCCGAGGAACTGTGTCTCTCGGACTTAGGTTCAGTCGCACTTAAGGAAGAGGACTTGTAGGCTACAGCGACAGTTCCCACAATGTTGATGCAGATGACAGAAAGAGCACAGCAGGACATATCTTCTACCTCAATGAATGTCCCATAACTTGGTGTTCACAAAAGCAAGAGACAGTAGCTTTATCTTCATGCGAGGCCGAGTTTATGGCTGGAACAGAGGCAGCTAAGCAAGCAATCTGGCTGCAAGAGTTGCTTGGAGAAATCATCGGGTCTGAATGTGAAAAGGTGTTGGTTCGTATCGACAATAAATCAGCTATTGCCCTTACTAAAAACCCTGTGTTCCATGGACGCAGCAAGCACATACATAGGAGGTATCACTTCATAAGAGAATGCATCGAAAATGAACAAATACTTGTGGAGCACATTCCCGGAACAGAGCAGAAGGCGGATATCCTAACTAAAGTTTTAGGAAGTGTCAAGTTTAAAGAGATGAGAGATCTCATAGGATTTTAAGAAGTGTCAAGCAGTGACTTCAAGCTTAAGGGGGAGAATGTTGGATTAAGCTTGAAGAAAGCTTATGCCACAAGTTTCCTAAAGAGATTAGGATTAGGTATTTAATTAGGAGTTATCTAGAATATGTTTAGGAGTTATCTAAACATATAAGCTTTTATCTAATTGGATTAGGATTTAGGAAATAAGTCTCTATAAATATGAAGTTACTAAGTTGTGGTAAACTTATGAGATTATAGAGAGAGTTTGTGAACTTTAAGTTTTGAGCTATTTTCTTAAAGCAATAAGAAGAGTTGTTTCTTAATCTCGAGTTCTAAGCACTTTAGTTCGGTTTTACGGGATTGAGCATCCCTAGTGGGTGGCATTGTGATAGCTCTAGTTTTATCCCTAAAAATACCTTGCAAGAGAACGTAAAAGCATAAGTAGTATATAGGGTATTTTCGTATTGAATCCCTAGAGTTCTATTATTGTCTGCAAATTTGTCAGTTCAAATTAAGCCAAACGGAAAATATTATAAAGTACAAACGTGACAGCAAATAAAACAAATAAAAACTAGTCGATTTGAGACAAACGTTAAGCTTAGGGAATCTTTAAGGAAAGTCAGAATTATAAATTAGATAGATAGCAGTTAAGATTTCTATGAAAATCCGTTCTAGAATTCGAATCATTGTAATATAATATGTTAAAATCCTAGAATCTCAAATTTCTATGCAAATTCAATCAATTAAACAAGCATTAATGATCAAGTTCGATTTGTTAATTCATAAGCCAAATCTCTTTGCACTGAGTTATTTGCTCATCAAATATAGTTTAGGCAATTGACAACACTTTCCCATCTATCAATTAATCTAGGATTTTAATTATAGTTCATAACTCTAGAATAAACATTAAACACAATCTACGATGAAGAATTAGAACGTAAACAATGACTAACCTTTGAAAATCCTTAAACCTAATAACCAAACTGGTCATGGTAGATGAAACAAATAATATGATTGAAAGATATTTATGTACCAAATCAGTAAAGAAACAAAGTGGTTCAAATCTTTTCTCAAAACAAATAGTCTTGGAATTGTCTCCCCATAAATTCTGCCAATAATCTCTCTCAAAACTAAGAAAATAAAAGTTGTGGTAGCCTTAACAGATGGCTGAAAATCTACTAAAATCCTAAAAGCACGAGTGAGGGCAATTCTGAAATCTTTGAGAATTTTTAGGCCAAAGCACAAATATTTAAAATCTTTTTGTCTGAAAACGACAAAAATGTCGATTGACACTAAGGTAGGTGTCGATCGATACCAGGCAAAAACATGCGTACTATTTATTGTTCATGTTTGATATGTAATATCACATAAAGGGGTAAAACATTACTTTATATCGAAGTTCAGTTTTATTAATATCAGATTAGAGAAATTATAACTGAGTTCGTTTATAAGTGAGTTATAAACGAACTTAAACTTATAAACTAGGCTTACTAATGCCGATCTAGATTTGTACCAGAGAAAAGTGGGAGTACAGTTCACCTCCAACAGTTCAACTGACTTCAAAGACCTCTAAATGCTCCAAAATAGCTTAACTCATACAATAACCTTCACAGAATAAAAAAATACCGAAAATGCGATAAAAACTATGAATATCATGGTTGAAAATCGATAGAAACTACCATATATCACACAGACTCGACATTATCTACTAAGGAATAATTCTTTTTAGTATGTGAAGGAAGGTATCACAGGCTTATGGATTTGGCATAAACTGCTTAAGTTACAACATAAAGCTACTAGTTTGATTCGGTTTGAAAGTTAAAGATGGGAAGCCAGCTCACTTCTTCTTCGACAATTGGCTCCATATTGGGCATCTCATCCATATCGCAGGAGATTCAGGTACTAGATATTTGGGGGTCGCTCAGCCTTGGTTTCTGAAGCGGTCTCTGGCTCAAATGGGGGGTTAAGTACGAGACAAGGCAAGCACTTCCAACATTTGATTGACATGATCCTGGCACAACCAATACCTAACCCAATAGCCAGAGACCTTCAGAAATAATGTCACCAACCAATACCTAACCCGATAGCCAGAGACCTTCAGAATAATGACGGTGACGGTGACTACCGGGACTCTTCTCAGTAAAAAAGACTTGGAACCAGCTCAGATCAAACCGTAAGAAAGTTCCCTCGGCTAGCTATTATTGTATGATTTTCTCAAGAAGTTCCCATATACTAATTTTGTTTGGCTTGCTTTCTGTGACCGTTTGGTCAGATATGTTCAAATACACAGCTGTGGGATGGAACATAGTTGTGTGTTGTGTTATGTGTGACAATCATGACGAAAGCTGATATCATCTCTTTTTCAAAATTGTGTTTTCTCACCCAAGCCGAGACTGGTGAAATGCTTCTTGATGTAAGATTAACACCGGACCGGTTGGATAGTGGATACCCTTACTTGTCTCTAGGGCTGTCAATTGGTCCTGCTGTTTACTGGTTGTCCGTCCTATTTTTGTTTATGTGGGCTATAAATTGGTCCGTTTGCGCGGATAACATGCCAATGACCACGCCCAAAAATGACCATGTCCAAATGGGCGTCCATGATGTCTGCAACAATTCTTTTTTTTATTATTACTTACGATTAAATTAGTTTTACTATGCAGTAACTTAAAAAAAATTCTAAAATAATTATATTTGCCAAATTTAGTTTTAAATAAATAAATTAAATTCCATATTTTTGACAAAAACGAAGAAGAGATTCCCGTTTTTGGTGGAAAATGGATTTCATAAAAAAAACGCACTTTCACAATTGAGAAATTGGAAGTAGTCTTCCACATTTTGTTTTTAATTTTAGCCTTATAACTTCCTTTTTACTATGTGCGTTTTTTATGATTTCAGTAATCTCTTTCATTCAGTTTTTCAAATTTTTTTCATTGAAATTTTCACATAAAAATTATTTTGAACTTTCTAAATTTATTATTTTTATATTTTTTTTATTACATACATTTTTGTTGAATCCATATTTCTAACTAGTATCTTTAAATTTCGTATATTTATTTGTTGCTAAATTCTTTTCTTTTTTCTATATTTTTTTCTCTAATTTTGATATTATCTTATCTACTTGGTTATTTATTGAATTTTTGTTTCGTGTGTTGTAGTTTTGTAGCTCTTGTTTTTTTTTCTTAAGTTGCTTGAAAATCTTGTTAACTTTGATATTATTTTTTGGCCTTAAAACTTGTTTTTTCTTTAATTTTGTTGATTTAGTTATCTTTGTAGTTCAAAGATGACGAGTAAATCACATGAAAAATAAAATAAGAAGTCAATCGCTACACTTTAACAAATTTGAGTTTTATTTATTCTTTGCTTATGCTTTAATATTTTTAGTTTAACATAATTAAATGTAAATTAAATAGGTTATGTATATTTATGTTGTTTAATAGATTTTTTTGGCTTTATTGTTTTTATTTGTTATTCTTCAGTTGTTTGTTTTTTTAAACATATTGTTTTCGATTTTAGCCTCATAGCTTACTTTTTACTATTTTACATTTTTACGATCTTAGCAACCTCTTTAATCTTTTTTTCGAATTTTTTCATTTAAATCCTCACATAACGATAGTTTTGAACTTTCTCAATTTATCATTTTCATATTTTGTTATTATATATGTTTAGGGGATTTTCAGTCCTCTTGTGGGGCAAGCCTCATGCAAAACCGAGAAACACGTGAAGGCCTGGAAAATACGATGTAAATGTGTTTTCCGAAGGCTCTCCGACGCTCAAGTCAGAAAGAGATCGGAAAACAAGTAAACAAGTCAGGAAGGGTGGAATCCACTCGGGCCTTTAGCGGTGATGGGCTTTTTGAGGTGAAAGGAGAAGAAAAGAAGAGTTTGTTGGTAGAAAAGCTCCACGATTTAGGGACCACCGTGTAGATAAAATGAAGGGATGATCAGAAAAATGACCGGAAAATATGAGATGCTAGGGCTCAAGGATCATAAGTATCTAGAGAGATAATATGAACCTTAAGATAGCAAAAAAGTGATCCCCCTCCTCGTTGGAAAGGATAAAGTATTTATAAGATTTTACCTGACCCGAGTTAGTATACCGGGTTGGTCTGTGGATAGCGAGTCGGGTGGATCGGTCCATGATCCGGTTTGACTGGGTTCGAATCTTATGTTTGCGTCACACTTCTGATGGTCTCACCAACTTTCCTTGGCATGTTCTGCCTGCCACAAGACCGTCCTTTGGTGCATCCCTTTCGTCTCCAGTGTACGGGCTGGTTTGGCGGTTCAGGTGCGTAATGACTCTCGCTGAACCTCAACTTTTCCCTATGGCTCCTGCGATATTTGGTTGGCATCCAATCTCACGGTATTCTCCTTCGTGCAAACTCTCCACTCACGCTACACGGTTTTTCAGATGCGGACTGGGCAGATGATGTGGATGATTTTGTCTCCACCAATGCGTACATCATTTACATGGGTGCAAGTCCCATTTCGAGGTCCTCGAAGAAGCAAAAAGGAGTTGCTCGTTCATCCACGGAAGCGGAGTATCGTGCAGTGGCCAATACAGCGTCTGAAATGCGGTGGCTCACCTCTCTCTTCACTGAACTCGGCCTTCCGGTTACAAGTCCACCGATTATTTATTGCGACAATGTTGGTACCACACAACTCTCGGCGAATCCCATTTTCCACTCCCGTATGAAGCATCTGGCTCTAGATTATCATTTCATCCGAGATAATGTACAGGCGGGTGCCTTACGTGTTTCCCACGTCTCAACCAAAGATCAGCTCGCTGATCCACTTACAAAACCATTGCCTCGACCTCGGTTTCAAGAAGTAATCAACAAGATTGGAGTTAGAGCTCTACCTCCATCTTGAGGGGGCGTATTAGAGTCGTATATATGTAAAGGATATATGTGTCATTAGTGTCTATAAATCCCTAATGGGTTCTGTATATATAATCTTTCACACTAATAATATTCATTAAGCCTTTAATCCTATACAAATGTTGGTAAAAGACCTTCAAATCAATTTTTATTTGTTAATAACGTAAATGCCATTGATTTGTATTATATAACCTTCAGATGTTGGTAATAGACCTTCAAATCCATTTTTATTTGTTAATAACGTAAATGCCATTGATTTGTATTATTTTCCAAAAAAATGATAAATCGATATAATAGAAGATAATAAAAAGAGAAATGATATATTGGGAATTCATGAATGTAACCTCCTGATAACACCTGATTTTGACCACTGTTATGGATCAATTTCAGTATCTTATACAAGTGTTTTCATTCAGTTTTAAAGGTTTTATAAGTGTTTTCCATGTTTTGGAGTTTTAAAGGGTTTTCAAGAAACTTGGGACTTTGGAATGCATTTTGGAGCAAAAGTACATTTTTGGATAAATTCAGGCCGTCAGAAGTTTGGCAACCAACGAAGAGATTTCTCACCATTTGACCATCCTCAAATGGGAAAAAATCTTTAAAATGCCTAAAGTTAATAACATTTGCTATAAAAATACATAAACTATTTTGGCTCCCAGAAAAATACCTAACATGTTATAGAATGCCATTTTAATATCCAGACGTTCAAAAACTGAAAGTTTTACACCTCGATTTCAACTCTGGTTATCTCATAAACGGAAATTCTGAAATGCATTATCTTTTTAACACCATGTGCATAAATTGCAGATAAAAGATCGCTGTTACCCTTTTTTAATCTAACTAATCGAATTTTCTCCAAATTAAAATCCTAAATTTTTTTTTCTCCAAACCAGACCCCGAAGAACCCTAAATTTATTTTCAGTAAAACTCTTCTCTCTGGAAGGAAATCGGTCTTCTTCCTTGAATTGTCATTCCACGGACTCTCAAAATTGATCTGATTCTTCACGGCAATTGAAGGTTTGAAGATCTGAAGAGAAAATTCATGGTTACAGTTTCTGCCATAGTAGTGGAAGCGACTGAGGAAGAAGGAAGCTGATTGGCGGTGGAGAAAAGAAATGAATCGACCATGGTGGAGGAGGAAAGATATCAATTGGCGATGGTGGACTCTCTGGGTTACTGACAAATTTACTGATTTTTTTTGTTCGATCTAACACAAGTATGGCTCACGATTTGATTTTTCTTCTTTCAGTTTCCACTTAGATTAGTTTTTTTTGTGATTTTTGTTTGGTATCTGATAGATTTGTAACTGAACAAAACACTTGTGTAACTATCACAATATAATGTTAATAATATTCTGGCAACCATTGATTTTTATCGTTGAGATATACAAGGAGAATGGCGAATTTGCATGAATACTATTTGACAAAATATTATCTGGATCTCATATGCAATCTCTGATCTAACTCTAAATAATGGGTTTTCAAATTTCTTATATTAAAAGTGACTGAGAGAAGAGAATAGAAGTTTAACAAATCGACAGAGAGAAGAGAATAGAAGTGAAGAGAAAAAAATTTAGAATTAGGGTTCCTCAATTGGGGAAGAATTCAATAAAGGATTAGTCAATAAAAAGGGGTAACAGGGTTGTAACAGTGGTCTTTTCATTTGTAATTTGCGCACATGGTGTTAAACAACTAATGTCGTTTAATAATTTCTGTTTATCGGATAAACAGAATTAAAATTAAGGTGTGAAACTTACAGTTTTTGAATGTCTGGTATTTAAATGCAATCTATAATATGTTAGATGTTTTCTTGGGAGCCAAAATAATTTAGGTATTTTTATAGCAAATGTTATTATCTTCAGGTATTTTAAAGGTTTTTTCCCTCCCCAAATATGGAGACATTATAGAAGAGACAACCAGCTTTCCAACAAACTTGGAATCAAAACAATCTAACGGTTAGATCTCAAGATATCATCAATGCACTGAAAGCCGATCAACACAAGCCCAGTCAAGCACAAGTGCTTTCACCCGCGGCCAGTCTTCCACCCACCGCGGCTCAGGAGGTTTCACCCCCGGTGGACCTATGTCCGAACCTCAGGAGCCCAAGTAAGGCCCAAGACACTTCCTGCACCCATTTTACAAGCCCTAGACGCCCAAGACTTGGAGAAACACTATAAATACTAATTTTTAGGTCTTTTGTAAGAGAGCCTCTTTCTTCTCTTTAAGAGAGAACTCATTTGTAGTTTTATGTTTTATTTTTATGTATTTGTAGAAGCCCTCAATCGCCATACTTTCTTCAATAAGAGAAATTTTTCTGCAACTTTGTTTCTTTTACTTTTCTTCTTCTTAGTTCTAAACCGATGATGATATCTACCTCAGCCATGTCTGAGTAGTCACCTAGTTGGGTGAAAGGGTAATCCAAATGGATCCCATGTTCGAATGACATCTAGGTTTTTAGGAAAAGGGATTTTGATTTTTAACATGATTTTCCCATTCATCCAAATCTCAAAGCGGTAATTCTGAATTGATCACCCAGAATCCGATCCTAGGTTTAATCCGAGCCACGAAAGTGTTGTAGCTGGGTTGCCTGAACTGGATCTTATGGACGTCTCCGTCGTAGGAGACGAAAGCTACCTACGGAGGATACGTAAGCAGAGATGGAATTCGATCTACAAAGTATGATCTTGTTCTAACATGAGAGCGAGAGTTAATTGCCATGAACAAGTGACTAGATGATTAGGGTGGCGAAAGTTGGCTAATCTTTCATGTGTCTATCCTAGTTTCAGAGTCATAGAAAATCCTTGCCTAAATTCCTTGTGTTTTAGAACATGAACCCTAAAGATGAACCTTGAATCCAGCGCTTTTTTTCCTTACTGTTTTTCAACCGATTTTTACTTAAAGCTCTTTTTAATTCTCTGCATAATTAGATTTAGTGACAAACCAAAGCCCTTTTTTTATTAGATTAGGTTTACGATTGTTTTTAGCATCAGTTAGGATTCCTCAACACACAGATCTCTTTGGATTCGATCCCTAAGTACTACTGCGTTTGCTGTGCACTTGCAGCTTGTCTAGGGTAAAACTTGTGTTGCCCACTGCACTCACATCAAGTTTTTGGCGCCGTTACCGGGGATCCGTCACTGTTGACTTGACTTCTTAATCTAATTTCAATCCTAAACCTCAAGATTTTCAAGTTCTGCTGGAGATTTTCTAACTCCTCTTTTTATCTTTGCTTTCTTTGCTCACAGGTGCATGAAAACTAGGAGAGATCCTGACGAAATCGTATTGCCCTTAGATGAGATTGACAAACACGAAAGAGCACTTAGGAAACTCAGACGAAGAACACTCAAGATGGCCAATCCTAATGCCCATTGGGAAAAATTTCTAAACTGTGATCAGGAGGATCACATTGGAGATGATGACCGTGATTCAGTTCATGGTGACAACCTAGATGCTGCTCATGAAGAAGATGGACAGCCACAACTCGATGAAGAGGGAAACCGAGACCCTCTAAATCCTGCTCAAGCCGCTGAAAATCAAAGGAGACAAGACCAGGCCGATGCTGAAGGAAGGAGGAATGATGAAAATATTGTTCCACCAGTTGTTAGAAAAGCCAATCGACCAATACAGCTTGCCAATCCTGTGAGAAGACGGCCTCGGAATAGACTCATCGCCGATTTTGATGCACCTCACCAACACTTTCAAAATCGATAAGCTATTCAAATTCCTGTTCCAAGAGAAAATCATGAGATAAAACCTCAGATTGTCTCTTTGGTGAAGCAGAACCAATTCCATGGAATCTCTACTGAGCATCCAATGGATCACATTGATCTTTTTGAAGAAAGCTCTGGAATGGTGAGAACAACTCCAGAAACTGTGGACTATGTGAAGTGTAAGCTTTATCCTTTCTCTCTAAGTGATAAAGCTTTTAGATAGTTGAAATCTATGCCATCTGGTTCTATTACTTCATGGGAAGAATGCAAGTCAGCTTTCCTGAACCACTTCTACACCAAGTCAAGATCGAAATCAGCTGAGAAACAAGATACAAAGTTTCAACAAGGCCTAATAGAGTCATTCTATGAAGCCTGGGATCGATTCAAGGAGTATGAGAGAGACTGCCCTCATCATGGTTTCTCTGGAGAAAACCTGCTAAGCACCTTCTACAGAGGACTTCAGCAGAAGTATCAACTTTCTCTTGACACTGCCAGCAATGGAGATTTCAGTTCAAAAACCATACCACAATGGAGAGCACTCATCGAAAATATGTCTGTAGCTAACAGCAACAACAACCCTGAGTATGACAGATCAAAGAAGACTATCACTAGTCATGAATCAAGGGAGATTGCTGAGCTAAAAAGCATGGTAAGTCAACTTCTTAAGTCTCAAAATAAGAATATACATGCTTGTGACTTTGCTGTAGGAAATGAATAAGAAGGAAGATATGAAGAAGATGGCATGTACCAAGAGGAAGAAATCAATTTTATGGGAGCCCAGGCATATCATAATCGATTTAGTCGAGCTTTCAACAACAACTTTAGAAACTCTGGTGTCAACTTCAAAAATCTCTCATACAGAAATCAAGGAGCCGAAAATCAGCCTTATCCACAGCAGCAAAGGAGTTTTCAAAACAAGTTTCAAGGTGGAAACTATGGAGGAGGAAACTTCCAACAAAGACCAGCATTCACTCCACAACAAGCACAGACCATCTCATTAGAACCAACCCTTTCCCAGCAAAGTAATCAGGTAAAATCGCTTGAACAAACTATGATGCAGACTACTCAAGGAAATGAGAAGTCATTCAGGGAAATGGGGGTGAAGATCGATTGTATCTATACTGATTTGAATGGGAAGTTCGAATATCTTGCAACCAATGTCAAGAAGTTGGAACATCAGATAGGTCAAACTGCAGATTCAATGAAGAGACAGCCAGGAGTTTTACCAAGAAGAGTAGAAGATAACCCAAAGAAGTTCTGTAATGCTATGACAGCAGTTTTGGAGGAAGAACCTGTTGCAGACTCTAAGGGGAGATTGACGCCTGAGCCTCTCATAAAGGACTCTGAAACCGAGCATGAGAGAAGCCAATTCATTCCGGTTAAGGTACCCAAACGCTTGCCTGACCAAAGACTCAGAAAGTCTAAGGATCCAGGGCGTTTCTCATTCACCTGTTCAATCTTTGGAATTGAATTTTCAGATTGTTTATGTGATTCTGGTGCCAATGTGAATGTCATGTCAAAATCTGTTGCTGAGAAACTTGGTATAGGCACATTTGTCCCATCTCCAGTAAGGATAATCTTTGGTGATTCATCTCAAAAGAGAACAGAAGGAATGATCCAGGACTTGCCACTGATCATTGGAAACAAAACAATCCCAGCCAATTTTCAAGTTTTGGAGATGGACAAGGACAAAGACAGACCTTTTATATTTGGTCGTCCATTTTTAGCTACTGTAGGTGCTGTTATTGACCATGCAAATCACTATTTAGTTTTCTTAAATGTGGATATAAGACCACACCAGACCACGCTCCAAATCAAAAAGACAAGGACAAGGAGAAGGTGTTGGAGGACAAGAAGGAACTAAAAGCACTTGCATCTAGGTAATTTGGGAACATCAAGATAGTGGTGCCACCAGACATCAGCAAGGAAAAGGACAAAAATCTTGAAGGAATTGTTGAGAAGACAAAATATGTCCTCAAGGATGAAAAAATCCTTAAGAAAGGAAAAAAGATTGTGATTCAAGATGAAGGAAATCCAAAGTTTAGGCTGAGAAGGACCACGAGGACTCTTAATTCAAGGGGTCCTGTCTCTTCTTCTCAATCCTAATCCTGCCAAGAGTCTAGCTAAAAGACTTTAAACAAAAGCGCTTAATGGAAGGCAACCCATTCGGTATGATTTTCTTTTCTTTTTATTTCTTTTCGATTTGATTTCTTTTCTTTTTATGCATTTCAGGCTTTCATAAAACCCAGAAAAAACCAAAAATTTCAAAAAAACAGAAAATACAAAAAGAAAGAGAGAAAAAGCAGGAAAACGGGAGAAACCGGGAACTCCCGGAGGCATTTACCTCGGCCGCGATCAATCCAGCCGCGGCTGACCCATCAATTACTAAAGTTTACATGCTAGTTTCTTTTGTGGTAACCCTAAACAGCCAAAATTGGAGATATTATAGAGGAGACAACCAGCTTTCCAACACACTTGGAATCAAAGCAATCCAACGGTTAGATCTCAAGATATCATCAATGCACTGAAGACTGATCAACACAAGCCTAGTCAAGCACAAGGACTTGGAGAAACACTATAAATACTCATTTTTATGTGTTTTGTAAGAGAGCCTCTTTCTTCTCTTTGAGAGAGAACTCATTTATAGTTTTAGGTTTTATTTTTATGCATTTGTAGAAGCTCTCCATCGCCATACTGTCTTCAATAAGAGAAGTTTTTCTGCAAGTTTGTTTCTTTTACTTTTCTTCTTCTTATTTCTAAACCGATGATGATGTCTACCTCAGCCATGTCTGAGTAGTCACCTAGTTGGGTGAAAGGGTAATCCAAAGGGATCCCATGTTCGAATGACATCTAGGTTTTTAGGGAAAAAGATTTCGATTTTTAACATGATTATCCCATTCATCCAAATCTCAAAGTGGTAATTCTGGATTGATCACCCAGAATCCGATCCTAGGTTTAATCCGAGCCACGAGAGTGTTGTATCTGGGTTGCCTGAACTGGATCTTATGGACGTCCCCATCGTAGGAGACAAAAGCTACCTACGGAGGATACGTAAGCAGAGATGGATTCCGATCTACAAGGCATGATCTTGTTCTGGCATGAGAGCGAGAGTTAATTGCCATGAACAAGTGATTAGATGATTAGGGTGACGAGAGTTGGCTAATCTTACATGTGTCTATCCTAGTTTCAGAGTCATAGAAAATCCTTGCCTAAATTCCTTGTGTTTTAGAACATGAACCCTAAAGATGAACCTTGAATCCAGCGCTTTTTCCTTACTGTTTTTCAACCGATTTTTACTTAAAGCTCTTTTTAATTCTCTGCATAATTAGATTTAGTGACAAACCAAAGCCCTTTTTTTATTAGATTAGGTTTACGATTGTTTTTAGCATCAGTTAGGAGTCCTCAACACACAGATCTCTGTGAATTCGATCCCTAAGTACTACTGCGTTTGCTGTGCACTTGCAGCTTGTCTAGGGTAAAACTTTTGTTGCCCACTGCACTCACATCACCTCCTAACCATGGTTTATTGCATGTGTAACCTCCAATAAGTCTACTTTGCTAGAATAACCTGATTAAGTTGATTGTACATTGTCCCCAAATGTTAGAATTTATTATGAAATTTCCATTATGATTTATTTTTTTTATTAAAACTAATTTTATTAAGAAATAATTATTATAAAAAATCTTATTTTTTTTATTTTCTCTCTCTTCTTCTTTTCATACTCAAGACACAGTGAGGAGGCGTCACAGTGAAGTTGCGGCGGATGTGTTTGTTTCTCGTAATTCCAATCTTAATTAATTTTTTTGGAGGTTTTTTGTCAAATATCTGGTGTGAGGTAAAAAATTCCTGTGAGGGTAACCAATTTCCGGTGATTCATTGTTATTTTGTGGTCGATTTCTTCATAATTCTGTGGTCCATTTGTTTGGTTTTGATGGTAGATTTATTTAAGGGATCGATTGTATGTAGATTTTGCTTGTTTAAGTTAGTAGATTTATTTGTATTATATGGTAGATTTGTTTGTGGATGATTGAGTATGGTAGATTTATTTGATATTTCTAGAGTTTAGAGTACGGTAGACTTGTTCGTAAATGATATAGTATGATATACATGTTGTAATTTGTTGTATAGTTTGGTGCATTTGTTTGTCGATTGTCGAGGATAGTTTGATAAATGTGTTCATATTCAAGTTCTACTAATTCCAAACATACGACTAATAACCTCTGCAGGGACAACCCACTCTGGACTTCCATACCAGGAAGCCCATTTCTGATCCAAACCTGCGTGGTGAAGCGGGCGAAAAGTATGGACCTGACACAAACTCTGCTAAATGAAAATGATGGGACGACAAAGACATTTTTGGGATCTAATTTCATATGTAAGTAGACTTATTTTGTATGTCAAACTCTTATTACGGTAGACTTGTTATGTTCACAAAGGTAGACTTATTATGTATGTCGAGCTCTAACGACGGTAGACTGATAATGTTTTGTACGTCGAACAAAACTATCCTCTACAATCATCACATACATGTTTTCTCCTTTCAACTGATAACATGTGCATAACTCATGCCCATGACCTCTGAATGATCCATATTAATTTGTTGCACAGGCAAAAGTTTGGCATCGTTAACTCTAACATGTTTACAAAACATGTCAATAAGTCTACTACAAAGGAATAAAGCTATAAAAAGCTACAAATGTATCTACCCCTACCATGCAGGATCTTCTCGACTGATATACGACGAACACCCACCTATTCTTCCTTAGAAAATAGAAACCAATTACCACTTACCAGAATAACTTGCTCCATGATTGAAGGTGATTAAAGGTGATCGAAGGTAATAGAGTTCACAAGTGGTTGATCACAAGAGAAAAGAAGTGGATTGATGATTTAAGCTTGAGAGAAAGAAACAAAAAAAGACATTAAGAAGTCTCACAGCTCAGACAGCGGCAGACCTAATCAAAGAAGATGATATAGTCGGTTATTTCGTAGAATTAAGGATTAGTGTGGGCAAAAAAGTTATTTCTCGTTGTTAAAAAGTCAAATGTCTACCACTAAAGAATGTTAATAAGTCTATCCTCCTCACAACAACATATAAGTCTACCAGCTGATTCAGGTAGAGGTTATCTGAGTAAGTATCAAAAACATTTATAAGTCTACCGTTATTGCAAATAAGTCCATCAATTATTCTATATATCTACCAAAAATTATTAAATCTATCGTACTCAAAATTAAATGTACCACATTATTTTTAGGAATAAATCTATCATATTAGAAATAAGTCTATCAATTTTTACGATTACAAATAAGTATATCAATTTTATGAATACATCTATCATATTACGAATAAGTCTATCAATTTTTAAGAATAAATCTATCACATTAAAAATATATATATCAAATTTTTATGATTAACCTATGTATCCAGAAAGTCAAAAAATTTCCGATAGTCAACAGATTATTTATAAGTCTATCGTCAAAGACAGAAAATTTACTAACAAAAAATAAGTCTATTAACAAATAATAGGTTTATTATGATATCAAAATATCTATACTAAAATAAATCTACTAAAATTTAATAAATCTATCTTCTGTCCAACAAATCTACCGACCAAAATTTGCGTTGAGCAAACTCAATGTCTACTTCAAATATCAGTAGATTTATTTTTTTGTTTCTGTGTTACTTTTTACTTACATGACATATAAAAAGTAATGACATTTTCGATATTACGTTTTTTGTCGTCAAAGCTGAAAAGGGCAAAATCGCTATATAAAGTTAGTCTAGTATAAACTGCAAAAGGGTGGCAAACTATTAATAAATATAGATTTAAAAGTTACATTAGTTATCCTCCCAATGATAAATCGATATTTTCCAAAAAATGTTGTAAATTGTAAACTCTACCGTATTAATAAAAAAAGAAAAAAAAAGTTTCCCTAAACTTTGCCTAAATCTAATTCTGTTCTGCCGACGAAGAAGGTGAAGATCTAAATCGAGATTTCGAGAGGTGTGAGTAAATCTCCAGCGAGGTTTTTGGCGACAAAGACTCTATCTTTCTCCTCGACGGCCATTGATTCTGGTAAGAAACCCAATAACCCTTCTTTTATTCTTCTCTGAGTTTTTTCTTTCGCGAGTTTCTTCTGCGAGTTTCATTGGTGAGGGGGGATGCGAAGTAGACAGAGCCGTGACGTAAAGTGGATAGAGCCATCGAGGGATGACGCCGAAACTTCCTGTGTCGATTCGCCTTGCCATGGAGCAATAATGGTCGCGGCTGAAAATAAACCCTATATTTGCGAGAGAACTAAACCCTAATTTTTGTTTGTTGCAGGAATCTTTCAAAATTATTGGTTCTGGTCGACAGATAGAAGTTCTGGCATTATAAATTTCTGGTCAATGAATTCCCGGTGAGCTGTACGTAATAATATCTACTCGACTAGGAAGAAGGTTTTTTTCGGGATAAAGGGATGTAGTTAGCCTAATCACCGTCTACTCTGGAAAACAACAAAAATCACTCCCATAAATTATTTTCTGGTTCCTAATTTTCATCATGTGGTAGATTTAACGTTTAATGTGGTAGACTTGATTAAGTAACTGTTTTGGACTTTCATGTGTGAAGAGTTATTATTTAGTTTGGTAAATTTATTTCGTGATTAGTAGACTTGTGTACCTTACATAATTATATGTTACAGGTTTACAGAGATGGCTACATCTAGCCAGTCGAAGGATAATCCAATAAGAATGTATCCACCAGAAAAGTCTCCCTTGCAGAACCTTAGTTTAAACTACGGCTGCCACTTAACCGATTTCTCAAAACTGAGGCAGGGATTAGGCAACGAGGTCTTCAATAATGTAATGAACACATCTGTAGTAGGACTACTTCTGAATCTTGCAGGGAGAGGGTACACTCGGAGTGCCCACCTGGTTCATCAGTTCTTAACGAACGAACTGCTATTGACAAAAGGTATGAATGCACTAAGGTGTAGACGTAAATGTGATAAACTTTTACTTCTGTAAGATATACTTGTTTTGTGCTTATGGTATTGATGAGGCCATTCAAGCTGAACCAGACTTAACCGAGCCAGAACTACAAGATGTGGAAGTACCAATTTTTCATGAAGGCCCCATAACAAGACAAAGAGCTAAGATTCTCCAACACAAGTATAACCAGAGCATGATGCAAGCAATGTCACAAGTGGATCAAGTGAAGCCGCAAGAAGACCAAGAAGTGGATCCGCTTAAAGCCCAAGCTTGGACTGGATTACTTAAAGAATGCCAAGAGCTAGCAAACGGCCCAGATTCAAAGAATCAAGATGTCTGGCCCCTTTTGCCAAATCAAGCCCAAATCTTCGTGATGACCATCTCGACAATGCACCAAGACACTTAGAAGGGAAGATTCAAACTCGGTCAAAGCCACACATGTCTTGGCCACCAAATAAGGTAAGTGATCAATCAAGTTTAAATCCTTTGACTAACGAGTTTAATTGTCTTTGGTCTTATACAGAGACAATTTAGTTTAGTAGTCTTTTATTTCCTTTTTTAAGTCCTTTAATGTAGCATTTTAATTTACAAGTTCTGTTGTTTTGAGTCTTTACTTTTAAAAGTCCTGTTGTTTTGAGTCTTTTTAGTTCTTTGAGTCTAAGCTGCTAGGACCATTATATAGTGACCCATTACAGTCTTGTAATTTTTCACCTTTCATATCAATAAAAATCGAACTTTCTTCAAACCAGTTTTCTTTGAGAGAAACTTGTTTAACCCTTTTTCTAATTGAGACCAGTACCTCCTAGATCAAAATTCTCGTGTTTTATCACAAGTCTTACACAACTTGTGTGGTACACATCGATCCACCTTGTCACTTAGCCGCTACACCGATTCACTTGTCTAGAGTTGCTCATTCATTTGAATCAACCCTAGGCCATCGACCTAAAGCTTTGCTTCCGATTCTATACAAGTCCTTGACAGCTTGGCGCTTGTATCAGGTATACTTGTTTTTTACTTAATAGAATGGTCACATATGTAGTAGACTTGTTTTGTAGTGTTGTTTTAGTATATGTACTTATGGTAGACTTGTATTTTTGTTTGATTTGGTGTTGCTACAGGTATGAGATGTGGTCAATCATAGGTGGCCAACTATTTACGTTTTCTTTGCACGAGTTTGCTGATATTATGTGGCTAAACTGTGACCTGATTGTGGAAGATGATTGGAACACAGATCACAGTGAATTTTGGGCCGAGTTGGGTGTGAGTGCATCAGAAGGGCCTAATTGGTATCAGCTAGCAGATGTCTTGTCGAGATGTCAGACTTGGACAGGTCCGAAGAATAGAATGGTAGCAAAGCTCTTCATCTTGCATGTTGGAATATTTGGTCTTCACCAGAACAGTCGAGTCCCTTTGAATTGAGCTAAAAGGGTGTTAGATGGAGAAGCTTTCGAGAGTTATCTGTGGGGTCGGCTTGTTTCAAGAGTTTAATAGACTCCATTAGAGTTGCTTCTTTAGGTGGAGATAGTTATAGTCTTCATGGGTTTCTGCATGCAGTGCTTATTTGGGGATATGAGTCAGTGCCTATATCGGGAGAAAAGTTTGGGAAAATAGTACAAAACGACCAAAATCTTGATACAATTCCTCTCTTTAGGTGGCATTCATCTCGTCTGCGTTTCAATCTTGAGACTGTTATAGAACAGGAGAAAAGTAATTCGGATGACAACAAGGTATGTCATGATATGTTATGATATACTTTGGAGTATGTATGGTAGATTTATTTTAGACTTCGGAGTCCGTATAGTAGATTTATTATTTAATGTATGGTAGAATTTATAAAATAGTATAATTTGGATATAGTTTGGTAGATTTATGGGTGTGTAGAGTGAATATGTTTTTGATTTTTAGTCAAACTATCAATTTTGTTTTTTTTTTGTTTTTTGTATATATTTTTTTTGTTTGATAACTCTAGTAATCTTTTCTATTCATTAGTTTTTTAGTTCTATCATCCAAATATTGAGTTCATTGATCTAAATTTTTATCTAGAGATAATTTTTAATTTTCTCAATATACATTTTTTATTTTTATATTTAAGGTAAGCTTGTTATCTTTTTTGAGTTTTTTCATCAAAATCCTGACTAACAATAATTTTAACTTTCCCAATTTATCATTTTCATATTTTTTATTACACATTTAATTCAATCCATCTTTCCAACTAATACATTCAATATTGTTGTCATATATATTCTTTTTTTTTTTCTTTCGATTCTTTATTGCTTTTTTTTATGTTATAGTTTTATTGCTCTTATTTGTTATTCATAGTATTCTTAGTTACTTGTTTTTTTTAAAACATTTTTTTTTAGTTTTAGCCTTATAACTTCCTTTTTACTATGTGCATTTTTTTATGATTTTAGTAATCTCTTTCATCCAATTTTTCAAATTTTTTTCATTGAAATTCTCACATAAAAATTATTTTGAACTTTCTAAATTTATTATTTTTATATTTTTTTATTACATACATTTTTATTGAATCCATATTTCTAACTAGTATCTTTAAATTTTGTATATTTATTTGTTGCTAAATTCTTTTCTTTTTTTCTATCATTTTTTCTCTAATTTTGATATTCTCTTATTTACTTGATTATTTATTGAATTTTTGTTTCGTGTGTTGTAGTTTTGTAGCTCTTGTTTTTTTTTCTTAAGTTGCTTGAAAATCTTGTTAACTTTCGATATTATTTTTTGGCCTTAAAACTTGTTTTTTTCTTTAATTTTGTTGATTTAGTTATCTTTGACTTTGTAGTTCAAAGATGACGAGTAAATCACATGAAAAATAAAATAAGAAGTCAATCGCTACACTTTAACAAATTTGAGTTTTATTTATTCTTAGCTTATGCTTTAATATTTTTAGTTTAACATAATTAAATGTAAATTAAATAGGTTATGTATATGTATGTTGTTTAATAGATTTTTTTAGCTTTATTGTTCCTATTTGTTATTCTTCAGTTATTTGTTTTTTTAAACATATTGTTTCCGATTTTAGTCTCATAGCTTACTTTTTACTATTTTACATTTTTATGATCTTAGTAACCTCTTTAATCTATTTTTCGAATTTTTTCATTTATATCCTCACATAACGATAGTTTTGAACTTTCTCAATTTATCATTTTCATATTTTGTCATTTCAGTCCTCTTGTGGGGACAAGTGTAACACCCGAGTTCGGGAAAAACTGAGAAAATTTGGAAAAAATGGGTTTAGTCGGGGAAACTGGATTCAGTCGGGTGATTCCGAGCTAAGTCCAGCTTTTGCCGAGCTAAATCAGGTTTTGCCGGGCTGAATCAAGTTTAGCCGAGCTGAGTCGAAGTGTTGCCGAGCTGAAATCAGCTCGCTGCGGATTTCGGGAAATTTAGCTGGGAAATTCCGACAATCCGAGATTTTTGGGATTTGGTCGGAATTCGGACAAGGTTGGTCCAGAACAGACAACCTTGGTCGAGATCGGGTGCGTGGGAGCGGTTATCGGGTAAAGACGCGCTAAGGCGTGAGCGCGGGAACGGTTATGGATTTTAGCCGAGCTGGCGTTGCGCGGGAACGGTTATCAGTCGTGCGAAAGCACGCGGATCGTGCGGATCGTGGGGAACGTGCGGAATGACGCGGGAACGGTTTCTGGGCGGTTTTCTGCGGAAAATCGTGGGAACGCCTATATAATAAAGGCTTCCGGATCATTTATTCTTTTCCCGCGACCCAAAAGAACTCAGAAAGATTGAGAGAAATCTTCTTAAGAGAAGTTAGCCGAGAGAAAGTCTGTTTGGCCGAGAGCGATCGGATTCTGGCCGAGAGCGAGTGCATTTCTGTCGAGCGCGGTCCGGATTCTGCAGAGCGATTGTGGGAACGAGTCTGATCAATCGCGATCTCTGTCCTTACCGAATTCTGTCCGATAAAAGCTAAGGTGAGTGCGTGATCGTGGCCTGTTGGTCGTATGTTTGCTTAGATTCTGGTCGGTTGCGTGTATAATCTGTGCTTGTCATGACATTTCTGCTGGCTATGCCGTGTGATCGATCCGGCTTACCGGCGATCTAGATCAGGCAAGGCGCTCGCGGCTGTGATGTTCGCCGAGGCTTGTCTGGTCGCTGGATGATCGGCCGGGTAAGCGCGTATGTTCATCGCGGGTAGTTTTCTGTTTCTGATGAGCATTGGACTCGATCTTTGTTTGATACGATTATACTTTGGCCTGGTGAGACGGGATGACCGCTCTCACTAAGCATTCTGTTTGCTTATGCCTCCTTTGTGGATGCAGGTAAAGAGGTCTGATCAGCGCGCGGACTATGGCTGGATCAGGATGGATGGTAGGATCGGGTAGTTAAGGTCTTAGTCAATGTAATAGCTTATATGCGAACGATCATTGTACTGAGAACCTCGATTTAATTCAAGTATTCTGTTTTTAATCTACTTATGCATGGCTAAAGTTGTCTAAACGAACCTAATGCGAATAATGTTAAGTAAAAATCCGGATGAAAATTTTGACTAAGTATAAGTTAAAACGGAAATCCGGGTTAGGGTGCTACAAGTTGGTATCAGAGCGCGGTCGGTTCTAGGACAAAGTCATAGCATAAGTGGGTTAGTGGGTAAACCATCCTTCCAAAGCCAAAGTTCCGCGGTAAGACTGATAATGTTTGTTTGTGGTGTTAAGTTAGTTTGCCGGCTAACTTAATAGAGTATCGAACCTTTGCAGATGGCAAGAGGTGATCATAGACGTCGTGCTGGTGAAAATTCGGCGGCTGGAAACGCTGCGGGTGGGAATCAGGATCAAGTGGATCTGAATGTGGGCATTGCTGGGAATGCCGAGAATGCCGAGAATGCGGCTGCGGCTGCTGCGGCTGGGGCTGTTCCGAACGTTGCTGCTTCCCCGATCGGATTGGAAGCGGTGTTGGGTCTGTTAACCCAGGTGTTGGCACGATTTCCGGCTGTTACGGCTGTCCCTGTAGCACCTCCGCCGGTCGTGCAAGTGAATCCGCCTGCTGAAGCGGATGAGGGAAATGCTGGTGTAAGGGTTCCATCTTACCTGAAGGTGATGGACCACATGAAGAAGTTGGGAACGAAGTTCTTCAAGGGAGGAACAAAGCCGATTGAGGCTGATGAATGGATCGACCGTCTGGAGAGGAACTTCGAGTCGATTCGCTGCCCGGAACAGTACAGAAAAGATATTGCCGTGCACTATCTTGAGGGTGATGCGCACACGTGGTGGCGTGGTGCGGTTGGAAGGGAGCGAGTCGGTACGTGGGCTGATTTTCGTGGGTTGTTCAAGGCTAAGTACTTCCCGCCTGAGGCGCATGATCGCTTGGAGAGTGCATTCTTGGATCTGCGCCAAGGATCAAAGTCAGTTCGGGAGTATGAAGCCGAGTTCAACAAGCTGAAAAAGTTTGCAGACTGGGGTATGACTGATGAGCATACTCAGATCAAGCGATTCATTCGCGGGCTAAGGATTGATCTGAAGATGAATTGTGAGATGCAAGACTATCGCACCTTTCCGGAGTTAGTGGAAAAGGCTGCACAGTTGGAAGAAACTTCTGCGGAAGAAGCTAAGTTGGTCGGTCATGCTGCGGCTGGACCAAAGAAAGGTGGTTCGTCGGGAAAACCACCAGCGGGTCGTAATGCTGGTTCGACCGCTGGGAAGGAGAAATGTGCGAGCTGGCGCGCATCGGGTGCGTGTCTCCGGTGCGGAAGCATGGAGCACAAGGTGAAGGATTGTCCGGAAGAGGACAAGTACGAAAAGAACCCAGGGAGCGGATCAGATGAGAGGGTTTGTTTCCATTGCTGAGAGGCTGGGCACATTAAGCCGAAGTGCCCAGAACTGATGCAAGTCGCGCAGCACACTGGGAAGAGGCCGAGTGAGGGACAGGCGCCTCCAGCAAAGAGGCAGGCCGTGACGCCGCAGATCTATGCTGTAGCTGAAAAGACTGAGGAGGAACCGAGTTCGTCATGTCCGATCACTGGTAAGTTCTATCACTTGCCTTAGAAAAAATTTCTGTGTGAAAATCCTAAGTGTTGCGTGGGTAGCTTAGCAATCTAGGTGATTGTGTAGGGACTTTGATTATGGGTGGTGTGGCAACCCATGTTCTGTTCGATTCCGGAGCAACTCATTGCTTCGTGAATCCGAACATGGTCGGAAAAGGTGGATTTTGCAGGGAACCGGGGGATAACTATGGCTTGGTCCAGGCGGCTGGTGGACAGGTCATGTTTACCCTCGGCAAGGTCAAGGATGTGTCGGTAATGGTTGGCAGCCGGAACATGCCAGCGGATCTGGAAATCTGCGAGGTGAAGTCTTACGACGTGATCCTTTGCATGGATTGGCTTGGAAAGTACAAGGCACATCTGGATTGTTGCCGTGGCCGAATTCGGTTCGAGACCGCGGAGTGGATTTTGGTGTATCAGGGGATCTGACCGACTAAGGGAAGCTTGATTGTCTCGACAATGCAAGCTGACCGAATGATTGAGAAGGGGTGTGAGGCGTACTTGGCTACGATCACGACCGCCGAGGTGGGACCGGATGCCGAGCAGGGTAGTATTCCGGTCGTGAGCGAGTTCGAGGATTTGTTCAGGGCGTTAACAGGTTTACCGCCAGCACGGTCAGATCTGTTTACCATCGAGCTCGAGCCCGGAACGGCGCCGATATCCAAGGCACCGTATCGGATGGCTCCGGCTGAGATGGTCGAGCTGAAGAAGCAGTTGAACGACCTGATGGAGAAAGGGTTTGTTCGACCGAGCAGTTCACCGTGGGGTGCACCGGTGTTGTTCGTTAAAAAGAAAGATGGGAGTTTCAGGCTTTGTATCCACTATCGCGGGCTGAACAGGGTAACTGTGAAGAATAAGTATCCCTTACCTCGGATAGACGAGTTGTTGGACCAACTTCGTGGGGCGACTTGGTTCAGCAAGATCGATTTGGCTAGGGTTATCATCAGATACCCATAGAAGAGTCGGATGTAAGGAAGACCGCCTTTCGGACAAGGTATGGTCACTTCGAGTTCGTAGTCATGCCCTTCGGGCTGACTAATGCTCCTGCGGCCTTTATGAAACTGATGAACAACGTGTTCCGAGACTGTCTGGATGAATTTGTGATCATCTTTATTGATGATATACTCGTTTATTCCAAGAGTCGGGAAGAACATGCTGTTCATGTAAGGACCGTGATGAATCGGCTAAAGGAGCATAAGCTGTTCGCCAAGCTCAGTAAGTGCAGCTTTTGGCAAAGGGAGATCGGATTCTTGGGTCATGTGGTCTCGGACAAGGGTGGTCTGTTGAGCCGGAGAAGATAAAGGCAATCGCGGATTGGCCTAGATCTGAGAATGCCTCGGAGATAAGAAGTTTTCTGGGCTTAGCTGGGTATTACCGTCGGTTCGTTAAGGGATTTGGGAGTATGGCCCAGCCAATGACCCGATTAACAGGGAAGGACGTACCATTCGTGTGGTCGGCCGAGTGTGAGAAGTGTTTTGCCAAACTTAAGGAGATGTTGACTAGTACGCCCGTTCTGGCTTTGCCCGAGCCGGATCAGCCGTATGTAGTCTACACGGACGCGTCACGGATGGGATTGGGTTGTGTGCTTATGCAACAGGGTAAGGTAATTGCCTATGCTTCAAGGCAGTTAAGGAAGCATGAGGTGAATTATCCTACTCACGATCTGGAGATGGCTGCGGTAGTGTTCGCGTTAAAGATTTGGCGATCTTACCTTTATGGTGGGAAAGTTCAAGTCTTTACCGATCACAAGAGCCTAAAGTACATATTCACTCAGCCCGAGCTGAATATGAGACAAAGGCGTTGGATGGAGTTTGTAGCCGACTTTGACTTGGATATTGCTTACCATCCAGGTAAAGCAAACCTGATCGCGGATGCGCTAAGTCGGAAGCGGGTTGCGGCTCTGGCCGAGAAGGATGTTGAGGGATTAGTCCGGATGGTTGGAACGCTACGGCTAGCGGCTTTGACCGATGAGGTAGAACCGTTAAGTTTAGGCGCGGCTGATCAAGCGGATCTGCTAAGCCGAGTAAGGATTGCCCAGGAAAAAGATGAAAATCTGATGAAGTGGGCAAAGATGGATCAGACCGAGTACCAGACTTCAAACAATGGAACGATCTTGGTTAAGGGTCGGGTCTGTGTACCAAACAATAAGGAGTTAAGGAAAGAAATCTTGAGGGAAGCTCACCATTCTAAGTTCGCGGTTCATCCAGGATCGACGAAGATGTATTAGGACCTTAAGCGGTATTACCATTGGGTCGGAATGAAACGAGATGTGGCTGAATGGGTGGTCGGGTGTCAAACCTGTCAATTGGTTAAGGCCGAGCGTCAAGTACCAAGCGGCTTATTGCAAAGCTTACCGATTCCCGAGTGGAAGTGGGACATGATCATGATGGATTTTGTGACAGGATTGCCTGTGTGCGGGAAGATGGATTCTATCTGGGTTATTGTGGATCGGTTGACTAAGTCTGCACACTTCTTGGCCATGAACAAGCACGATAAGGCGGATGCCTTAGCCAAGTTGTATGTGGATGAGATCGTCAAGCTGCACGGTGTGCCGGCGAGTATTGTGTCAGATCGAGACTCGCGGTTCACGTCGGCATTCTGGAGGGCTTTGCAGAAGCGGTTCGGGACGAAGGTCCACATGAGTACGGCTTACCATCCTCAGACCGATGGTCAGTCGGAACGAACCATAAGGACGTTGGATGATCTATTGCGGGCTTGTGTGTTGGATTGGGGAGGTAAGTGGAAGGATTATTTGCTTTTGGCAGAATTTTCCTACAACAACAGTTACCAGGCGAGTATTGGGATGTCACCTTATGAAGCGTTGTACGGATGGCCTTGTCGTACACCGCTATGCTGGACCCAAGTAGGGGAGAGCAGCATTTTTGGTCGAGACTTTGTGGAAGAGACGACCGAACGGATCAGAGTTTTGAACTCAAGATGAAAGAGGCTCAGAACAGGCAGAAAAGTTATGCGGATAAGCGGAGAAAAGAGTTGGAGTTTCAGGTCGGTGATCAAGTCTTTGTCAAGCTGATCACTTACAAGGGTAAGGACCGGGCTGCTGCGACGGGTAAGCTTCAGCCGAGTTACATGGGACCGTACAGGATCCTAGAACGGATCGGGCCGGTTGCTTACAAGCTGGAATTGCCACCAGCCTTGGTCGCATTCCACAATGTGTTCCATGTATCTCAGTTAAGGAAATGCGTAAGGAATGAGGATTCCGTTACATCCTAACCTCCACCGGACTTGCAGGAAAACTTGTCCATAGTGGGAAGGCCAGTTCGGATTGTAGGCCATCGGGTAAAGGTTGTGGGCCGAAAGCAGGTTAAGATGGTTCAGGTTGTTTGGGATTGCGATGGGGAAGAGGAAACGACTTGGGAGCCGGAATCAAGTATGAAAGAAAATTTTCCTAAGTGGTTTGAAAAGCAACCCAAGCAAAAGAAAGAAAAGCCGAGGAAGAGTAGAGAATCGAGGACGAGTCTCACCTTAAGTGGGGGAGACTTGTAACACCCGAGTTCGGGAAAAACTGAGAAAAGTTGGAAAAATGGGTTTAGTCGGGTGAAACTGGATTCAGTCGGGTGATTCCGAGCTAAGTCCAGCTTTTTCCGAGCTAAATCAGGTTTTGCCGGGCTGAATCAAGTTTGGCCGAGCTGAGTCGAAGTGTTGCCGAGCTGAAATCAGCTCGCCGCGGATTTCGGGAAATTTAGCTGGGAAATTCTGACAATCCGAGATTTTCGGGATTTGGTCGGAATTCGGACAAAGTTGGTCCGGAACAGACAACCTTGGTCGAGATCGGGTGCGCGGGAGCGGTTATCGGGTAAAGACGCGCTAAAGCGTGAGCGCGGGAACGGTTATGGATTTTAGCCGAGCTGGCGTTGCGCGGGAACGGTTATCAGTCGTGCGAAAGCACGCGGATCGTGCGGATCGTGGGGAACGTGCGGAATGACGCGGGAACGGTTTCTGGGCGGTTTTCTGCGGAAAATCGTGGGAACGCCTATATAATAAAGGCTTCCGGATCATTTATTCTTTTCGCGCGATCCAAAAGAACTCAGAAATATTGAGAGAAATCTTCTTAAGAGAAGTTAGCCGAGAGAAAGTCTGTTTGGCCGAGAGCGATCGGATTCTGGCCGAGAGCGAGTGCATTTCTGTCGAGCATGGTCCGGATTCTGCAGAGCGATTGTGGGAACGAGTCTGTTCAATCGCGATCTCTGTCCTTACCGAATTCTGTCCGATAAAAGCTAAGGTGAGTGCGTGACCGTGGCCAGTTGGTCGTATGCTTGCTTAGATTCTGGTCGGTTGCGTGTATAATCTGTGCTTGTCATGACATTTCTGCTGGCTATGCCGTGTAATCGATCCGCCTTACCGGCGATCTAGATCAGGCAAGGCGCTCGCGGCTGTGATGCTCGCCGAGGCTTGTCTGGTCGCTGGATGATCGGCCGGGTAAGCGCGTATGTTCATCGCGGGTAGTTTTCTGTTTCTGATGAGCATTGGGCTCGATCTTTGTTTGATACGATTATACTTTGGCCTGGTGAGACGGGATGACCGCTCTCACTAAGCATTCTGTTTGCTTATGCCTCCTTTGTGGATGCAGGTAAAGAGGTCTGATCAGCGCGCGGACTATGGCTGGATCGGGATGGATGGTAGGATCGGGTAGTTAAGGTCTTAGTCAATGTAATAGCTTATATGCGAACGATCATTGTACTGAGAACCTCGATTTAATTCAAGTATTCTGTTTTTAATCTACTTATGCATGGCTAAAGTTGTCTAAACGAACCTAATGCGAATAATGTTAAGTAAAAATCCGGATGAAAATTTTGACTAAGTATAAGTTAAAACGGAAATCCGGGTTAGGGTGCTACAACAAGCCTCATGCAAAACCAAGAAACACGTGAAGGCCTGGAAAATATGATGTAAATGTGTTTTCCGAAGGCTCTCCGACGCTCAAGTCAGAAAGAGATCGGAAAACAAGTAAACAAGTCAGGAAGGGTGGAATCCACTCGGGCCGTTAGCGGTGATGGGCTTTTTGAGGTGAAAGGAGAAGAAAAGAAGAGTTTGTTGGTAGAAAAGCTCCACGATTTAGGGACTACCGTGGAGGTAAAATGAAGGGATTATCAGAAAAATGACCGGAAAATATGAGATGCTAGGGCTCAATGTTCATAAGTATATAGAGAGATAATGTGAACCTTAAGATAGCAAAAAAGTGATCCCCCTCCTCGTTGGAAAGGATAAAGTATTTATAGGATTTTCCCGAGTTAGTATACTGGGTTGGTCTGTGGATAGCGAGTCGGGTGGATCGGTCCATGATCCGGTTTGACTGGGTTCGAATCTTATGTTTGTGTCACGCTTCTGATGGTCTCACCAACTTTCCTTGGCATGTTCTGCCTGCCACAAGACTGTCTTTTGGCGCGTCCCTTTCGTCTCCAGTGTACGGGCTGGTTTGGCGGTTCAGGCCCAGAATGACTCTCGCTGAACCTCTGCTTTTCCCTATGGCTCCTGTGAAATATCACTATCGCCTAACACGTGTAAGAAAGATGCATTAAATGACAATCTCGTGAGTTTGTAAGGATATGGTGATCAAATCAGACTAGGGCATATTCCTATTGTCGAATGGAAGGAAAATTAAATAGTGTTTTCCGTTTATGGATTTACTTATACCTGGCCCGTATCCCTAGATACTGGGACCGGGATGTCGGGGTTGCTTGAAGGAACGATTCTGCTCTCAGAGTACCAGTGCGAGCTCATAACACCTGATTTTGACCATTTTTCCTATTGATTTCAAATGCTTTTTCAAAGGTTTTACTTAATTTTAGGAACTTTTATTATGATTTCCATGTATTTGTAATTTCAAGACTCTTTTCAGGAAACTTAGGGAATATGATGGCAAAATGAATGAAATCTACATTTTTAGCTCAGAGTCAGACCGTCAGAAGTTCAGCCTCAAATGAAGACTTTCTCACCGTCCGATCCAGCTCAAATTTGGAGACGGCCAAGAGGAGACAACCAGCTTTCCATATCACTTTACATCACAAAGATCCAACGGTGAAATCAAAAGATACATGGAGAACAAGTTGCCTCAGTTCACTAGTCCCGGAAGACTCTCACCCGCGGGGAACACATGTTTTACCTGCCTTGGAAGACTCTCACCCCCGTTGGATCTTAGGACGAGCCACAAGGACCAACATCAAAGCCCACTTCGCCATTTCTCTTCAGAGAAGCCCTAAATGAGACCTGCAAGACCTTAGGACCTATAAATACATTGTTTAGAAGTCCTAAACGGGTGTGTGCTCCTGTAATGAGATTTTGAGCCACCAAACTCTGTTTTTCTAGGGTTAGGCTATGGAGATGGGGATTCTTCCCCAGATCCATTGTTCTTTCTCCTTTTTATCTTATTAACTTTTCTGTTCCATTCTTTGCATTCTTCTATGTCTTTCATCATTCATTGCATCATGTAGATTAGTCCTAGAGAGTCAAGTTGTTTGAAGATATCGACAAGCATATATATCGATTAGGATTTCTATTGTTCTTAGCCATATTCTGGATCTCATCTCTCCTAAGTTGTTCGTAAAGCATGAGAGTAGATTCATGACCTATTCTCTGAGCCTAGGATTGATCAGAGCCACGAGAGTGCTATATCAGATCATTCATACCTAGCTTCAGAAGAACATAGTCGCTATAGGAGTCAAAAGCTACCTATAGAGAGGATGTGAGCAGACGAATTCAATGTCTAATGCATGATCTTAAGTTTAGAATGAGAGCGAGAGTTAATTGCTAGATCTAAGAGATTAGTTGATTAAGCTGGCAATAGTTGATACATATGTCTATTCTAGTTCAATGCAGATTCCCAGAAACAGATGAAGATAAATCGCCCGGAAGCTAATTGGAAATACCATCATACATCAATTAGAGTAACCCGGAGAAGTCTAAATCACCACCTATGAGTTTAAGAGTCTTTAGTTTGAGTCGATATGCTTTAGATGTTCTTTTAACAATTCATCATGCATTGCATTTCTTGTGAGTACTAGATTAGGTTTAGTTTAGGATCTTAACCAAAAACCCAAAAGCTTTTATTGGTTTATGAGTTTGCTTACGTCCCAGTTTGTTGTTTCTTGCAGATTAGACATCCTCCCTGTGGATCGACACCCTAACTCCTACAACGTACATCTGTGCACTTGCAGACACTAGGGTTTTATAGATTTTAAACTTTTGGAGGACCAACGGGCTTGTAAAAAAAACAACCATAGGCCCGCAAGCCCACCAAGTTTTTGGCGCCGTTTCCGAGGAGGCATGAAGTCGCTGGAGGTCTAAACCTGGGAGGTTGAATCCGCAGACGACTATATATATGTCGAGTTTCTGCCAAAGCAACATAGGAAGTAAACCAAATTCATAAACACCCTAACTTTTGCTTTTTCTGCTTATTCTCTCTTCTGTTTGCCCTAGTTTCAGAAACCTTTGAAGCATGGATCATTCAAGAAGAAACCCTAACCCCGAGCGAAGGTCCTGCGACCTGTGTGAAGCTCCCTGCGCATGTGAATCACCCTCCAGGCGTGATTTTGATCATCATCTTCGGAACCTTAATCCAAACCACCACCATGGAGACTCGCGACCTCCACACCATCTGAGGCTGATCGATTTAGGCTCCAACTGAATCGCTTAGGAGCTATGCTGAATCAATACCTTGATTTTCAAGTTGTTACAGAAGCTAGCATGTACAAGAAGATCGATGACCTAACTCACCATGTGAGATCGCTAGAAGATCTGCACTCTCAAGACATTGCTTCCCGAAAGAGGAAGATAGATGCTTTTGAGGAAGAGCAGCCAAGACAGAAGTATGATATCCTTCAAGGATCCATCGATGCCACGGCTGCTAAGCTAGAGATCAAGGAAGCCAATGAAATCACTTCATGGTATAGAGGAAAGACAGATGGTGAACTTCAAGAGATTGAATTTCGCCTGAGCAAGCTTGAGCACAAGAGCATGGAAACCAGTTCTGATATCAAGCATCTCTTCTAAGTGCCAAGGAGACACAAACCTTGTTGTGAGGAAGATCTTTGAGAATCATAAGAAGGATTCTTTTGTTCATGGTCAGCAAAAAGAAGAAGAACCAACCGATTCTGATGCAGGAGATCCCACTATGGACACCCAGAATAACCCTGAAGACATCCTGGAAGAGTAAGAAGGAGAAGCAGCTGAGCAACCTTCAGAGTTCCTCACCGCGACCGCGAGGACTTCAGCCGCGGCCAGGCCCATCCTCACCACGGCCGCGAGAGCTTCACCCGTGGCCGGATCTTTCTCCACCGCGGATGCAACTTCCCCACCCACGGAAACCACCATCTCGCTCCAAGTCTGCATCACCGAGACCCTGAGGAATCAGAAGAGCATGACTCTTACATCACATGCATGAAGATCACAGAAGAAGAACCAGATTTCATAGATGTGGAGGATGAATCACATAAAAGGATTGAATACCATACATAGATTCAATCATCGAGTTCGATACTGCCAAGTTCTATTGTGATTCTTACTCTGCATTTGAGGCACCAGATCATCCATAGGAAAGACCAGTTCGAACTCTGCACAAAGTTCAAGACAAAGGTCAATTTCTTATCTCTTTTGACATTAGAGGTGAAAGATTCCTCAATATTCTTTGTGATTTTGGAGCTTGCATTAACATATGTCCAAAGCAACTGCTTTGAGAATTGGCATTAAGCACATCTGTAGTACCAGGACAAAGATTAGCTTAGCAGATGATTCAAGTGCAACACCAAGAGGGATAGCCAGAGACATTCCTATAAGGATTGGAGATTGCATTGCACCTGTCGATCTATACATAGTGAAGACCAAAGATGACTCTTATCCAGTTATTCTTGGATGGCCTTTCTTAGCAACTGCTGAAGCCATCATGGATTGGTCCAACAGGCGAGTTTCTTTTGCTAATATCGACAAGGACATCTTCTATGAAGCTATACCACTTAAGAGCAAAAGAGGAGAGCAAATAGTCCAGGCATTTGAACCAGAAGAACTCTGGTGTGATGAAGAACCTGCAAGACAGAACATGAGGATATTTGAACTAAGTCTTTTTCTTTGCAAAGTCTAGCTAAAGACTATAAACCAAAGCGTTTGATGGGAGGCAACCCATTTTTTTTTTTTCCCACACAAAAAAAAAGAGAGAAGAAAAGGAGCTGACCGCGGCCAAAGAAGGTCCAGCCAAGGCCAGCAGTTTTACCGCGGCCAGCACGCGTCCCACCGTGGCCGCGATGCTCCGACCCGCGGCCAGCACAGCCGGCCACTTTGGCCATCTCCATTCCACCTTGGCCACTTCCATCCACCCTTGGCCACATCAACTCCACCTTTGGCCACCTCCATTTCATCCTTGGCCACTTTCACCACCACCACCACCTTGTTTAAATCAGTTTTGGATCCCTAGCATCCAAGTTTGATCAAGCATCACCACCACCAGGTAAGTTTTCTTTTTTCTTAATCTTTTTAATCTTTACATATTCTATTTCTCATCCTTGCCTGATTTATTTCACACTGGGGACAGTGTGATTTAAGTTTGGGGGAGGATTTCATCACTTTCTAACCACCTTTTCTTCCATGAGCCATTGCATTCTGCATTTTCTTTAAAATTTTTCAAATTTTTTGATTTTCTTAAACCTTTTCAAAGTCTTTTGAGTTTCAAAAAGTGTTTTCAAAGATCAAAAACATTTTGAGGGAATAGTGACAAAATCGATGATGATAACCAACATGTTTGCTTCTACACCAATCACTCATAAAAGCTCTTTCAAGGTTTAGTACTAGACTAGGCGGTAGCTAGAGTACTTACACTACTAAATCTCACCAGAAGACTTCTATTCATGAATATCTTTTCTGATAGGATATACTAGCTCATTTTATTTGGACTTAATATTGATATCTAATTTTCTCATCAATGGTTTTTAAAAAAGGCATCATGATATACATCTAGGACATCTTTACCTTATTGTTACCACTCTTTGTTGTCCTAGATGGCCAGTTCATCTTTAGCTGGTACCACACCCTTAACCCAAACTTTCATGTTCAAACCTCATGCATTCTCTCTTCAGTTTATATCCACAGATATGTGCAAAAACGCCGGAGAGGGAGGACAACATAGTTTTCAGTCACTCAAGAAAAAGACTGAAAGAGACCAGTAGGGAGTGTGCCAGAAATCTTATGATGCCTCAGAAAAGCTCATTCTTAAAGGTAAATTTCGTGCTCCCTAAGACTCCAAGTCAAAAAGCAGTTTCCCCTGTCTAAAAAAAACGAAAACAAAAAAAAAAGAGAAAAAGAAAGAAAGGAAAGGAAACTAAAAGCCTAAATGAGTCTTAGAAACCGAAATTACTTGAGCCAAGGCAATAGGTATTCACTTAAGGAGTTATGGATTGATAACCTGGACAAAAATCCAAGTATGGGGGAATTATAAGGAGAACCTGAAGAAAGGAGATCAGAAATCTTGAAGCAAGAAGAGTGTGACTGAAACTGTGAGGGCATTTACAGTTTCATCCTCTCTTGCTGTTTTGCATAATGTCATGTCTTTCTAGAAAAACGTAACCTTAAACACATCAGCCTTACCATTAAAAAGCCTTTTTGATACTTAACCTTGAATGCCTTGTTTAATATCTTTTGATGAGAACCACTGAAACCTTTAATGAATGTTAAGAGCTAGTTGACTCGAAGTTAGTTCTAAGTGTGTGGATTTTCGCATGACGGATTAACGGACTAGTTATGTTTGTATTTTGGTGAGAATTTTCTAGACTTGATCTGATAAATGCATTGTCCATAATTAAGGTCTACAAGTATGGTTACTGATATTTTTGAGTTCCCTCTCATTTTTGTTGAATGATATTTTTCCAGATTAGTTCTTGTTTTGTTTGAGGACAAACAAAGTCTGAAGTCTGGGGGAGTTGATAACACCGGATTTTGACCATTTTTCACCATTGATTTCAAATGCTTTTTCAAAGGTTTTACTTAGTTTTAGGAACTTTAATTATGTTTTCCATGTATTTGTAGTTTCAAGGCTCTTTTCAGGAGACTTAGGGAATATGATTACAAAATGGAAGAAATCCACATTTTTAGCTCAGAGTCAGACCGTCAGAAGTTCAGCCTCAAATGAAGACTTTCTTACCGTCCGATCCAGCTCAAATTTGGAGAAAATCAAGAGGAGACAACCAGCTTTCCATATCACTTTACATCACAAAGATCCAACGGTGCAATCAAAATATACATGGAGAACAAGTTGCATCAGTTCACCAGTCCCGGAAGACTCTCACCCGCGGGAAACACATGTTTTACCTGCCCTGGAAGACTCTCACCCCCGGTGGACCTTAGGACAAGCCACAAGGCCCAACATCAAAGCCCACTTCGCCATTTCTCTTCAGAGAAGCCCTAAATGAGACCTGGAATACCTTAGGACCTATAAATACATTGTTTAGCAGCCCTAAACGGGTGTGTGCTCCTGTAATGAGATTTTGAGCCACCAAACTCTGTTTTTCTAGGGTTAAGCGATGGAGATGGGGATTCTTCCCCAGATCCATTGTTCTTTCTCCTTTTTATCTTATTAATTTTTCTGTTCCATTCTTTTATAATAGATTTTTAAAAAAACCTAATTAATTTTTTTAATAAATACTAATGTGCAAAAATAAATAGAAATGGACCAATAAGGAGGAGTTGATGTGAAGAGCCCCTTCATCTATTATATATTAGATTAGATTGATGGGAGAGTTTCAGATTTAACACATATTTCAAAGTCAAACACCAAACTAACCTTTTTTTTTCTCTCTCCAACTTTTGCCATTTTCTCACAATTTTATCATTCCCACTTAAACTATTAACGAAAATGCCATTAAACATCTATTATTTCGATTTTTCTTTAATTTGGCTAAAGTCTCCTTGGACCTTCTAAAGACCTATTAATTACGAGAATGCCATCTTCTTCAATTTCTTCAACCACCATGAACAACCATGAAAATGGAATAAATGCTTCTCAACCAATTTTAAAGTTGTAATAAGTAAATTTTAAGCTCATTCACTCATAACCTTCCTCATTCTTTCATAATTTCTTCTCCAAAACATCTGGGCTAAGTTACAATGCCAAAAGTCATGCATTTTTGGTGATTTCTGGTTACTTAACATCTGGGTTGCTTATTTTTGGTGATATCCTGAGTTCTGGGTGCTTAAAAGAACTGTAGCCGAGCTCAATTTTGTAATAGGTAATCGTCGCACTTCAATTTCTCTATATTTCAGTTTTCATATCGCGAAAATAGACTTCTCGTGAAGTATACTGAAGTCTACTAGTCAACATAAGGTTATTTTTGCAATTGACTTTTTAAAAGTAGACTTCATTAAACCTCACGAGAAGTCTACTCGATATCCTTTGAAAACAAAAAAAAAAAGCATAGTAAACTTCATTTGAAGGCTTAAGAAGTCTACGAAAGAAAAGAGGTTATTTTTGTAGTTGACCGTATTTTGACTTTTTAATGTAGACTTCTTTCTAAAGTCTACTGTTTACGTCTGCACAAGAAGTCTACTTTTAAGTTACTTTTGTAGTTTGACCAAAAACGTATAGGTCATTTTAGTGTTTGACTAAAGCTTTTTAAAAAATAAAAAATTCAGAAAACTCTGGAAAGCTGCAGTAGACTTCAGAAAGAAGTGTAAAAACTGTAGACTTCTTTGGGAAGTCTACTTATATTTTCCGGTCAAACTTAGAAGGAATCTTTTTTTGAGTAGACTTCACAGTGAAGTCTACTAAAGATAGTCAATTGCAAAAATAACCTATTTTTTCCGTAGACTTCTATTGAAAAAGTAGACTTCAAAAGTAGACTGTCAGAGAAGTCTACTCTTACATGAAGTCTACAATAGAAGTCTACTTTGTTAGTCAATGGCTTGGTCAAATGCTAAAGTAACATTTTTGGCTGGAAGTCTACTTCTGAAGTCTACTGAAGGAAAAGTCAACAGATTGGTCAATTGCAAAAATAACCTGTTTTTTAGTAGACTTCTTTAGTAGACTTCACTATGAAAAAGTAGACTTCTCCTCCAGTCTACGTTTGAAGTCTGCTTTAGAAGTCTACTTATTGCAGTTTTTTTAAAAACGCGTTTTAGGCAAATTTATAAAGTATTTTTTAATTTTTTGGATTAGAATTGCTTCTTAGTAAGTGATTGAACTACCCAGTGAATTTTATTTCATTTCATTCGATATTTATTGTTGAATCAGAAATTTCGATTTTTAAGCTACTTAGCTTATCAAAGTAGACTTCAGTAGACTTCGTCTGAAGTCTACTAAGGAAGTCTAATTAGGAAGTCTACTTTTTGTATTTATTTTAAAAACACATATCTTAAATATTTATAATGTTTAAAAACACATATGTTAGCAAGTGGTTGAACTACTCAATGATTTTCATTTGATTTAAGTCGATATCTATTGTGAAATCAAATATTTTGATTTATAAGCTAGTCAGCTTATAAAAGTAGACTTCATTTGGAGTCTATGAAGTCTTCAAACGAAGTCTCCTGTGTAATGTTTTTTGATATTTATGTGTTTGCTATATTGTGCTTTGTAATTATGTTTGCTAATGTGATGTTTATGTTTTGTTACAAAATTACTTATGAGTTTATTACGTTTATGTATTATAATTATAACTTACAAAAATTTCCACTAATTCAGTTTTTTTGTACACATTGTAACTTTAGAGAATTTACCGAAATGGTGGATAAAAAACCTGAATTGGTGGTGTTAACTTACTTACTCACTACCAGATTCAAGCATATTTTCTCTTGGCTTTAAGAAAATTGTTGTTGAACTTTTATTTTAGAAGAAGCAATAGAACTCTTTGATGAATTTTTTTTTGTTAAAACAGAATTCTGTAAAATCTTTATTTTTGTTGTTTACATCAGAATTTTAAAAGAGTGTTAACAACATTTTACCGTAAATCACAAGTTAACTATACAAAGTAGTTTTTTGATTACAAGATCTGATGGAAAAGAGTTTAGTCAACCAATGAGATATAATTTCTTACATCAGTAGACAATAAAACTTTATTAAAATCTACTACATATTTTCAGACAAAACAAATTGCAACCTAAGTTACTTGCTAAGGGTATCAAGCCTTCTGATTGTAGTAATCCTTTCCCAAGCGTGGAATGATAAACAAAAAGAAGATGTTTCAGATCAGACCAGACTCAGGATTAGGGAGGCAGAGCATAACGGTTTCTCTTCCATTGATATGTAAATGTATTTTTCCTCTATCATCCATAACCCCCGAGAGCCGCCCTGAATAAAAAAAAGACAACGCGTTCACATCTTAAGAGTTCCACTACGTGTGTCTTTCACATATATACAGACAGAGTCATCAATCAATGTCTCATCTGCTTTGCTTCGGGTTTATTATTTATACCCATCATAAATCACAATATTGCCAAACGAATGTTTTTTTTTTTATGTTTGGATAGAGAGAATAATACCAATGCTCTCCAAAGAGGCGATCCTGTTGATGCATTCCTACAAAAAATAAACAGTTTAATCAGACTTTTTAGAACAAGGACAAAAGGTATTCATTTATTTGCCACTTAGAAGATGTAGCCAGATGAAACCTGAGTTCGTAAATTAAATTCTGCGGCGAGATCTTCAAGTGGAACACATTTCTGTTTCTGCAATCACATCACATAGCAAAAAGAAGGTTCATCATTTCTGCACACTGATACTTCATTGTTAGTTTGTTTCTATTCGTGGAAGGACAAATAGAATGGGAGATAGGAAAGTGTTTGGTAAAGGGTTATCAAGATATACCTTTATATATTCAACAAATTCTGAAAGCAAATCTTGATTTCCACCCTGCACTTCCTCTGTCGTACCTTCAGCATCAACTGAGAATTCCCCTTTCCATTTGTCAAACTCTAACGCAGCTGCCTCTTCTTCCTTGGCTTGTCGTGCTTTTTCTTCTTCTTCCTAGAAAAACAATGTCGCAATTAGCCAAAATTCAGCATTTCTGAACCAGGAAGCCTAGACATAACGAAATTTCTGCATACCAATCTTGTTTTGTACTCCTTGACTCGCGTGTCGCCTCTTCAGCCTTTACCAGCAACATAAACAGATTTTGATCAGGCAAAAAATTATGTACAAGTCTGATCCCAGGCCCAATGCTCTATCCTTCTACAATCTCTAACTTTCACAGTTAGGACTGTAACGGGTCAGCTGATATTCCTAGAATTTCTCATCCTAAAACCTGCTAGAATTTGATATGAGAAGAATTAATGGCGATAGAGATTATTAGCCACCTGTCTTTGTGCTTCTCGTTCTTGTCGCTTCTTCTCTTTCTTCTTTGATGCTCTGGCTTGATTTCCACCGGCTTCATCTTCTTCTTCATCTTCACTCCCACTGATGTTTTCTGTTATCACATTTACACAGATAATGATTCCAAGGCCACCTGTAAGAAATCTCTGAACAACTACGATAAATCCACAAACTGAAAGAGCAATCCGCAAACTCAACGTATGGGAAAGAAGGTAGAAGGGGAAGAGCTTACTTTCTGGCCACTCTGAAAGAGTGGGATCCTCCCAAGACTGTCTAGCAGCTTTACGAGGAATGGCTCTCTTTTTAGTTTCAGCTTTGTGTTCGGTTTCACTACTTGCCAAAGCGGCTTTCACATTCTCAAGGGCTTCTGGTGTGATCGTCTGTGCATCTCATTTTATGAAGAGCCCAGTCACCACACAGTCATAAAGGGAACTGCTATCTCAACAGCAAAAACCCCAAAGTCAAAGCAGAGGGATTTCGAAAACCCTAATTTGAACCCCAAATCTCAAATACGCAATATGAATATGAAACAATACACTCGGAATTATCAAACCCACTAACCTGTTGGTACTGAGGGTAAGCGTAGACGGCAGGAACCAGGCCAACAGGCTGCGGATTCGTATAACCTCAACACATAAGTTCTCATTTAAGACCACATGATTTTAAAGCATCCTCAAGCCCTTGATTCTTACAAAACGAAATCAAAATCTCTCCAGATCTCTGAGCTTCGAAAAAAATCATGAGAGAGGTGATGGAGGCCAGAGGAAAAACGCCGAATTAGAGAGTTTCTTTGAAAAAATTAGGGTTTTACGAGAATTCGTTGGTTTATATAGTAGGATAAAATTTCCGGTTAAAATAGATATTTTTGGTTTAAATTGGGTTTAATTTCGATTTAAATTTTGGTTAAGTTATTTTATTCGATTTAGCAGACTTCAATATAGAAGTCAACAATTTTTAAAACCTAAATAATAAATTTACTTCTATTTAATTTAAAAACATATATTTCCATTTAGCAATATGAAAAAATAATTTATGTATATTTGAGTTACGATTACGGAATTTATGAATGTAAATTTGATACCAAAATAATTTTTTTAAAATTTTAAAATTAAATTTCCAGATTTAATTACTTAATAGACTTCATTTTAATAAAAGAAGTTTACTATTAGACTTATTTTTCTCTTTAGTAGACTTCGTCAGATGATCATGATGAATCATAATCTGAGAGTTATCGTCAATGGCATCGATGTTGATCCATCTACAGAGTGTAAAGGCAAACTATCTTGACTTGACGATCAAGTCAAAATATCACAAGTCTTTCACTGCGAAGGTTTATTGTTATTGCTATGCATCTTGGAAAATCACATTACTAGGCCTTTGGTTTGGAATTCGTATTCAGGGCAAACAAGGCGGATCGAAACCAGGTATTCTTACAACAGACGACAGACGTTCGGGTATGCTTTGGGATATGTGAATGAGAAGAACAAATCTTGTCGTAGCCACAAAATCTTGAGGTATAGTGATGTTAACCATATAATAAGCTGTGAAATCTACGATTTTGACTCTGATTTATGGAGCACTCTTCATGATGTCACTCAAAGCTGGTGGAGATTCGCATTTCATGGCATAGGCGTTTCTCAAGGGAAACACATACTGGTGTAATAAGAACCATTATAGCATTGATCATATAATCTATTTTGACTTTACAAGCGAGAGATTTGGGCCGCTTCTGCGTCTACCGTTGAATGCTTCGAAATATGACCGTGTGAATTTATCTTGTGTTAGAGAAGAGAAGCTTGCGGTTTTCCATTATCTCTACTATTCATCTGAGATTAAGATATTGATTACGACTAAGATTGAGGCCAGCATGCATGGTGTCGTGGAGCAAGTTCTTGAACTTGACAGTGGGTAAGGGACCACTCGCTTGCATTTTGATTTCAGTTAATTTGAGTTCCTTCATTGACGAGGAGAAGAAAATAGCCATAGTTATGATGGCTATTTAGTTAACATCATCGGAGAAGCTGGATATTCTATTGGGGAAATGGGTATCGGAGAACCCGCATTCAAAAGTAACTGGGGGACGTGTGTGCTCATATCTTCCAAGTTTAGTGCAAATCAAGAAACCTCTAGGAGGCAAAAGGCAAAAATAAAGAAATTTAGAAAAGCGTATTGAAAAGCAACTCAAAAAGGGAAAACAGTAGTCTCATTCTACAAATTTATGTCATTTGCTCCTTTCTCTTTGAACAAGGTTTTACTCTATGATTTCTTAATTTGTTTATTCCAATCTATGCAATATGAACAAGATTCGCGAAGATGTTTAGAAACAAAACACAATAATACTTAAATCTATTTCTTTTCACATACATATAATTTGACTATAAGCCCCAAATCTATTATGTTGGGAATAATAATGATCATGATCATGAAAGTCAAAAGCGGAGCTTTAAATGGTTATGACACAGATATTCAGGATTGAGCTCTCAAACCATTAGGCCTAACCAATCTATCCACCAGCAAAGAAGGGTGCATAAACACTATCTAACCAAGGTCAGTGAAACCAATAAAGAGAAAGTATTGAGAAATTGACATATACTTAAGTAACAAGCAAAGGGATCACATCGTCTAAGCTCTTTAATTACGGTAAGAACGGAATAATCAGATCATCTATCACAAATGGAGTTCTAAGCTTCTGCAATCTGTTCAGAGCTGGTATTTTTTATTGGGACAATATTCTGATCATCTCTAGTAACACAATCTTTCTGCAATGCTTAGATGATGGATGGTCTTCTTTATTTGTGTTTGGGAACAGCGAATTACAAGGCTATTGATGTACTTCCGAGGCTACAAGATGTTCACATAATCCAAAAAGGGATACAAAATTCATAAGGCTCTGATTATGAATTCATGACACGCAGTGCTACATAAGTGTGTGCGGGCTGAACTTATGACACACAGAGCTACATTGAATACAATGAAAGTGACATGCTGCTGCTGCTACTAGTCCAGCGTCTTCTAGAAAGTGTTCTATTAAGGATCAATCAGAATATATGATTACTACAATCATGGGAGCTATTTATGTAAAGCATATATATCATTATCTCTGCAATACCCTAGTGAAGCTCTGAATATATTCATCTCTTGTACTCTATAATTATTCATTTAATTCAATATACATTTATATGGTATCAAGCAAGAGCCATCGATCTATAAAGAAAAACAAAAATTTCCTTTCTATTCCTTTCTAAACACCAAACTCACCATGTCGACCTCAGATGCTCCATTACCAGCAACTGTTACCGACACAATAACCGCAAACAATCAAACTCTCCTTACCATCAACATGTTTAACATCTCCAAGCTCACCTCCACAAACTATCTCATGTAGAACCTTCAAATTCATGCCTTACTCGATGGGTATGATCTCGCCGGTCATCTCGATGGATCCACCACCATCCCACAGCCAACTATCACCACTGGTACACTCTATGGAAGCGCCAAGATCGCCTGGTCTATAGTACTCTCATTGGTGCCATTTCCTCGCTCCTTCAGCCGCTGGTGTCCCGTGCGACGAAGTCGTCAGAGATATGGACTACACTGCCCTCAACATATGCTAAACCAAGCAGAGGTCACAAACAACAGTTGAAACTTCAACTCAAGATCTGGAAGAAGGAGAACAAGACTATTGATCTATATATTCAAGGTCTTGTCACCAGGTTCGATCAGCTTGCTCTCCTGGGCAAACCAATTGAACATGATGATCAGATTGATTATGTGCTTGCGGGTTTACCTGAAGAATACAAGCCTGTCGTTGATCAAGTCGAAGGCAAAGACACTCCGCCAACAATTGCCGAGGTACATGAACGCCTTCTCAACTTTTAAGCCAAGCTTCTAACATCAGCTGCAAATCATACGTCTGTGTTTCCGGTGACCGCAAATGCAAACCTTTTAACCATCACCTCAGACGCAAGCCACTCCATTCATGCCTTGGAATCCTCGTGCAAATCTTGTTGTTGTGGCTCCATACCCTGCAAACAACTGGTTGTTAGACAGTGGGGCTACTCATCACATCACCACAGACCTAAACAACCTATCTCTTCATCAGCCATACACTGAAGGTGACGATATGGTGATTGTTGATGGTTCCACAATTCCAATTACCCATACTGGTTCTTCCCTTCTACCCACTTACACTCGTGCATTAGATTAACATAAAGTACTTTATGTGCCGAATATACGGAAGAGCCTCATATCTGTCTATTGCCTATGCAACACTAATAAGGTGTCTGTTGAATTTTTCTCCTCCTTGTTTCAGGTGAAGGATCTGAGCACGAGGGTCCCGTTAATCTGCGGTAAAACTAAAGATGAACTGTATGAGTGGCCACTCACGGTACCGAAAGCTCAAGTTATGTATGTCTCACCAAGTTCGACAGCTTTCCTCTCACTATGGCACTCCAGATTAGGCCATCCATCATCATCCACCCTAAACACTATCATTTCTTGTTTTTCTATGCTTTTGTCCACTCCTTTCTCAAAACTTTCTTTTAAGTTTTGCACTGAGTGTTTAATTAATATAAGTCATAAACTTTCTTTTACTCAGTCTACAATTACCTCCACAAGACCTTTACAATACATCTATTCAGATGTTTGAATATCCCCATTCCTATCCACTGAAAAACACAAATATTACTTTGTCCATATAGACCACTTTACCCGCTACACTTGGCTTTATCCTCTTAAACAGAAGTCACAAATCAAAGACACGGTTAAGGCTTTCAAAAACTTGGTGGAAAACGCTTTCAATACTCACATTGGTACCTTCTATTCTGACAATGGAAGTGAATTTGTTGCATTAAGGGACTTCTTTGTTACCAGTGGAATTACTCATCTTACCTCATCACCACACACTCCAGAGCATAATGCCATCTCAGAACGGAAACATCGACATGTGGTGGATACAGGTCTCACAATGCTCTTAAAAACGTCAGTACCGAAGAAATATTAGCATTTTGCTTTCACGGCTGAGGTGTACCTTATCAACCGCCTTCCCACTCCGGTTCTATCGATGCAGTCACCATTTCAGAAATTCTTTGGCAAGACACCACATTATGAGAAACTACGCGTCTTCGGCTTTGCGTGCTTTCCGTGGCATCGACCATACACTCGCCATAAGCTTGAGGATCGGTCGCGTCAATGTGTAGTTTTTGGGTATTCAACATCACAGAGTGCCTATCTCTGCTACCACGCTCCTACTGTTGTTTATATGTCTCAAGACATGTCCAGTTTGATGAGCACTGCTTCCCTCGTCTGTTTTGCCGCAATTCCGACAATGCCACCGCCGACGACAACGACTTCACCACCACAGGTATCGTCCTCTCAAAACTCTATCTCAACTTCTGGTCCTCCCTTCTCTGAGTCCACTGCTCCAAACAAAAATGGGCAACCCACGACCCAGAATTCCCTAGCCCAAACTCACAACCAAAACTCCTCACAAAATTTGGTCCAAACACAAAACACCACACAAAGCCTAACATCAACACCCTCTTCACCAAACACGACATCATCGTCGTTCTCCGATGAACAACAACCACCACCTAACAATACCACCACAATTCCAATTACAAACACAGCCAATCACCATCCCATGTCCACTCGCGCGAGAACTAGAATTGTAAAACCAAATACAAAATACCTTCTTGCCCTATCTGTTGCCTCAAACCTTGAACCACAAACTGCTCACCAAGCTCTAAACAATGAACGATGGCGATAGCGATTCAATTCGAATTCAATGTGCAGGTTGTTAATCACAGTTGGGATCTGGTTCCACCACCATCACCTCATGTTACAATCATCAGATGCCGGTGGCTTTTCATGACAAAATACAAACCGGATGGATCAGTCAGTCGATACAAAGCTTTCCTTGTCACTAAAGGCTATAATCAGCGACCTGGTCTGGATTACGCAGAAACATTTAGCCCAGTAGAGAAGTATACAACAATATGAATCGTCTTGGGTGTGGCTGTTGATTGCACTTGGTCGGTTCGGCAACTAGACGTAAACAACGCGTTTCTCCAAGGTACTCTCACGGATGAAGTGTAAATGTCCCAACCTCCTGAGATTGTTGATACAGACCGACCAAACCATGTTTTCCGCCTAAGGAAGGCTATCTACGAGTTAAAAGAAGCTCCCAGAGCCTGGTATGTCGAGCTTCGAACTTATCTTCTTAGTTCTGGTTTCATAAACTCCATCTCTGACACATCATTGTTTATAATCAAGAAAGGAAGGTCCATAGTTTACATGTTGATCTATGTGGATGACATTCTTGTAACTGGGAATGACAAGTTCCTCCCCACTCAAACATTGGATGGCAAAACGGTTCTCAGTTAAGGACCATTGAAGTCCAACGCAGATCATCAGGAATGTACTTAAACCAGCGAAGATATGTCATCGATCTACTTACTCGCATTGGCATGCTTGGTGCAAAACCTGTGTCAACTCCGATGGCTACCTCACTGAAACTAACCTTACACTCCGGCACAAAGCTTAGTGATCCGACTGAATACGTAGGCGTTGTAGGCAGTCTACAATATCTAGCATTCACAAGACCAGATCTCTCCTACGCTGTCAACAAAATGTCCCGATTCATGCACACACCAATGCAGGATCACTAGAACGTAGTCAAATGGGTGCTCAGATACTTAGCAGGAACACCAGATCATGGGATTTCACTTACTCGTGGAAACACATTGTCCTTACGCGTTTTCTGATGCCAATTGGGAAGGAGATTCTGATGATTTTGTTTCCACAAATGGGTATGTTGTTTATCTAGGAAAGCACACGGTATCATGGTCTTCAAAGAAACAGAAGAGTGTTGCGAGGTCATCCACCGAAGCAGAGTACAAGGCTGTTGCAAACACCTCTTCCGAGCTCATATGGATTTTGTCATTACTTGATGAACTCAGTATTACATTTCCCACCTGACCGGTCATATACTGTGACAATGTAGGTGCCACTTATCTATCTGCCAACCCGGTTTTTCACTCCCGTATGAAACATGTGGCATTGGACTATCATTTCATTCGCAATCAGGTCCAGTCGAGAGCTCTTCGAGTGGTTCACGTCTCAACAAAGGACCAGTTAGCAGATGCATTTACTAAACCTCTTCCAAGACCGACATTCATCAAGTTCATCACCAAGATTGGCGTAGCAAGAGCTCCTCCATATTGAGGGGGGATATTAAGGATTAATCAGAATATATGATTACTACAATCAAGGGAGCTATTTATGTAAAGCATATATATCGTTATATCTGCAATACCCTAGTGAAACTCTGTATATATTCATCTCTTGTACTCTGTAATTATTCATTCTATTCAATATACATTTACATGTTCGACACATGTTGTAGCCGATAGCTTATAAATCAAGCTCGATCTTGTATGACTTTTTATTAGGGAATATATCCCACATCAGAATTTCGAAGAAATCTTAAATAATATATAAAAGATATGTGTTAATCCAATGGTGGTGAGTTGAAAGTCCATGTGATATGTTATGATCCATAATGTATCTAATCCAAAATTGGTCACGTTGATCCATGCTTTAGTCAATATACAATCTCTTTCCACAAACTCTATACTTTTGATGCTATAGTTTTTTTGTTTTGTCTGGATTGGCTAACTATCGAGACACAATTCAGCTCAACAACACAAAAATTTGATCAAACGATTAACGAATCTCTCTCTCTCTCTCTTTCTCTCTCTCTTTCTCTCTCGCTCTCTCTCTCTCTCTCTCTCTCTCTCTCTCTCTGCGATCACTCAAGAACTTTGTTATCAAAGTTTAGTTAACGAAATTGAACAAGAAAGAAATAGACACTCGAATTTTACGAGTTCGGGCTCTCGATATGAGAAAACCCTACGTCTCGATTTGGCAAATCCAGCAACTCACTATCTTGTCTTCTTCGTTACAGAGAATCGCGCTTCCTCTCTCTCTACCTTTTACACCGGTAAGTTTTTCAGGATAAGAAAGAGAATACACACACGCTTTGCTTATATAGCAAAGTCAATTACAAGATTAAAGCCGGTTTACAAACATAACCGTGAACCAAAGAGAAAGTAATCTAACCAGCTTTCCTAATCGACATAAGTCCAGTTCAAGCTCAATTCAGCTGATTTTTATCACCAAGTCCTAACAATCTCCACCTTGATGACAATCAGTACTGAATTGCTACCTCAATCTCACAAACGCGTGCAATGCCAGACACAGCCAAGCACCTTAGTGCTGAGCTACTCCGAGGAAGCTCAATGCTTGCTCGAACTTGTTAACTGGAAGAACTTTAGTCAACATATCTGCAGGAGTCTTAAAAGTTGAAATCTTCTTCACCTTTACCTCCCCTTGAGCTATTATATCCTTTATAAAGTGTAACTTTCTACTGATGTGTTTAGTCCTTTCATGATGGACATTGTTTTTAGCCAAACACAGAGCACTTTGAGAGTCACACGATATATCAGTCCAACCCTGCTTGAAACCCAACTCCTCTGCTAAACCCTTTAGCCAAATTCCTTCCTTGACAGCTTCCACCAAGGACATATACTCTGCCTCCGTCGTGGAAAGAGCTACAACGTGTTGAAGACTCGATCTCCAACTTCTAGTATTGCCTCCGGCTGTGAAAACGTAACCTGAAATGGACCGCCTTCTATCCAGATCCGAGGAGAAGTCTGAGTCAAAAAACCCTTCGACTTTAAACTCATCCCTTTTCATGAACACAAGCTTGAAATCCTGAGTACCCTTGAGATATCTCAACACCCATTTCACTGCAGACCAATGAACCATACTCGGCTTGCTCATAAACCTGCTAACCAACCCCACAGCATAAGCCAAATCGCATCTAGTCCATATCATTGCGTACATAATGCTCCCAATAGAATTAGCATAAGGGACATCCTCCATGACTGTTTCCTTCTCATCATCTTTAACAGCTGAAAGCTTAAAATGAGCTCCAATATGCGTGACAACTGCCTTTCATCAGTCATTTTAAAAACTTGTAAAACCTTCCTTACATAGTCAGACTGAAACAATGTTAAAACTCCACCTTTACGATCTCTTTCTATGTCCATTCCTAAGATTCTTCTTGCTGGACCTAGATCTTTCATCTCGAACCTGCCACTCAGCAATTCCTTTACTCGGTTGATCTCATCCATGTCCTTAGATGCAAGTAGCATATCGTCTACATAGAGAAGCAAATAGACAAACACATTCCTCTTTGCTTCCTTAATGTATATGCAGTGATCAAACTCCCTCTTGACAAAACCATGATCAATCACAAACTGATCGAAGCATATGTTCCACTGCCTCGGTGCCTGCTTAAGGCCATACAAGGATTTTTGAAGTAAACAAACACAGTCTTCCTTCCCTTTAACCTTGTATCCCTCTGGTTGCTCAATAAATATTTCCTCCTCAATTACCCCGTGAAGGAATGCTGTTTTTACGTCTAACTACTCTAACTCAAGGTCTTGATTCATAACTATAGAAAGAAGCAACCTGATGGAGACATGTTTCACTATAGGTGAAAACACTTCTTGGTAATCTATACCCTCCTTTTGTGTGTAGCCCTTAGCGACCAATCTAGCCTTATACCTTGGCTTTTCTATACCAGGTATTCTTGGTTTTAACCGATATACCCATTTGCATCCGATAACCTTTTCGTCTCTTGGTCTTTTAACTAAGTTCCACGTTCCATTCTTGTCAAGAGAGTCCATCTCTTCATCCATACCAGCACACCATAAGTCCTTCACTTTGATGTGTATAGCCTCATGATACTCTCTTGGCTCTACAATAACCTCTTCAGCAGCAATCAGTGCAAAAGCTACCATATCATAATCTTGAAGACGAACTGGAATAACAACTTGCCGCCTTGGTCTATCCTTGCTAACTGATAGTCTTCAATATTAAATTCAGATTCAGACTCTGATTCACTGACCTCCTTGGTAGTATTCCTTGATACATCTATACTCTTTGTCCCTTCATTACTCAGATCAGCTCCAAGAGTCACTTCACTTGAACTGTAGTTTTCTAACCGTGAAGATCTTTCTTCTTCACCCACTTTCAGATCTTTAAAGACCCTTTCTTCTACAAACTTGACATTCCTGCTGACTATACACTTCTTTTCTTCGAGTAACCAAATCTTATAGCCTTTTACTCCAGTCGGATAACTGAGAAAAATACCTCTTGATGCTCTTGGCTTGAGTTTCCCTTGATCAACATGAACATATGCCAATGAACCGAACCTTCTTAGATGCTTGTACCCCGGTTTATTTCTTAACCAAAGCTCTTCAGGTATGTTACCATCTATCACCGTAGAGGGACTTCTGTTTATTAGATAAACTACCATTGACACAGCTTCAGCCCAGAAAATCTCCTCAAGACCAGATTCATCCAGAAGACATCGAACCTTCTCCATTATTGTTTGGTTCATGCGCACTGCAACACCATTTTGTTGCAGGGTATAAGCACACGTTCGATGCCTCTCAATGTAGTGTTGCTTAAAAAGCTCATCATAATCTTTGTTACAAAACTCGAGCCCATTGTCAGTACGCAGACACTTGATTTTCTTGTTCACCTGATTTTCAACCAACTTTCTCCACTCGCAGAATTTTCTGAAAGCTTCTCCCTTTGTGCTCAAGAAGAAGACCCAAACTTTCCTTGTATAGTCATCTATCATGGACAAGAAATATTGTTTCCCTGACAGACTTGGAGTGACACTCGGAGAACCCCACAGATCCGAATGGATATACTTCTGTGCTTCACCAGAATCATGCTTTCCATTGTGAAAGCTTAATTTCTTGTGCTTTCCCATTATACAACTCTCACTGAGGTCAAGATCTCCGATCTTTCTCTTATCCATTATACCTTTCTTTACCAGTATTTGCATATTCTTCATACTCATATGACCGAGACGTCTATGCCACAGATTTGTTTCCTCAAACTTTGGACCTTTCTTAACAGTGTTGTTTGCTTGTCCTGTCACAGTTTCACCATACAACAAATACAAGGTACCAACCAAACTACCTTGCAAATCTAATTCCCCATTCTTATAGAACCTAGTTCTACCATGACCTCCAGAGTGTTCGAAACCTAACCTGTCCAATGTTCCGGTTGATATAAGATTCCTTTTTAGCTTAGGAACGTACCTTACATTGGTAATTTGCTTGATTGGGCCACCATAAGTCTTGATGTTTATGGTTCCAATCCCTTCAACAGCTACAGCATTGTCATCTCCGAGAAGTACTTGTCCTGAAGAGAGCTCCTCAAAAAAGTCGAACCAATCTCTCCTTGAAGTCATATGATAAGAGCAACCTGAGTCTATAACCCACTTCTCTTGATGCCACTTCTCTGAAACAGTAAATGCTCGACCTTCTTGAACTGCTTCTATGACAACTGCTGCCTCGGCATTTTTTCAATCTCCATCTTTCTTTTCCTTGCAAAACAGTCTTTCTTTAAGTGCCCTTCCTTCTTGCAATACCAACACGTCGCTCTGGAGCCTGATTTTGACCTTCACCTGTTGTTTCCTCTATCTTTGCCCTGATCTCTTCTCTCAGACCTCCCATGAACAGAATAGGCATCTCCCACCTTCTGACTGCTTGTGGCTTTCACTTCTCGAAGTTCCATTTCTTTTGATTTACCAGCACTTGTCACTGTTTCCATTGACAGTGTTTCTCTGTCATACTTCAACGTTTCTTTAAGGCTGTTATAGGCCTGAGGCAGAGAACTTAATAGCAAAATAGCCTGAACCTCTTCCGAAACTGTAACTTTGACACTTCCTAGATCCGAAACAAGCTTCAAGAATTCATCAACATTCTGATCTATGGTCTTTGTGTCTATCATTCTAAACGTATAGAATTTGTGTTGAAGATGAATATGATTCGGAAGAGATTTGGTGTTGTATAACCTTTTGAGTGTAGACCAGACTAGAGCAGCTGAGTTGCATTCGTCGAGCTTTCGAAGAACTTGATCTCCGAGATTCAAGATCAGAATGTTCATCGCCTTTTCTTCTTTCTCAGTCCAGTCTGCTTTTTCTTTCTGTTTTATTTCTGCGAAGGCTTCTTCTTCTTTGCCTTTCTTCAACTCGATCTTGCAATACACACTTTTTGAGAGGAATGATTTCAATCCGAGAATCGATAGATGTGCGTACATTCGTTTCTTCCACATCGAGAAGTCACCTTGACCATCGAAGATCGAGATGCTTGTCTTCACATCCGCCATTGATTCAAAATAACCCAAACCAAGGCTCTGATACCACTTGTTAAGACAAAATTCAGCTCAACAACACGGAAATTTTATCAAACTATTAACGAATCTCTCTTTCTCTCTCTCTGCAATCACTCAAGAACTCTGTTATCGAATTTTACTTAACGAAATTGAACTAAAAAGAAACAGACACGCGAATTTACGAGTTCGAGCTCTCGATATGAGAAAACCCTACGTCTCGGTATGGCAAATCCAGCAATTCACTATCTCGTATTCTTCGTTACAGAGAATCGCTCTTCCTCTCTCTCTTACCTTTTACAACGATAAGTTTTTCAGGATAAGAGAGAGAATACACACACACTTTGCTTATATAGCAAAGTCAATTACACGATTAAAGTCGGTTTAAAAACATAACCGTGAACCAAAGAGAAAGCAATCTAGTCAGCTTTCCTAATTGACATAACCAGTCCGGTTCAAGCTCAATTCAGCTGATTTTCATCACCAAGTCCTAACAGTAACCGCTGAAAATCCTTACAAACAACTATATTACTAAGGGAGGATAACTAAAGTATCCTCCAAACCTATGTTTATTAATAGTTTGACATACTTTTATTTTTAATACTAGAGTAACCTCGTATACCGATCATGCCCTTTTTTGGCTTTGATAAGAAAAAGATTAATGCATGAAACTATCCTCCTAAGCATGGTTTATTGTCAGAGTATCCTTGGATAAGTCTACCTTGCTAGACAATCCTTATAAAATTTGTCAATGTCCATTTTAGCCCAAGGTTAGAAAGTATTACAGAATCGCCATTATTGATTATTTTGTTTTTTTTTTAAATATATAAATAAAAAGGAAATAGGTTAAAGAGTGTATTGTTGGTTTCTCAAAAAAAAAAATCGATAGCGGCGACGAAGGCGGCGAATAAGGAAAGATTTTTTCCGACCAGATTCCGGCGGGGACTAAAGTTTTTCTGATAAAAATCTTGTTCTTTACACTTCTCTGTTCTTCCCTCTTTGTTTACGGAAGTTTCTGCGCCGTTCGAAGTGTCTGCACATTTCGAGGGTTCTGCGCCGTTCGAAGTTTGACGATGACTTTTAGGGTTCGAGTCGTCTGCACATTTCGAGGAGTTGCCGGAATTACATTTCGAAGATCAACTCGCGGTGAAGTTTTAGTATTCGGCGGCAAGGATTACAGAATGACTAGTTTTCGTCGTTTCGGTAAAATCTAACCCTAATTTTTTTGTTTTGCAGGTGTTAAAGAAATTTCCGGTGGGTTAGAGGAAATCCGGTGAAGGTGAAGATTTGCGATGAGTCAGGGTTACACTATGGTCGATTTATTGTTAATAATGTGGTCTATTTGTTATGTTATGATGGTAGACTTAAATGGTATAGTAAATGAGTAGTAGACTTGTTTCTATAAAGAGTAGCAGACATGTTCGTAAATGAGAAAGAGTAGTAGACTTGTTCGTAAATGATAAAAAGTAGTAGACTTGTTCAATAATGATAGAGTTATGATTGGTAGACTTGTTCGTAAATAATTGAGAGTGGTAGACATGTTTGTATAGAGATTGGTAGACTTGTTCGTAAATGATTAAGAGTAGTAAAAATGTTTGTATAGAGATGGGTAGACTGTTCGTAAATGATTGAGAGTGGTAGACATGTTCGTATAGAGAGTGGTAGACTTGTTCCTAAATTATTTTGAGATATTTGATGTCTTGAAGAGATGCCACACATGGACCAACGAGAAGAAGAAGATGGTGGCTTTGCTGTGGATCTTGATTGTTGGTGTTGGGGCCATACATCGTAATAGTAGACTCTCGTTGTGTGCTGCAAAAAGAGTGATGGATCAGTAAGCATTTGAGAGATATTTGTGGGGTCGTTACGATTTTACACAGCTAATGGAGTCTAAAGTATGCTTCTGAGATGTACGATGAGGTCCACGAACCAGATGAAGCAATGATGTCTGATCCAAACCCGCGTGGTGAAGCCGCAGACAAATACGGATCTGACATAAACTCAGCAAAATGAAAAAGATGGGACGAGGTAGACTTTTTTGGGATCTAATATTCGTCTATTGGTAGACTTATTTTTTATGTCAAACACTTATGACAGTAGACTTGTTATGTCTAACCCTGATGAAGGTAGACTTCTATTGTTTTGTACGTCGAATTCTAACGACGGTAGACTTCTATGGCGGATTTTTTTAGGACATGTTGATGAACTACACTTTCAAAGGACCATATTTTTTGGCATGATGTTGGTCCTTTGAAAGTTTGGTATATTTATTGCTGAAACGGTTAATTATTAGAATATTTTGCATCAATTAGGTCGACAACTATTAAAAAAAAAGTAGGCCGATACAAGTGCTTCGAAGAGAGTACAAAAATGCAGAAAGTCGTACAAGTCCAATAAGCCGATTATTACAAGATAATACTGAAAAAGTTAAACTTAGAAAGTTTAGGCTTTACATGTGACGCGATTATGTCCACTTTTACTACAGTTAGAGCATTTAGGCATCTGTCTTGGACGTTTGCCATGTCGATCTTGAATGCACTCTTAATGTGTGTCTTCTTTGGCATACGAAAGGAGGATGACAAATTTTGTTAGCCACTTCTTCTGGCACTGGTAGTGCTACATCTCTTGGCATTACACTTCCTGCGTAAGCATGTTGCAAGTAATTTGTTTGGTTGTAGGGATGGCATAGGGAGATTCGTGAAGTTTTTCTTGCTTCCGCAGCGGCTATGGCATGTACACAACGAATTTTATCAAGATCAAACCAACGTCAGGTACATGTTTTTTCCTTCAAATTGACAACATGGGCTGAAGTTGTGCCCATAACCTCTGGCTGATCTGCATCAATAACTTGCACAACCAAAAGTTTGGCATCTTCAACCCTGACCTGCTTACGAAACATGTTAATAAATCTATTACAAATGCTACTTCAAATAATATGTCTACCATAAAATATTAAATAAGTCTACTGCAAATGCTAATTCAAATAACATGTCTACCAGAAAATATAACTAAGTCTACTACAAACACCCACCTATTCTTCCTTAGAAACCAGTTACCACTTACCAAAATCACTTGCTCCATGATTTCAGATGATCGAAGGAAATAACTTGTAACAAGATGTGGAATGATGAAAATAGCTTGTTATAAAGAAACAGATACATGCAACAAATTTTCAAGTATCACAGTTCGACGGGTGCAACCCTAATCGAAAAAGATGACATAGTCGTTTTTTCGTAATATTATGAACAAATTTGTGCAAAAAAGTCATTTCAAATTTCAAAACGGTCAAATGTCTACTATAAAGAAGGTTATAAGTCTACCATCCACCCAAATACTTATAAGTCTACTAAACTGAAAAATATTTTTCCAAGTACAGGTTATCTGAGTAAGAACAAAATACAAACATAAGTCTACCATGATTGTAAATCACAAATATTAAATGTACCAAGATTCAATAAATCTACCATACTTATAATTAAATCTACCACATTATTTTCTGAAATACAACTGTTTTAAATCTACCATACATACGAATAAATCTACCAAGTCCTCATAAAGCTACTATAAATAGTAATAAATATACCAGGCAAAATAAGTCTATTGTACATCAAACTAAATAAATATGTCACCATTACAAATAAGTCTACCAAATTTTAAGATAAATCTGTCGTCATTACTATTTAAATCTACCAAAAAATTCAAACACTTACCATAAGTCAACGGAATATTCATAAAAGTCTATCATTAAAGATAATAAATCTACCAACAATGAATATGTCTACCAATAATGAATGTCTACCAACAATGAATATGTCTACCAACAATGAATATGTCTACTAACAATGAATATGTCTACCAACAAAAAATAAGTCTACTATGCTATAAAAATATGTCTACCAAAACAAGTTTACTAAGTTTCAACGAATCTACCATCTCTCAAATAAATCTACCAACAAAAATTTGCGTTGACCAAATTTGTATAAGTCTACTACAAATAGTGGTAGACTTATGTTTAATGTCGCGCTACATTTTGCTTATGTGGCATATAAAAAGTAATGGCATTTTCGTAATAATATTTTTCTCAACAAAGCCCAAAAGGGCAAGATTGGTATATGAGGTTAGTCTAGTATAAAAAAAAAAGTGTGTCAAACTATTAATAAACACAGGTTTGGAGGATACTTATGTAATCCTCCCTAAGAAAAAAGGTTTTACGAAAATGCCATTACTTTTTATATGTCACGTAAGCAAAAAGTAGCTCGAAATTAAACATAAGTCTACCAATATTTGTAGTAAACTGTATAA